>NC_074726.1:29764074-30091990 GCF_947242115.1 Biomphalaria glabrata | reverse complement strand
ATGACTTATAAACCGTCCTGTATCTATAGCTGAATCAAAAAAAAATAAGTTAAATTCATAGAGCGCCTGTGGGAACCACGCAAAAGCAGCAATTAGTACTGTCTAGTTTGTTGATTTAAACGCAAAATATTTCTGAATCATAAGTTACGCTGATTGAAGGACACAATCATTACATGAGGACTGGGTACAAAATCTAACAAGCAAAATCTAACAAGCAAAATATTACAAGCAAAATCTAACAAGCAAAATATTACAAGCAAAATCTAACAAGCAAAATCTAACAAGTAAAATCTAACAAGCAAAATATTACAAGCAAAATCTAACAAGCAAAATATTACAAGCAAAATCTAACAAGCAAAATCTAACAAGCAAAATCTAACAAGCAAAATCTAACAAGCAAAATATTATAAGCAGAACAATTACAACACAGTACGTCAGCGTTATTCAACCTTTTTTACTCGGCGACCCCCTTTTTATTATTCCTCACTATGACGCGACCCCCCAACAGTAAGTTATTGTCGTTCCTATGCGCTAATGTTAAGTATTAAAGTAAAAGTATAGTCCCCCCTTTCAGACCTTGTGGCCTATAGGGCAGATGATGTATAGGTCATTGTTTCTGTGGCCTACGGTTAACGAGGATGTCATGTGGCCAACACAACGACCAACCGCCTTTACTTTCCCCCAACTAATGTCAGGTACCCCAGAGGCACCCAAGGATCCCGAAATTAAAAATCACAGTCTTCACCAGGATTCGAACCCCGGACCCGGTTTGGAAGTCAAGCGCTTTACCACTCAGCCACCGCGCCTCCTTCGCTAATGTTACAAAATCATAATTGTAGGCCTAATGAAAAAAAAAGGATTTGCACAAAGCCAAAACTTTATGTTTAATTACGAAACAATATTTTATATGTTACAATAAATCAAATTTTTTAAATATTATATTATACAACTCATTATTTACACATAAATAAAATAATATCTTTATGATATACACCTATTTATCATTCTATTTCTTATTCACATCTCGTACATGTGTGACGATTTTCTGTATTTAGACTTGATAATGAATTAACAGGCTGTCATGTCAATTATGTATTATTGCAAATTGAAAGCGCAACACAGACAAATTGGGACATGACTGCAAACGCTTGTTTCAGATTTGTATAATTATAGAGATTTTTTTTTTCTTGACATCGATATTAATGAGCTCAATTAACTATTTCAGTCTCCTGAACATCTTCAACTTTGACTTTCATCGGAGTTCTGGCAAATGGAATGTTGAATAGATTTGGAAAGTTTGATGAAATTTTGTCCGCAAGCGTTAGCAAAAGTTCTTTCACAAAGTTATCCTTTTATTTGTTTGTCTGGTTCAATGTCTTATTCCTCACAGAGAGCACGTCAAATTGGAAACATGTAAATATTCTTTTCTTCCAATTTTATTTGCTAATTTGAAGTTTCATTTGGAAGGATTGGATTTTTTTTTCAGACGCGAGGTCAACTGCAAATAATCCTTGCAGTGATACTTTTCGTTTCAGTAGCATTGTCTTCAATATTAACACTCGACGATGAATCACAAACTGAGTTCCGATGACTTTTGGTGACTCATTCTGTACCAAATGCTTAAATCCAGAACAACTTATTACCATGTTTCAGAGCCATACAGTGGGACAGCCTTGACATTAAAGATTCTTAGTTTAGTCTTGTTTGAGATGTGAGGAGATTTCCGGGTTAGTTTAAGGCGTGTAAATGTCTGACGCGCTAGATTTATACGGCGTTTAATGTCTTCATCTGTTCCACCTGATAAACTGACTACACTCCCAAGTCCCAAGGTATATAAAATTTTCTACTTGGTCTATTGTCTCAGAATCCAGTACTATGGAGAACAACTGAAGCGACAACAACAAAAAAGTACAGACCTTCATCAACAGATGCCTGAGAAATATCCTAAAAATACACTGGTACGACAAAGTAGAAAACACCAAACTGTGGGCGATGAGTGGACAGAAAAATATAGAAGTGCAGATCTTAGAGAGGAAGTGGAGATGGATTGGTCAGACCCTTAGAAAAGATTCCAACAACAGAGCTAGGCAGGCCTTAGAGTGGAACCCCCAGGGAACAAGACGCAGATGAATACCAAAAAGAATATGGCGACGCAGTGTAATAGAGGAAGCCGAGAGGACCGGGAAGAGCTGGGAAAACATAAAAAATCTAGCAAGATGGAGAGTGGCGTGTTTTTCCATGAGGAACCCAAAGGTATGATGATGATGATGATGATGATGATGAACATACTACCAGACTTGGAGCACCATCTGTGCAGACACGACTGATATTTTTCAAAGATATTGTATACTTTTCTCAAAAAATGAACACAAAATTTTCTTATACACTCACACGCTGTCGTAGTCGTTTGAAGTGGATTGCAAAAGAAAACCCCATCTTTAACTCTTTCTCTCCGTAATTATTTTCCACATTCCGCTGGAATTATTCGTTTGGCTCATTTGTGTTTTACTACCCTGTTATGATTAAACTTCAATAACTTTTTTGTATGTAATCAAGAAATGTTATATAAGGTATAAAAGTATAGAAGAACACAAATTAAAGTTTATAAAACCACAAATTAATTTAATTTAATGGGGTCAAATCAACGTTGGTACCGTCAGTTAGGAGTGAAAGGGTTAATTCTCCAACATTTATATGCATAACCATTCTTCTAAACTACTACCCAGTAACCATGACGACGAAGTTGGGATGCTAGCTATCAAAATGACTTGACAGTTCTTTCGTCTCCATAGACTTAAAGTAGGCCTACTTCGTTACAATTGAAATACTGGAGAATTTCAATTCCTGCTTTAAACTAATGTGGCAGACAGAGGGAACAGAGGTGGATGTCCAAGAGCTGCGGGGTGGTAACTGAAGGGTCACTTCAACTGCATGTTAGCTTTGAGGCACAACGCTCAACAACAGAGTTTCTTATTAGAGGCACTACGTTCCACAACAGAGTTTCTTATTAGAGACACTACGTTCCACAACAGAGTTTCTTATTAGAGGCACTACGTTCCACAACAGAGTTTCTTATTAGAGACACTACGTTCCACAACAGAGTTTCTTATTAGAGGCACTACGTTCCACAACAGAGTTTCTTATTAGAGGCACTACGTTCCACAACAGAGTTTCTTATTAGAGGCACTACGTTCCACAACAGAGTTTCTTATTAGAGGCACTACGTTTAACAACAGAGTTTCTTATTAGAGACACTACGTTTAACAACAGAGTTTCTTATTAGAGGCACTACGTTCCACAACAGAGTTTCTTATTAGAGGCACTACGTTTAACAACAGAGTTTCTTATTAGAGGCACTACGTTTAACAACAGAGTTTCTTATTAGAGACACTACGTTTAACAACAGAGTTTCTTATTAGAGGCACTACGTTCCACAACAGAGTTTCTTATTAGAGGCACTACGTTTAACAACAGAGTTTCTTATTAGAGGCACTACGTTTAACAACAGAGTTTCTTATTAGAGACACTACGTTTAACAACAGAGTTTCTTATTAGAGGCACTACGTTCCACAACAGAGTTTCTTATTAGAGGCACTACGTTTAACAACAGAGTTTCTTATTAGAGGCACTACGGGAGACCCTTGCTCTCCAGCCCTGCTACCATTAGTTCATCCAAGGTTCACATTTTCCAATACGTTATGCATTTCTATTCAAAGTTTACGTATTTAAATTGAAATTTATGGATGCGTTGTTCAACCTTTTTCAAAACGTATATATACTGGCTTACATGTTACAAATTCAACATTTTTGTTATAGATTCTTTTTGTATTATGTTTCTAGTAGCAAATATTAAAGTTACTTCCCTATAAATCCAGGTAGTGTGTCTTTGATATTAAATAATATTTCTATTACTGTTATTATATTTTTAGGTTAATCACTTTTCAATTGATTATGATTTAGTACTTGTGAATTATGAGAACTTACAAATAAAAACATATTTAAAAAAAAAAGCCCACAAAAGAGGCAAGATGGCCCAAAAAAAGAGGCACATAAAGCCCCAAAAAGAGGCAAAGAAAAGAGGCCCAAGGATTCCTATGATGATAAAGCTAAAACTGAATAGCGCAAATTCTGAGGTTTCCTTTAAAAAAAATAAAAAATAAAGTTACTTCCCTATAAATCCAGAAATTCAAAATCCCAGGACCTCAACAGCTAACATACATCAAACAGGCTACATACATCATACACCCAACACAAGACATCACACATCATACAGCTGATGAAGCATATCATACATCACACGACCAATACAAGACATTACACAGCTGATCGAAGACATAATGCACAAATAAGCCCATATAGCGCATCATAATCACACAGCCAACGCAAGACATCGTACATCACACAACTAATGCAAGACATCGTACATCACACAACTAATGCAAGACATAACATCGTAAAAGCCAAACTGCCACATCATGGTCGACCTTCCACCATCACAACCCACACACCAAACACAGCACATCGTTCATCACACAACAGACACAGCACATCATAGCTCACACACAGGCACATCGTACATCATACAACACTCTTCATGTTCTTACCTTATTCCAGTTCCACTAATTCCCATCTAAATTTGTCTTACAATTTGTGCATTACACCAAACAAAAAACATTATAACTATAAGAAACCAAAGTGTACATTCACACCAGACTCACTCATAATTTACATTTGACAAAGTTTATACCAGATTGTTCTTATTTAATGATTTGATTGCCAGGGGAACAAAAGAGTGTTTGTGTCTGTTTGTCTTTGCTATCGGTGTCTTGTATCTTTTTTGAGATGGTAAAATCACAAAATCCTGACACAAAAGGGTGATTCTTTATTTCGAGGATCTTGTTAGCTTTTTTATAGATGTTTGTCTCAAACAACTGCCCAAATGGGTTTTGTTTTTTTGCCAATGATTTTACCAGCAGCATTTAGGATTCTATAAAGTTTATTCTTATTTTTAATGCTCAGATTGCCATACCAGGCAGTGATATTGAAACTTAAAATATTGCAGATATGAGCGTTAAGGCGTTAATAAACGAAATATCAGAAAAAAAAGAGTTACTTCCACTGTATTGTTTGGAGGTCGACTATATCAACAATGGGGAATATGTGGTATGCATATGTTTCCCATCCTGATACTGCACCAGATTTCTAAAAACCACCAACTTTTGATCCTCTTTTAGACTTTCCAAAGGGTCGTAAGGAACGATGCATAAAAGCTACCAGGGAAGAATTTGATAAAGCCACGGGCACGTTTAGCCATGTGCCTAAACTCAAAACTCACTTGATAAAGCCAACATCCAATTAAGCCAAAGAGATTATTGTGTGGATTACTTTTTGGAACTTATCAAGTGTCGACAACACTTTCCAAATAAACAGTGTCATCATCACTTCCATGCTTGGGAGCAATGTGAAAATGAAGTCTTGAGGCTCAAAGAATATGAAAGAGAGAAGCGATGAAAAGAAAGAGGTTAGCCTGCAAAGAAAGACTTGAAACATTGGCAGAGTGATTGGTATGATGCTGTCTCAATTCATCGTTGGCCTCCTTCAGTCGTGAAACGACTTTGGTTCATCTCGAACACTTTTTCATATGGCTGTGGAGCCCTGTTTTGGAGAGACACTCCCGTCCACATATATTGCAGGAAAAGGTGGCTTTCGCTTTGGTGGTAGAGGAGCTGGCCATTTTCCGTGTGGCACGCTTTTCTTCAAGAATCGAGGCCCATGTTTTCTCGCTGTCTATAGCTTTCTTGGTCACCGATCTCTCTCCAACTAGTGCGGTCTAAGGCTACGTCTTCCCAGTGGTCAGAATCAAAGTTTACTGATTTTAAATCCCTTTTTATCGCATCAACGTAACGGAGGTGGGGTCGACCATTTTTTCTTGAGCCAGACGCACGTTGCCCGTACATATTGATTTTCGGGATGCGATTGTCCTCCATCAGTCGAACATGTCCGAGCCAGCTCAGGCGGCGTTGCCTTAGGACCGTAAATATGCTGGAAAGGCCTTTTCTCGCGAGGATCTCAGTATTACACAATCTTTCTTTCCATGTTATTTATAAGATCCTTCGAAGGCAGCGGATGCTGTCTAAATTAGAACTGCAATAATTTAAAAAGCCTGGTTGAACAACCGTTCTGTCTGGAAGAGATCCAAGTCAATGTCTATGTAAAGCATTGCTATCTCCGATATATACGGCACCCCGGGCGCATGGACTAGAATGCATGGCCGAAGGCTGAGCACACCGGTAACCTCCGCCATTTTCCTTTGTTGTACCAAGCTAACCATGCAGGCTCTCCATTAATGTAACGGTCCCTTGAGGAACGGCGTATGGATTATCGACAGGGACGTGGAAGCTCTCTTTCAACTCCGCACCGTGCAATGGGAAAGCTCTCGCATTCCCTTGGACACTCCCACGGAAGTTTTGTTTTGCTATTCATTTAGCCTAATTACTTCCTCTAGTAGTCATCGTTTCCACCCGAGTGCCACGTTGAGGCAGAATAGCGTACCCGGAGTGTACATACCAGCTTTTCTAGTAGGTCGACCACTAGCGGCATGCTGGCCTGTGCCCCATACTTTGATACCATTTGTTATAGAACCCATGGGTAGATTAAACCACTAGCTCGTTGCCACCTCGTACAGACCTGTGACCTGTCTCCACAGGTCAGTGTTCAGGCCTTAAAATTCTATGACGACTGGCCTTGGCTGATTGCGTTCACACTGCTAGATTACCCCCCCCCCACCCCGTGTCACAACCACAGTTATAACAATACTATAGGACATTTTCACACATGGGTGTATCTGGTTTTCAAAATGTACGTTTTAAAAATAAATTGTGCGCTTTTAGCACTGCAGTATCAAATGTTGTAAGCACAGACCTATATGTATTATACCTAGACTGGACGTGGAGATCTCTTGACATTACACAGAAGTGTGAAAAAAAACAAACTTTAAAAAACTGAAAGAAAGCATTGATTTGTACAGTAGTTACAGGGAGTAAAGTTGTGGTTTTTTTTTTCAAACCTAACCTACGTAGCATATGATAAGAAAGAAGATAATTACTTCCTACGCATTTCATGTGTCAATCTAGTCATGCATGTTAATCAATGACTTAAACACTGCTAAGTCGTTGGTTTTCATGGCTGATTCAGGCAACCCATTCCATTCTCTAATGACCAAGGTTCACTTGTTTGAATTTGTTATAATGTATGGAATAAAAAAATATGTCTTTAACTCCAATACTGTTTTGTTAACAGAGCATCTTCTATTAAATCTGTTTTACACAGATTCTTTGTTAAACATAATATTGTATTGACTTCTTGTATCTCTATAAAGCTATGTAGTATCCCCCAGAAGACTTTGACTAGATAGAATATAATAATCTTTATTTTTTAAAGTCAGACTTTTTTTTCCTACCAGTAAACAACTATTTCGTATTAGACACAGTACTCAATAACATTTCTCTATTTCATCTAGGTTTGTCACTTCTGCTAGGCATTGTGCATTATGGGATACTTTTTTTTTACTTTTTAACCAAACATTCATGCTATTTGATTTATTTAATTTTTGTTTTTTAATAAATCTCCATAAGGGAGATCACTCATAACACTCTCATCACCAAAAGTATACAAAAAAATAATCAAACACAACAAAGAGTTTTAAGCCAACAAACAAACAAAAAATGATTCTACATAATTTGGTAGGTTTATTGAACATTTCAAATCAACCAGGTTCACATCAAATTGTGGATAGATTGGTTCGAATTGGGTGAAACTGGTCAGGTCAATCTAAACTTTTCTAAAAGTCAACATTTCTGATATGTAGATAAACATAATATTTTCTCAAAGATCCCCTATTTAGTAGGTCAAGGCCTCTGTTACTCAAGTTCTTTTACACTACAATTTTATGTTTAAATTTGACACACACATATTTCTATCTAAAACAAAATGGTGCCCATTTCATGCCAACGTTAATAACAATAAAATCTCAATGTAGGAAGCCACCTTTGTAGGGCAATCTCAGAGTAAGAGCTAATGTTTAAAGGAGCCAATGACAGCTCTACATTACAAATCCTGACTACCATCATAGTATCAGTGCCAGCATGGGATAATTGGAGGCCCAAGGCAAATTGAATTTGGTGGCCCTAAAGGAAATTTTCAAAATTTTAAAGAAACAGCAAGAAAAAAAAAATTAAGATTTATTGACAACCTGCCGATAAATAACTGAAATTCATATATTGCAATTTCAGTAGTAAAGAATTAGTCTAGTAAATAAGAGTCATGGTGCTTTACTTTCGTTGAGATCTTATGAAAGTTTCAAAATTTTTTCTCTAATTTTTTTGTAGTTCTGTACGAAGCTTCCAATAAGTGGAGGCCCTTGGCAGCTAATTAGTCTGCCTAAGCCTAACGCTGGCACTGGTATTATGTTGACATTGATTCACTTCTTACTGCTGACATACCTTCAGAGTAGCCAGGTAAATAATAACAGAGTGTCAAGTAGGCCTACACTTGTAGAGATTTTGGGATCACTGCATTAATCTAAGTCTAGAAACTGGGACATCTTACAATAAAATTGACAGTATATTGTGTCAATGAAACTGCTGGTAGAATTATACTTATCGAAATGGTATTGATTCTAGTCAAATTTATAAACACACTCACAATACAAATAAGACAAAAAAACAAACAAATACAATCGTCTACAATACAAATATTGAATAAATAAATTCCACTAGCCTAAAGACAATTACATATCATTATAAATAACATTACCAAAGTAAAATTCAGAGTTAAAAAGAATTGAATTTAAAAACTCTAAATCTATGTAAAGATATTGACATTAAAAAGTGTTTAAAATTATAAGATTGTATAGAAATATCACATTGGTAAAAATATTGCACAAAAAAAAAAAAGTTTTGAACAAATTGTTCAAGTTAAACTTTGATTATCAACAAACTTTAAAGTGAAACCACGCACACATATAGTAGATCATTTAGTGGCTTAGCATTCCATACGAAAACAAAAAGACTATAGGACCAATCAATACTCTCTAGTGAAATAGTTCTTCCCACTTCAATCTCTATACAAGCAGACCTTCACATTCAGTGTCAATTTTTATTTACAGTCAATTTTTAATAAAAATGAAATTTTTTCGCATTTTTTTTCCTTCCTACAATCAAAAATAGATACAACAGAAAGAAAACAAATGTAAATTGGGCTCAAGACTTGTTCTTATTTTTAAACCTTGAATCAGATTAGCACAAAATGTTTTTTGTTTTTTGAAGTTTAAGTTAGAAAGAGTACCTGAAAAATAAAAAAACAACAACAGCCCAATTAATTATGCAATCAAATTAATATATTTAAAAAAAAATGAATTAGAGAAGAGATTTCTTAACCTTTTTTTTTTCACATTTCTTTTTATATTCAATTTAACACACTAAAAAATTTTTTTTTCTTTGGAAAATTGGGATCTATTTGAAGTAATTTCATAACGGTTTAGTTTCAGCACTGGTCAATTAAATTAGAACAGAGTTTGTTATGGTCAATTGCTCTAAGCTGATATCCATTGGTCAGACTAGCACATTACAATATGAGGCAGAAGATCAATTAATATTTGCACCAATGTAGTAACTGTACAATTTGTTTGTAAAATATTTGACATGTTTCGGATGTTCCTTTAGAGTTAAAGATAATTTACTTCCTAGTTCAAATCTCCCACAGGACAAGGAAAGATGGGAGCAGGCAGGGTTTTAACCCAGGAGCATTGATATGTCTGAACAACAGTCCAGCACCCAAAAACAACGGCCAGGCAGCAATCCCGACCAGGCAGCTATTTAGGTCACCAGCTAGAAAGAATGGCTGCCTAGTCAAAACATGTAAAATCATTTACAAGGATTTTTTTTTCTTCAATTTTTACTTAAAATATATGTCAGTATGACATGTATGTATAACAAGTCAGACTGGGGGTAGAAGAGAACAATTCGTCCCTATAATTTATAACAGTAGATTGTTAGCACATGAAACTCTTCAAAATCAACACAAACAGCTGGGAAAAAGTGGCACTGGATACATCGAGAGAGAGCATAAAGGACTGAATCGCAGATGCCAAGCACAATAAAAGTAGAAAGAAGGGTGAAAATGCAATGGCGTCTGGTGATTACATATGCCCGACCTGTGACCGCAGCTGTGTATTAAGGATTGACCTCTTTAGTCACACAACAAGTTGCAAATGGAAAAAGTTTCATATCTCTCAAGAACTAGATATCACTGTGATATTTCATATTGACATTAGTAATGATAAGTACAGGGATCTTCTGAGACCTAATTTTCACTAACATCAAAACAGATCTTTACACTGTAGCAAATGAAAAACTTTTTAATGACAATAACATTTCAATTTTCATGCTCTCCACAAGTTTTGCTAATTTGTAATGTTATTACAGCGCCTTGAGCCTACATTTTGTTTGTTAACAGTGCTTTATAAATAAAATTATTATTATTATTTGAAAGGCTTGCATTATAGAATCTAACTGTAAATGTAATACTTTGTAGCTTGACATTACGAGTCCATGCCACTTACTTTCAACTTCTTTTAGCCATCTGTATGGGAAGCACAGCATCATCAAAGTCCATCTTGAAGTCCTGACTTTGCCTCGTGGCGTCATACTCTCTGACAAATGTAGACAGAGCATTACTCAGGAACACTGTGTTCTCTCTCTCCTTGATGTGTTTGTCAGCCAGTTGTAGCCATTTGTGATCTAAGCACTCTTGGACTGTCATGCGATTCCTGGTCACAAAATAGTTCAAAATTTGTACCATCTTCATAAATAAAGCTAAAAATAAGATAATCTTTTCTTTATAATGTGCATACACACAAAAACACATATACACAATTAATAAACATAAACATAAAAATTACTTATGTTGTTTATATTTGATATTGTATATTTTATTTCCAGATCAGAGTCAATTGCTAGAAAAGTGTAAATAAACCTTCATCATAGGTTAACTAAAAACTATCCAGGTCGTTACCATAAAATAAATAGACATCGACTTTCAGTAGGGTAGTCCAACAATTGTTGTCGGTCAAGAGGGGCTCATTAGCCTTGCCTGGCTACCCACATAGGAGAAGGAAAATTCTGAAATAATACCTTGCAGGGATACCCAAAGGCTTTAGAAGCCTATCCTGAGAAAAAAAATCAGGAGCCGGCAACCCTTAGGCAGTTCAAGAACACAGTGATTACATCCTGCAGAATATGTGATGCCAAACTTGTGGATCTGATAGATCCACTGGATAGCAAGTGGGAACTGCTGTGTGGGCAACATTTCGACCATAGCTATTGCCCAGACATTCATCATATTTCCATGAGATGATGCAGTCATTTTGCAAATGAAGGAGGCCATACATAGTTCATGAATTTTACTACTTTGTCACCATATAAATTTGAAAACATGATTGTACCAAAGAAGAAAATTAAAACATTCAGTAATAATGGACCCTGGATGACCAACATTAAAAATTAACATTCTGTCATCATCAAGAAGTACATAGAAGTCTATTTATAAAGCACTAGTTATGAGTGTGTAGGTGTTTTTCATGTGTGAATGTCGTTCGTATGTGCATCTATATTGTTATTGTACAGTAGTTACGCTGAGGTTGTCAATTGTAGTCAAACTGAATTTCCATTAGATTGGATCAATAAAGTTATCTTATCTAAAATTGTACAACTTATCAAATATGTCTCAGCGAGGAATGAAGCTGTAATATTAATATGATTAGTGTATGTGTGTGTTTACATGAGCTGTATGTGTGTGCCCGACATACCCTGGTGTTCTCTTCAAGACTTTAAACAAAAACTTGAGACCCTCTGCAGTGACATTCTCAAACAGGTCGGCAGCATCATATCTGTTTAAGGAAATGTTGACCAGAGTCTCTTCTGGTGTCTTGCCTTCATACGGGGAAACTCCACTCAATCTAAAGATGCACAACACAGACAATAAAACCAAGACAGTTGGGTCTGTAAAAACACTTTAAAAATAAATTGCTGCACTAATCTATATAAGTACCGGGATGTATTCAACAGCTCTTTATCATAATCACTTATACAAACTGTGCTAAAAGTAATTTAAAATGTGCAATCTGGGATTTATCACCATAAGAAATAAACAAAAAAAAAGACTTTTTTAAAAAGACAATTTTGATTATTCTGCTCTTTATCACTAAATGTTAGATATAGAAAGAAGGAACTTTTTTTACATCCCCCAGAGAAATAATCCTTTGTTTGTTTGTAAAATGTTTTACATGTTTCGGATGTTCCTTCAGAGTTGAAGATAATTACTTCCTAGTCCAAACCTCCCGCAGGACGACGGGGGATGGGAGCGGGCAGGGTTTGAACCCGGGACCATCGATAAATCTGAATGACAGTCCAACGTGCAAACCGCACGACCAGGCAGCCATCCTGCTTAAGCGAATATATAAATCTAATACACTTTATAATATTCTATAGATAGGACTTAAGATTTAGACTTAAAAGACAATGCACAAAATGTTGCTGAACATTATTTTATTAAACACTCAAATGAATAGGGCCTACACCCGGAAATACCAGAAGACATATAGTCAGTTTAAGATAAATATTTTCTTGAACTCTAGCCAAATTTCTTTTTATACTTTGAAAAATTATAACAGTCAAACAAAAGTTTCCCCAGTGTGGCCAAAAAGCTAGTAATTCACTTTCCAATGATATACACCAACTATCAAATTTCTAGGAAAATTGTTAGAGCCATTTAAAACATTTAAGACCAAATGGATATGAGAAGATTTCTTGGCTTCCTGTGTTCACCCTCACGATATTATTGCAAATTCAAACACCAGTCAACATAGACACATAGACACAGCAAATTAGGTCATGACAGATAAACCTGATAACAAGTCAAAACTTTGCTAAATCATATTCTTATTATAATTATTATTATTATTATAGCTTATATATAGCACTACTTTCATGCTTATAGCATGCTCAGAGCGCTTTTGGTCCAATCTCATTTGTGGACCAGTGGGGGGGGGGAGGAGGTTTCTAGGAGTTGGTTTTCCATGCTGCCTCAGTAAACACAACTCTGCCCGAGTCGAGTGTCGAACCTCGAGCCCCCTTCTAGGTAGCCAAGCCAAACCAAATTCAAACGCACTTAGCCTCTCGACCACGCTTCCCACAAGAATTTAAGAATAGAATTTGAGTTCACCTTATGATCAGCAATGGAATGAAATTTATTTTACTCTTTATAAAATATTGGGCTTTTTAGTGTTAAAATGTTAAATTACTTACATTAATCATAATGATTCATCAACTTATCACCTGTACACACAAAAAAGAAGTAGAAAGAAGTGAAATAGTGCCTGGTAACTGCAATTACCACCCAGTGACCGCAGCTGTGTATCAACAATTGGCTTGTTTGTCTTACAAGAAGTTACAAAGGGAAAAACAGAATATATAGAGATGTAAAATGCCATAGATACAGAATACTAATTTTCAACTTACAGTAAGAAAGAAAGAACTCCTACTCCCCAGACATCAGCGGGGTAGCCAGACAAATCTTGTATTATGACTTCAGGGGCTGAAAGTTTAACAAAAAAATTATTATTTAATACATGTAATGTAAATTAAAATTAGAATGTAAAAAAATGTTCATATCAAATACTTGCCAATAAAGTCAGGGTATCCTCGTCTTGGTACCAGCTCACCCACTGGATTGGTCAGTTTGGTAGCCAATGAAAAGTCAGTCAGTTGGATAACGAACCCTTCAATTTTAGAGACCACAATAGAAGCTAGCTGTAAGTTGAGATGCAGCAGACTTGACCTTTGCAAGTATTCTAATCCATGTAACACCTGAGGGAACAATGTTAGGTCAAGGCTTATCAGTTTTCAAAGTAGATAGCTCCCAACTCTGGGAGGTGTGAGGGCAGAGAAATATAGAGAAGCAATTCTTAGAAAGAAAGAGGTAATGAATTAGTCACACCCTTAGAAAAGATGCCAAAAAATGTGAAATGTGTTAGACAGTATTATGGATTATGCAAGTAAATTCCAAACAATAAGAAATAGGAACAGAAGAAAACTTTGTCTTGGGTTGCAGTTTAAATCAAGAAACCTGACAAATTAGAAACCAGTTGTTCTATCTACAATGTGATATAATCAACAGAAGAATACTTTGTCTTGGGTTGCTGTTTAAATCTAGAATCCTGCCAAAATTAGAACCCAGTTATTCTATCTACAATGTGCTTCAATGAAAACAAATACACAAATGTGGATATTGATTTCAAGGTATTACAGACTAATAAATGTCTATATTCACATTGGACAGAACTTTTGTATAGTCAGACTTTGTAGAGAGAAAACTAAACATTAAACATGTAAAAGTTTAAACAAATACATCAACTTTACCACATAGCCACTGCGCTATACATCTCACTACAATGTGACACACACACACAATCATTAGATGATAAATGTCAATTTAAATGATCTGTCTCATGACACACACACACACAATCATTAGATGATAAATGTCAATTTAAATGATCTGTCGCATGACACACAGAATCATTAGATGATAAATGTCAATTTAAATGACCAGTCACATGACACACACACACACAATTATCTGATGATAAAGGACAATTTAATAACCTGTCTCATGACTACACACACACAACCATCTGATGATAAAAGTCAATTTAATTCACTGTCTTATGACACATACACAGACACAATCATTAGATGAAAGTCAATTTAATTACCTGTCTCACGACACACACAACCATCTCCTCTGTGTACTTCCTCCTCTGCGACAAATATCTGGCAATGTGTCCTCCTTCGTTGTAGTCCAAAACAAAATGGAGCTCATTGCCAGATTGGAAAGCTTTGTGCAGCTTGACCACCCTCTCGTGTCTCAGCGATTTCAAAATGTCAAACTCTGATTGCCCCCTCTTTTGTTGAAGAGTTCGCAGTATAAACAACTTGTTGTCATCAGAAGGAAGTGTGAGAGATTTATCTTCATAAAATTTACCTCTGGGGACAAAAAAAAAATGTACAAGATTTCGATAATGGTCGTTGAAATCAAATCAATTATTCTACTAGTTCGTGTGGCAGCGTATCATTAGTGAAAACAAAAATGGGTGAAAAGATACCACATCTAGGTAATAAATTCAAGAATGTTAAATGCCTATTTGAAAATGGCTTAAAATGTGGTGACAATGTCATCAATCCATAAAAATGAAATATGATTCTAGAATGTCTGGAAAAGTTTTTAAAAAGTAAAAGAATTTTAAAAGAAATACAAACTTATTTCCTGATATTTTACTTAGCTTTATTGATATTTTTATAGGATACAATCATCTTCCTTTCTGAAGTAACATCTGTATTTTATAAGAAGATAGGATATTGTACTTGTAGCAACTTTTATTGTTTAGTTTATTTATATTGTTCAAGTTATCACTTCTTGGTTGTTTTCCTGTGTTTAATTACAAGCCAATATTGCACTTATCTGGAAATTAAGTTCTTTAAGTCTTTCTCCCATTTATTTATTGTATTTAAATTGAAACAGTAACAGGTTAGTTGGAATCCGTAATAGAATTTACAGCCATCTGGAAGTTTCAGTTCACTAAAAGTACCAAAGAGAGACTCACTTGTACAGCAGTTCTCCAATGTTGTAGACAGAGTCAGGGCTGGCATTCACTATCACGGCCTCAGGTTCTTCCTCTTGAGGTGGTTCTTCAAACTCTGATGGAAGAAGAGGCTGGGTAGCAGTCTGTTTAGCCAGCAGTTTACTCAAATCAAAATGATCATCTTTTGTCAGTGAGGGAGAATCTAACAACAGAATAGTATTTAACATAAAACAAAGAGCCATAACTTAAAAATAAAAAAACTAATAAAATACTCTGAAAGACACAAAGATAAAGGCACATTTCTCAATCCTTATGCTAGTACAAACACATACAAGTGCTCCTTCTTCCCTAGTGTCATTAGAGATTAGTGGGGTTTAGGGGTTGCCTGAATCAGTCAGGAAAACCAACAACTTAGCAAGGTTTAAGTCTCCAATTAACATGCATGACTAGATTAACACATGTAATTTATATGATAAGAAGATAAAATGTCAATTAGTATAAAATAAAAATATACTTCTGCAAATATGAACCCCATTAAGTGTAATTTGTTAATCAAGTTTTAAGTTTTATTCTAGCTATAGAACAATGTGCATGCCATCAGTATATTATTCACTAAGAGAACTGACAGTATGAGTGCTACTGTAAATGATTCCATGACAGTACATTGTTAGTGCAATAAGTACATAATCAATGACATATCAGAATCAGTGCAATGTGTATGACTACAGCAATGACAGTTTAATTAACCTAAAGTTTATGTAGCTGTTAAAAGTCAAACTATCAAAAGAGGCAAACCTTTAGGTTTAGTCAGACTTTCGGCCGAGGCCCAGCTGTAGGCACTGGCACCAAACCTGTTGGTAGCAGACACCCTGAACCTGTAGTTGGTTTCTGGTTTGAGGTTGTTGACCACAGCAGCCTCTTGGTTGGTGTACACACAAGTAGTCCACCTCTCATCCCCTACAAAAGTTAGAGAAAGATTCAGGCTACATAGATATGTAGAGAGAGAGACATTGTGAATATTGTACATAGTCTTTCAATTTGTTTATAGCTTATCTATCTTCTTGTTAAACTAATAAAGAAAGAAGAGAATGAAGGTCAGACTGATGGACAGTCAAATCTCAGTTTGGTTTTAAGAATGACTTCAGAACGCAAAATGTATATACAGACTAGTTTGCCTGCAAAGCTTGAATAAAGAACAAATATTGAGTATTATAACAACATCTTTAACAATGTTGCTAGACATCAGTCGTAACAGCAGTAGTAATAATTATGAGGCTGACTAATTCAAAATCAGACTTTCCAGAGGTAAGTCTAGTGACATCCAAACATAACAGATTCATGAAATGGTGATAAATCTACAATGAGTTGAAAAATTAAATAAAAACACTAATTGGAATTATATAATGAATAAGCCCACACATCACTTTATATATATGATCGCAATAAAAAGCAATTCAAATAATGAATCAACAAGATGTTGAAATGAAATGAAGCCCAGTAACAAATGGACCCCACATTTTCAATTTCTCCCCCTTTTATACACTACCATCTCCAAAAAGATTCTAGTCAATCTAGATTCTTGTTACTGTGTAAACTAAGTTTATTTTTATCTCCCCTGTGACTTTATGCCTATTTTTAGCATCACTATAACTCCCATAAGCTTCCACTGGTTACTAGAATGAATGAATGTGAAGCAAACGATTTTTGGAGACCTTGACATCTTGTATTACATAACAATGATATTAGGTGGAGCAGGAAGTATTGTCATGGTAACAAAACAAAAAGAAGCAAACTGGGATGTCAAGCTCTGAACATGGCAATGAGAAAAAAATAAATAAATAAAGAGTGCGACAGTAACTGGTTTTTAAAATGTTACAGCCATGTTGCACCCACCTGGAGATCTGTAGTCCACTTTATAAAACAAAATATCAGAGTGACCAGTTGATACAGGTGCCTCCCAGATAACCAAAGCCTCTGTACTTGAGATCTGACCAATTGCTGGCTGACCAGGACGACCAGGGACATCTAGAACACAGAGTTTTAGATTATTTTAAACAACTGATACTGTTTATTGTAACATCAAAACAAAGACAAGCCGTCGAAGTTTATTAGTAAAAATTAGTTAAAGTACCCCTTTCAGACCTTTTGATCCATAGGGCTGATGATGTCAAGGTCATCTGAATCTAAGACTGAAAGCTAAAAAGAAATTGTCATTCAACAGGATTTGAGCCAGAGACTCCTTGAAATGGAAGCCAAGCGCTTTAACACTCTGCCATCATGCTTCATTACCTAACAGTGAATTGTTTTTAAGTCCCATATCAATCAGTGAACCACAGCCTACTTTATGTTGATGTGTGAAAATATTTTTTTTATTATAATAGCTCCTATGCTCCTTCATGGTCAAAGATGAGAAAAATCTAGTTTCTCATGAAGATGGCTATGAAGTCAGATCCTTTTAAAAGCGGGCAGCATACAGGCCATTGGTAGGATGAGTCTTTTGAAGTATTGCCTGCTTTTCTTTTAGTTTTTCTTTTAAATAATCTTCATTCTGTACTGATGGCTGTCCTCTTTGCCTCATAGCTTGAAGTACCAACATTCATGGCTGTAGGCCACACGGACAGGTCATGGGCTAGTATTTTCAGTTAAGGATGTTGCTTTTACTGAGGGAGCTCTTGAGGGTATCTTAATATCTCTTGACTCCCTACAGATTCCTTAAAAAGTGCACAGCTCCACATAAAAAAGTCATTTAGGGGAGGTGGGTCAATTTTCAGGCATAATAATAAATAACGACTAGAATCACATTGAATACTAACAAGTTTCCTAATGCTGTTATATCAAATGCTAGTTTGAGTTTATGTATTAGCAATAGCCTGTTTAGAAATAGTTTAGGCCACTCAAATCAAAACTCCAAATATATCCTAACCTCCAAGCTCCAGCCTCATTTTGCAGGACACACGTCCTGCTTTGGTCCTGCCAACACATTTGTACACACCGACATCATAAGGCTTGGCGCTCTTGATTGTCAGACTGGCCTCACCGTCTTCCTCTAGCACAATCTGAAATAATGACAACATCATAGGTATAGATCTGATTTAGGAAATTATAGACTTGATTCACTAATATCACATGTAAAATACTAGAAAACTAAATATGTTCATTTTAACTTTAGAAGTTCCTACAGAAATGAAGATTATAATCTTAGCCCTAACTAACTACCGGCAGGACAGCAGGGTTCAAACTCAGGGCAATCGGGTTGATAATACATGACCAGATAGCAACATTGTAAATCACTAAGATAAAGATAATGTCAAAAATGTGCCAAGTTGGCTTAAGGAACTTAAGACCAAGTATGCAATGGACAAAGGCATTTAACAAGTTCACCACTTTAGATTGCTCAACTTTATTTCTGGTCCATTACACCAATAGAATCTGGAGTCCCTATCAGGTAAAACTTAAATCAAAAATAGCAAAAAAAAAATATACCGTTAACAACAAATTCAGCTGTACGTCTAGTAAAAAGCTATAACCTTGCAATCATATTTCTAATTTACACAACAAAGGATTGTGGTTTATTAAAAGAAATTTTTTGATTAGCCAGGAAGCAAATCAAATAATATCAAACTAGACCAATATTAGAGTAAACATTCTCTATTCTGGATACCTCAATTGAAAACATTAACAATAAATAGATTGGTTAGATTTATAACAACTGAATTTGACTACAGTAACACCATTAGTAAAATTACTTAACCTAGAGATGATCCTGATCAGGAGACTAAAACAGTAAACTATAACTTACAAATCCTAAACCTAATACAATGCAAAAATGATTGCTAGGACAAAGTCAGATAAGTGCCCTTTCTTTCTAGGTCAATTAAAGTATAGAATGAATTGCCTGAATCAGTCAGGAAAAATCATTGTGTTGAATTGTATAAGACACAGCCAAATGAATTTCCTGAACCAATCAGTATGTGAATGGAACAGACAGAATGCATGTATGCGTATGCAGTACTGCTGTATCAGTAGAACAAAATTGTCAAATGGTACTTCTTAAAAACTAAGCTTGTTATATTTAAAAATGAGTGATTCCATTCTACAGATTTATTAATACAAAACAGAGAAAGTTTTTTGTTTCTAATACTTGGCCTAAATGTGTGCTATTTATAATACATCTTAATGTCTAATCAAATTTTATTTCCATACTAGGTGAACTGATAAGTATTTTGAAAAAATAGTTCAATCTATTGATGATTATTATTGCCCTTTACTTATGTACCTTAGAACAACTAAAGTGTGCTCAGTAATAAAGTTTCTCTTCCAGACCTTGCAATCTATGAAGCAGATGATGTAAATGTCATCTGTTTTTGAGGCCCATGGTCAGCAATGGTGTCATGTAACAACAATAATCAACAGCCTTTACTTTTCCCAAACTAATGTCAGGTACCCATTTTGTTCCTGGCCCATGCACATCATTGTTCTTGCCCACACTGAAGCCTGAGTGTTTACAAGTGTTGCCATACCAGATACTAGACCAAGATGCTTGTTACCTAAATATCGAAGCCCAGCTTCTCACCTTGTATCTTCCACCATCAGGAAGCAGCTCTTCATTCCTGTACCAAACGACAGTTGGAGATGTGGCCAGGGATAGCTTGCACACCAAGCGTACATTGTCATTAATACTGAAAGCCATATCATGGAGTTTTTCTATGAACAATGCTCCACAAGTACCTGGTAATAGATTTATTTTGAAATGTTGCATTTGGTTATGTAGATACATGTACACATATATTAAAATGGCTTTTGTAAGGAACAGCTTTCATGCTAAAACTTAGTGCACTATAGTCCTATCTCTTTTTTTTTTTTTTGGGGGGGGGGAGAAGGAAGAGGTTTCTCAGCGGCTCATCAAACATTTCAGCAAGTCAGGATTTGAACTAGAACCCCATTGATAGGTAGCCAAGAGGTTTATGCCACTCTGCCACATATCCATTGAATTATTTTTTTTTTTTTATTTTGACTGCCACTAAAATTATTTTATTCCAAAAGATTAAGTTTGTTGAGCTTATTTGTTTTGAATTAGGTGTTTTTTAATAGTAGATTTTTGAAGATTTTTAACTTACATTACCTTAAATCATCATTATATTTATTAAACTTTTAAGGGTGAGAAAAAAAAAGGCTTGGGGGCGCTCTATCGATGAGATATTTGATATGTCTGATATCAGTGAATGAAATTTAAGTCAATAAAACCAAACAAATTTAAGAACTACTTCTAAATGAATAGATATTGTAACATGAGAATCATCTATAAAGGACATTTTAAATTTGACATTGAACACATTTCCCTCGGCTGGTTTCCCTATTGTAATTATGGGAAGGATAAAAACAAGAATTAACTGTCCAAGATGCTATTATATCAATAAGGGGCTAAGTCTCCTATCCATGTATTAATGAGGAGTGCAGTATTACACAGTCCCAGCTGCGACCTACATACTTTGCCACATGCACAGACACAACCATTATCCCCTGGTGGTGGATTTAGATTCTTTTTTCACTATATTTGTCTGTCCTTAGCAGTGGATTTTCTTTGGGTCTCAAACGTCTCCATATAATATTAGTTAAAAGAGGTGATCTACAAAAACAACAAAGAATTTTTTAAAATACCTTCTGTAGAGAGAGACGCCACTGAAGATCTCTTGGAGGACAAACTAGCTTCATCTGGTTCTTGAGCGTCTTGTTTCTTACTTTCTTCCAGCCATTCTAACTCTTTTTCTAATGATGGACGAATCTCTGCAGGGTCTAGATCAAGCAGCCTGAGAAATAAATTAGACATGTTAGTTTAGTCACAATGATATTAACCATATTTAAAACACAAATACGTGTGAAATGATTTGAATGTCTCAAGTCAGATGTTTGTTTTATATGTTTCAATTGTTCCTTTAGAGTTGAAGATAATCTACATTCTAGTCCAAACCTTCAGCAAAATGATGGGGAATGCCAGCGGGTAGGGTATGAGCCTAGGACCATCAAGAGGACTTAACAAAGGTCCAGTGCATTGTTATGGCATGATTAGGAATTAGTTATTTGTTTGGTAAACAGGAAAGTTTTGACTATGATACAACAAGTAAAAACAAGAATAACATTTTAGAAAGAATAGTGAAATGTAAACAGGCTACTTTTGACTTTAGAGAGAGCCAGCTTTTAATGAGTATAGAGATTTAGCTTGACGACATTTGATGAAAGCGCTAAACAGCATACTACACGATCAGACAGCCATCCAAAAAATTCAACAGTTGAATGCTAAAAGTACTTCTTCTCTAACACAATTAGACCTGTGTTGTTATACATATTTTGGATGTTCTTTCAGAGATAAAGATTATTATATCCTAGCCCAAACCTGTCGCAGGATGGTGGGAGATGGCAGGAGGCAGGGTTCAAACCAGGGACCAGCAAGACGACCATCCAGAGCACATACCACATGACCATGCAGAAAGTGGTTGCCTGAATCAGCCAGGTAACAAATTACTTAGAAGAGTTTGAGCCCCTAATTAACAAGTCAGACTAAGTAAAAACATGGATAAGAGTTGGATATAATCAACTTGTTTTCTTTTTAAAGGAAGATTTGTAATTTTAATTATGAATGGTTTTGTACTTTAGGTACAACTTCTGAAAAGATTGATGTTTTGACAGTATTTGATATGACTTGCTAGCCACTGTCAAAAAACTCAAATTCTATGGCCACACCAGGGCTTGCAAAGACTTTCCTTTAGGAAACAGTACCAGGAAGAAGAAGAAAAGGAAGATAGAGAAAGCAATGGGACGACATCAAAGAATGGACAGGCCTGTCAGTGAATGAAATTCTTTCTAAGGCTAAGGACAGAGAGGAATGGAGAAAGATGGTTGACAGAGGTGTGGTGCCCCAAAAGTCCAACAGACTAAAGGATAAGTGAAGGTGATATAAGACTAAACAATGGGGAAGGAACAAAGTTAACTCTCAGTAAAACATGTTGCTTTTCACTCAGTATGAGAGAATTACAAACATGACGTCTTACTTTCCTTTGTAAGAGGCCTTGACCTCTTCATCAAGCAATTCCTTGTCTTTCTTTTGCCTCCAAGGTCTGCTGGGATCATCCAATGATTTGTCTGCGTCTGGTCCATGCTGGTGCCTGAACTGCCACTCGTACCATGTCTCCTTGTCAAGGTACTGGCCATAGTCTGATGTGTCTGGATACACAATCTTCCCTGTCTCTGGATCTTCTGAAGGCTCCAAGCCTTCCTGAATTATTACACCTTCAGACAACCTTTTTAAGCTCCTAAGATTGGCCAGTGTTTTCACTTGAGTCAGGTTTTCCTATTAAAATAGAAAGTCAACTATTCAGTTGATTGGTGTCTCTTAAATTTTAAATAATTTTTAGATATACAAGTTGCTTATTTTTTAAAAAAAAGTTCATTAAACAATATTATGAATCTCCTGTATTAACAGAAAGAAAGAAATTCAAAATCTAGACTGTATTTTTTCAAAATTCCATTTGCAATGGAAATGACTATCCTGCGTTGAAACAGAAATACTTATAGTAGCAGTTTTTTTTTAAAAGAACTTTAAGTAATCCTTTTGACTGAAAAGTTTTATTGTAAAAAATAGAAAAATTCAAATTAAACACAAATATGTGTGCTCTTGTCTAATGCTTGTTGGATATTCTTTCCCAGTTTATTGCATCATAGTAAAACCTTCCACAAAATTTCTGATCATTGCAGCAGCCAGGATTTAAACTCTGGACCAACAAGTGACTAGGCAGCCAGCCAATCTCTACGAGAAGGTTTCCATGCTGCTTTTATGAAAAGCAGTTCCAATCTACCTCATGATTTGAACTCAATCCCCTTTCAGTTAGGTAATCAGTTTGCGCCACTCTGCTACACATTTAGAATAGATTTTTTAAAGCTCTTTAATTAAAAGAATATGTTTCTAGACTGGTTAAAAGGTATATGAATGATTTACTGTGAGATACTACTAAGGTCATAAATAAAGATACAGAAGATGACAAATTAACTTCATGAGAGAAAGCTAAAAGAAAGTTCTCTGCTTCCAGCTACAGTTTATTTCTAATCATGTATTTTGTTCTCTAATAGGCAGGATTGAACATGAAAACTAGTTACAAATAAAGAAAATATTTAATGAAAAAAATGTGTGGTTTACTAACCTGAGCAATATATCTGTCTCTAAATGACCTCAATCTGGTGATATCTAGTTTCTGGTCACTTGGTTGGTCACTAGTCTTCAGCCACTCATGTCCCAGACAAGCAGACACAGACAGACGACTTCTAAACAAAAAAATTTTTTATGTCAAATTATTTATATGTTTTTAGATAATAAAAAATTTACAAACTAATATATGCTTTTTATATTATTTTAATGCAAATTGCTATATAGATTAAATCGTTTTTATTACTATCATTGCCCACAGAAAATCCCAAGCTGAAGACAGACACAAATGATGAAAAGAAAATGTAAATATGACTCCCAGTGGACAATGACTTTGTATCAGAATTGGTGAATACGCAGGTCACAACTGGGTTAGTCACATGAAATACTGTATTCAGCACTAAACTTACAATCAAAGACAACCTCTCATAATTACTATCTACAGCTGACATCAATTAGTTCAAAGTTCAATCTTGGATTGCTGTCTAAATGATTATAAGTTATCACTCTTGTTTCCTAGCACTTTTTGGCTTTCCATTCAAAGCATTCAAAGCATTCAAAAGACATTATCCTCCAGTTTTGTTTTTTTTTACACTTCCCGCCATTTTCACCTTCACCTATCCCTTTGTCTGTTAAACCATATGGGCACCACCCAAGATTTGTCGACAGTCTTTCTATATGCCTCTCTGTCTTTTGCCTTGGATAGAACCTTTTTCAATGGTAGGCTGGTTCATTCTTTTGTGTTGTCTTCCTATCACTTTCTCTGTCTGCTTCTTCTTCTTCTTCTTCCATGTTCTGTTCCGTGAAGGAAGGTCTTTGCGAGCCCTGAAGACCTTGTAATATGGCCATATATGATTTTTTAGATTAGTTAGAAGGTCCAATCACCGTAGTAACACTGTCTCTAATCTCTTCATTAGTGAAGCGGTCTTTAAATGTATGTTAAACAGATGCAGTATCAACTTGCTCCCAAAGAGAATAAAATAAACGGCACTAAAAATTGTTATCAATGGCTTTTGTTATGACATATTTAATAAATGATATACAACTGGTATGTTTCCAGATATATAAATACATTATGCCACAATCTCAGATTTTTTTGACAGTAATAGTGTGTAAAACAACTATATTCTTACTGTGCATCTTTCACCAGTATCCTTGCAATGAAATCTTGGGCAGCAGATGATATCCCAGAGAAGAGAGAAGGGTCAAGGTTCAAGTTACATTCTTGTGTCTTAGACAAAACTTCTGGCACAGTGCTGGCACTGAATGGAGTAGTTCCAGTCAATCTAAAAGAAAACATGATACAGGTTTAACAAGCATGATAAAGACACTGGTCTGAAACATTTTATTGTAACCATCAATAAAAACCTCTGGATTTAAACTAAAGAGCCAACTTACAAAAGGTGGGTCAATACTCCCACTGACCAGACATCTGTTGCAGGGCTGACTACTTCATTTTTGATGGCTTCAGGAGAACAGAACTCTGGGGTTCCATAGTTGAAAGTGATCTCACTTGACAAGGGCAGTTTTCTTGCAAATCCAAAGTCTATGAGGCACAGAGAGTTGTTGTCTTGGGATTTGAACCTTAAGTTGTTTGGCTGGGAGGTTAAAGGAAAACAAAACAATTCTATTAGTAAAAAAAAAAAGTAAAGTTCCCCTTTCAGACCTTGTGATCTATGAGGCAGATGATGTTAAGGTCATCTGTTTCTTTGACCAATGGTTAAATAACAGGGTGTCAAGTGGCCAGCACAACAACCAACCACCTTTACTTTCCCCAACTTAAGTCTGGTAACCATTAGAGTTGGTTGGTTAGTGTCTAAAGTAAAATAAATTAAAAAGAAGACATGATTCTATATATTGTGTAAAATTCTGTCATAGAAGTGCAAGGGACAATTAAACCTTTAGATATATTAGTGCAGATTAGACAACTACATAACTATGTATATTACAACTAGGTCCTCAAGAAAGTCATCACATTGCAGCTAAGTTTAAGACTGCAATCTTCCCAAATAAATCAAATTTAAAAAATTCTTTATTGTATATAAAATATATCTGGCTTTGAATGCCATTCCGAGGCACTTTTGGGGATAATAGATTTTAAAAGAAACAAACCATCCAAGTTAAAATGTAAGCAAAACTTGGAGCTAACTATTGAAGTAAGAAACATTTAATGTATTTACTAGAGACAGAATAATGGAGCAGTACCAGGAAAAAGAAGAAGAGGCAGACAGAGAAAATGATGGGAGGACAACATAAAAGAATGGATGAGCCTACCATTGATAGAGGTTTTAAACAAGGCAAAAGACAGAGAGGAATGGAGAAAGACGGTCGACAAATCCTGCTTGGTGCCCCAACAGTCCAACAGCCTAAGGGATAGGTAGGTAGAGGTAATAATGTTGGAAGATTGTTGAAGTACATAATTTCTTACAGTCAGACATAGCCAGATGTATTGTTGTTAACAGCGCAAATCATTTTAAATCAGTAGGAATGAAATAAAATAAAGCCTTAGCTGAAATACAAGTTTACCTAAACAGGGCCTCACTTTATGACTGCCCCAAATACTAATGACAGACTGTCCAAACACAAGTTATACTGTTGGTATTTCATGAAACTTTTAAATAATACTTAAGACTCACCTCAATATCCAAGTGGACCACATGAGTGCTGTGGACATCTTGTATTGTCTGTAGCACTGACTTGATGATGTTAGAAGCTTTGCTCTCACTCCATTCATTGTCTTGGCAAACTCTGTCTAGTAGATTACCTCCCTTTACACTAGAGCATAGTCAAAGAACATAATGAGCTAATGTGATCCCTCGGTTTCAAAGTAATGGAGCTAAATGTCATACTTGCAAACAAACTTTAGCCCACTGAACAATGTTATATCTAACAGACAAATATTTTACAGTAACATCTTTGCCCAGGCTGTCATGAATTGACTTAACAAAAAAACATGGCTATAAAAACAAAGATATAAGGAATATAGAGGAATTGAACCATCTGGTCTGGTATAGTCTCAGTAAGCCAGGCTATATAGAGGAATTGAACCATCTGGTCTGGTATAGTCTCAGTAAGCCAGGCTATATAGAGGAATTGAACCATCTGGTCTGGTATAGTCTCAGTAAGCCAGGCTATATAGAGGAATTGAACCATCTGGGATGGTATATTTTTTGTAAATTTTTTTACATGTTTTGGATGTTCATTCAGAGTTGAAGATAGTTTACTTCCTAGTCCAAACCTCCCGCAGAATGATGGGGGATGGGAGCGGGCAGAGTTTGAACCCTTGACCGTTGATAAATCCAAATGACAGTCCAGCGCGCAAACTGCATGACCAGGCAGCCATCCATATAGTCTCAGTAAGCCAGGCTATACAGCTAAGGTAAGACTAAAGTTTCCCTTTCAGACCTTGTTGTACAATTAAAGGCAATCAAATATTTAAAAAGTCAATTATGATTTCCGAATTAAAAAAAAAAAAACTCTTCATTATATAATTTTGATTTCTATTGTGAGTGCTTTTGTTTCATTTCTTTTATTGCTTTTGTATAGCACATCATTCATCCATTTAGCATGTTCAGTCTAATTTCTTTTGTGGACCAGAAGTGGGCAGGGAGTATTTGGGAGAAGGTTTCTGTGCTGCCTTTAGGGGGTTAGAAAACACAACCTCAGATGGAGCCCCCATTATATGTAGCCAAGTAGATTTTCGCCTCTCAGTCACATGTTTACAAAATGTGTTGTATGTTATGTTTAGAAAAAAAAAGTATCCCTTTCAAACCTTGAAATCTCTAAGACAGATGACACAAAGGTCATCTATTTCTGTGCCCCATGGTTAATGAAGGTGTCATATGGCCAGGACAATGACCAACTGCCTTTACTTTACCCAAATATTATCTTGTAACCATAAGAGCTAGATCGACTCAGAGACATTCAAATATCCCAAAATTAAAAATCCCAGTCTTCACCAGGATTTCAACCCAGGACCCCCATTTCAAAAGAAAGCACTTAACTGCTCAGCCACAGCACCTCCTATTATGCTTAGACACTGATGCTTTAAAACGCAAATATTTCAAATAAAAAGTTTTTCCTTTCTTTTCATCATGTGTTTAGTAATGAGCTCTTGACATATCTAACACTCAATCTCAATAACTCTCAGTCTTAAACAAACTATAGAAATGGATACATTTCTTCAACCAGGATCAGGCTGTTCTGTGACTCATAGGCATCATGAAGTCTGACCACTCTGTTACTCTTCTGTCTAGACAACGTGTCCAGCTCTTGGCGGAAAAAGTCTTTTTCAGGCTCTCCACGTACATGTGTAAACTTAGCAGCAAACTCGTTGCCAGTCAATCTTTCAATTACACGCCTGACAATACTGTGACGTCCTCTAAACAGAGAAGAAACCAAAGAGGTAAAAGCTCAATTCGATAGTCTCTTCTAATAACCTTATAGTCAATTTTCACTTTTATTTGAAACTCAGAATAACATTATTAGATATTCTAAAAATTAATGATAAAGTAATATAAGAAGCATAAAACTGTTCAATAAATAAGCTTAAACTGTATTTTATAAGATATGAAGATAAGAAACTTAATTAAAAAAAATAAAAGATTGCCTGATGCCTACACTGGATATTCGGAATTAGGTGGCCAGAAAAGATAACTACTGTCAATTTGTGGGAGAGAACTAGACAAAAGCCCATAGCCCAAGACATCAAAAAGCAAAAGTGGAGCTGAATAAGGCACACCCTGTGAAAACCAGCTACCAATGTTGCAAGGCAGGCATTTGATTTGAATCCTCAAGGAAAGAGGAAAGTGGGCAGACCCAAGCAAACCTGGAAGAGGTCAGTCATCAGTGAAGCTGAGGGTACTGGAATGAAAAAGGAGCAGATGAAGAAAGCTGATCAGAACAAAGTTTGGTGGAGAGGTGTGGATGCAGCCCTATGCTCCCCTGGGAGTGCACAGGATTAAGTTAAGTTGATGCTGGCTAAATGAAAAATATACTGTTGAATAATTAATGTTTATTAGCAATTGCTTTTTAATCTATTGAGATTTCTAAAAGAACTGTCATATCTTTCTTTTTTTTTTCATTACAAAGTACTGCTAGGGCCTAAGCTGATGTTCGATTGTATGAGCCTAGCTTTCATATTAAATTAGGATTACAGAAGTATCTAAATTTTGTTCCTGAATTCAGTATCAGTGACTACCACATTGATATTTCTTATCTTATATATTACAGACGTTACTTCAAAAAAGAAGCTAATAATGTCCTACACATTTCATGTCTCAATCTAGTCATGCATTTTAATCAATGACTTAAACTCTGCTAGGTCGTTGGTTTTCCTGGCTAATTCAAGTAAACCATATTCTATTCTCAAATAGCGCTAGAAAAGAAGGAGCACTAGTATGAATCTGTTCTAGCATATGGAACGAGCAATGTGCCTTTATCTATGTGTCTTTCTGAGTATTTTATTAAGTTTTGTTTTTCTATTTGTAAATTTTGTTTACAAAAATATAGAGGTTGTTGTTTTTTTAAACAATGCTATAATAGCTTAACAAAGAGACTGTTGCTAAACTGAGTTTTGAATCAAGAAAGTTTAAAAGTTTAAGACCAACAGTTGACCAACAGTAATTTACCTTCCCAGTTCCTCTAGAATGTAATAGTCATCTTCAAAGTTGGACTTCTTAAAGTAGATGGTGGCTGCTGGGATATCACCTAATTAAAAAGAGAAGTTGACCAATCATATCCATTTATTTAGTTAGGGCTGTCAGAGAAATAAACTTCATTATAATTCCTTTACTTAAATTTTTTGTATGAGCTGACCTGTGTCATATCATACACACTATTTGGTGAGAAGATTACTTGTTCTCCCTCCCTTTTATTTTTTCTTAGCTGCGGTCTCTGATGCCGCGAAAGTTACATAGGGTAAATCTTTCCATGTCTTTTTCATCGAGGGTTAGACAGTTGATGTGCATGCATGGTGTTCTGCATGGTTGGGCGACAAAGAGAATTATATATATAGATTTGCTTTACTGTCATTACGTTACATTTGCTCTGCTTTTCTTTCTAACATCTAACATAATTTCAAATGACAAAGTGAGAACTTTCTTAGCAAATCAAATATAATCAAACATGGAGAATTGCAAACACCAAATCTTAATGGGGCAGTCAAAAAAAGAAAGTCTACAAACTTAAAACAAATTCTATTCTTTTCAAACAAAAAGTCAATAACAGAGCAATGAAATTTGAACATCAGCAAATTATTATTATTATTTATGGGTGAGTTTTTATAGACAATAAACAAAATACATGGCAACTTACCATCCACAGACAGCCTTGCAGTGCAGAACACTTTACCAGCTGGGTTCTCTGCCACACAGATGTAACAGCCTGAGTCTGAAGGCAGTGCTCCATCAAACTCAAGACTCCACTGGTCTCCTGCTTCACTCAGCTATAATGTATAATGTTAAAAATTAGTATTAAGCTCTGAGAGACAGGGCATCTAAATTTAAATGGATAATTCTTTTCAATTGCAAGAAAGCTTAAAACAGATTCTATGTTTTATTTATTCATTTCTTTGTCTACCACACTAAATTCAATACATTTAACAGCATCAATGTCAATCTTAATCACAAGTCTATATCAAGATGAACACACATACTAAAATCCTGACCTTATATCTCGGTGTTTCAGACAGTGGCTTCCAGTCTTTTAAAAACTTGACACTTGGCTTTGGGATGCCATCTACTCTGCATGTCAGTTTTCCATTCACATGTGAAGCTAACATTAAGTCCTGCATTGGCTCCAAGAAAGTTGGTGGATCTGAACAAAATTCATTTAAACATTAACCATTTTTTAATCTTTTTATAACTACACATAAAGCTGATTTTTTTTTTAATGTAGATATAAAAGTCTAAACCATAACCTATCACATTTCTTGAGATTTAAAGACATAAAAATCAGATAGGAAAACATACTAAAATATATGTTAGGCTAATATATTTTAGTTTTAATATACAGATAACTCCCTAGTCATGTAGTATGCACTCTGGACTCTCTCTAAAGGTCTCGATGGTCCAGGGTTTGAAACCTGCCAAATATCATCCCAAGCTATTCTGCAGGATGCTAAAAAGTAATTTTCTTGAAAATCTGAAGAAACCTCCAAAATATTTTATAAGCAAGATTAGGCTAAACCATTACTGAAACCGAATTCTATGCTAAGAAATAGTCCTTCCTTATTCTATTGAGTTTTACTAGACCAGCTTTTTTGTTTACATATAGGCCTATTAGAAAAAGAAATGTTTCAATAGCAAACAGTAGTCATGAATTGAACTGATGGCAATGGATCTTGGCAGTAACTTAACTCTTTCTCTCCGTAATTATTTACCACATTCTGGTGGAATCAACACTGGTATCGTCCATTAGGAGAGAAAGAGTTAAGAATAACAAGTTCAATATAACTAGATTTTTTTCCCCTGGTTTTTTTATTTGACTTGTTAAAATCTGATGTAGATCTATGCAGAGATGAGTAATTTCAGTTTTTAAGTATTCTCTAAGAGAACTTACCAGACAACTGAAGCTGGATGAGAAAACTAGATTCACCCGACTCATTCTCTATGAGAACTTACCAGACAACTGAAGCTGGATGAGAAAACTAGATTCACCCGACTCATTCTCTATGAGAACTTACCAGACAACTGAAGATGGATGATAAAACTAGATTCACCCGACTCATTCTCTGCTACACACTTGTACTCTCCAGCATCATCCCATGTCATGGGAGAGAACTCTAGCACTGCCAAACCTTTCAAAATTAAAAAAAAAACAACTATAGAGTCAATCATCATTAAGTTTGAGTATTAAAAATAATTGCACAGTCAATAGCAGCACTTGCAAAACTCAAAACAATTATGGAAAGACAAAGGAATAGCCCAAGACACTAAAATCAGAATGATGTGTTCCTGGTCTTGGCCACATTCTTATATGCTTGTGAATCTTGGATGCTGACTGCAGAGTTAGAACTAGGAATGAAAGTGAATCCTACAGAAAAGATCCTAGGTATTACATTAAAAGACAGCATCACAAATGAAGAGATTAGAGATGGGTTAGTTCAGCAATTAGTCCCCACAATGATCTGCTATGAAAAAAACAAAACTAAAACTCTTTGGCCATATCACAAAGTCCTCAGAGCTTGCAAAAGCCTTCCTTAAGGGAACAGTACCAGGAAAATGAAGAAGATGCAGACAAGAGAAAGCAATGGGAAGACAAAAGAATGGATGGGCCTGTAATTGAAACAGATGGTATTCAAGTCAAAAGACAGAGAGGAATGAAGAAAGATGGTCAACAGATCTTAAAAGTAAAGTAGCAATTATACTTAAAACACTGAACCATAATCTTCAAATACAAAAACAAAATTTAATAAAATACTCAAAAAGACTCAAAGATAAAGGCACATTCCTCGTTCCATATGCTAGGACAAATTTGTACAAAAGCTCCTTCTTCCCTAGCACTATTAGATCAAGGAATGGGTTGCCTGAACTAGCCAGGAAAACCAGTGACTTGATGGAGTTTAGGTCATTGGTTAATATGCATGACTAAATTCATGACCCGTAGGACGTAATCATCTTCTTTTTTGAAGTAATGTCTGTATCCTATAAGATAAGAAGATAAGAAGGTGTCCCAACAGTTCAAAGACTAAGGGTTAGGTGAAGGATTATGAATAAAATTAAAAAGAGTTGTATATCTCTGTAAGCCTAAGCTTCACAGCAAAGTCAGCAAGTTGCACTTTTTAAACATTGTACATGAGTTGTTTACACATAACTCCCTGCTCATTTAATCGAACAGTATTTTGAACCACTGACCGGAAGGTGTGACATAGCCATCGTATTTATCCCCAAACACTATCTTCTTGTTGTTGAAATACCATTGCACTGTGGGAAGTGGATAGCCAATCAGCTGAAGGGAGAGCTGCACTGGACGGCTGTCAATACCATGATGCACTTTGGCAGGTTCTACAAACTCAGGCGATGTCGCTGAAATAGACATCACTAAATGTAAACACTAAATAAAATAATAATAATAATAATGATAATTTTAAAAACATGCAAAAGGCAGTAAAACAAAATGATAATAAGCTTGGAGATAAAAGGACTATGGAAATTACAATATTTCCTATTGTGATATCAGTCAAAAGGGCATTGACAAATGACTTTACAGACATTATCGTGACCCATAAAATTCTTAGGAAGATTCTCATTACTGTTACTGCTGCAAACTAGCCATATCATAAGAAAAATTCTCAGTGGTCACTCTTAAGGGAAGACTTTAAAAAAAAATTTAAATAAATTTAAATCTGGAAAGCAGAAGAGAATTTGAAACATTTTTTATTCATAATGATTAAAAAAATCTTAATACTCATTGAGGAAACTGTTTTACAATATTAAATTTAAGATAGGGAAATATTACAACAATGCTAATGAAATGTACATTCACACAACTAAAACTTATTAATTTTGTAAAGTATTACACATATAAGTATTGGCGTAAACTTCATTTAGATTGATGCATATCATACTGTATTAGTGTATTAGTAATTCAAATTAGACCACCATCTCCTCACCTATCTCTTAGCTTAATGAACCTTTAGGGCACCACAAATGATTTGTTGACCATCTTGCTACATTCCATTCTTTTGTCTTGGATAGAATCTCTTTTAATGACAGGCCTGTCCAATGTTTTATGTTGTCTTCCCATCCCTTTCATTGTCTGCCTCTTCTTCATTTTTCCTTGTACTGTTACCTGAAGAAAGGTCTTTGTTGGCCTGGAAGACCTTGTGATATGACCATCAAGTCTTAGCTTGCATTGTTGGACAGTGGTCAGCATGGGAACCAATTACAGTTCTTATCCTGTTTCTAATCTTTTCCTTAGTGATGCATTCTTTTTATGTGATACCTAGTATCTAGAACTCTAGCAATGGAACTTAGATGCTATAGAAGGTTCCTAGTATCTTATCTTATCTAATATAATACAGACGTTACATCAAAAAAGAAGATGATTACGTCCTACGCGTCATGCATTTAGTCATGCATATTAACCAATGACTTAAATTCTGCCAAGTCACTGTTTTCCTGCTTTCCTGGCTAGCTCAGGCAACCCATTCCATGCTCTAATAGCACTAGGGAAGAAGGAGTATTTGTACAAATTTGTCCTAGCATATGGGATGAGGAATGTGCCTTTATCTTTGTGTCTTTCAGAGTATTTTATTAATTATTTTTTTTGTGTTTGAAGATTATGGTTTAGTGTTTTATGTATAATTGCTACTTTACTTTTGAGTCTTCTGTCCTGAAGGCTTTCTAAATTTAGTGATTTTACTAAAGGTGTTACTCTAGTCAAATGTGAATATTTGTTTGTCATGAATCTCACTGCTCTATTTTGTGACTGTTCCAGTTTCTTAATGTTTTCTTGAGTTGAGGGGTCCCAAACAGAGGATGCATATTCTATTATTGGCCTAACCAAGGTTAAATAACATTTTAGTTTTATGTTCTTATTTGATTTATAGAAATTTCTTTTAATAAACCCTAATGCTTTGTTGGATTTTTTTATAGTTTCATCAATATGTGGATTCCATGACAGTTTTTCATTTATTATAACACCTAGGTATTACATAAAATGTATGAAATGAGAGACAGAATTAAAATAAGATTCTATGTTTTTAGTCTCTTATGTCCATGTCTGCTTTACCTAAAATCTATTGAAGTCTATTCTTCCCAGAAACTCAGTCAAAATGTTGGATTAGCATAGATCCTTATTTGTGTTTATCTCCCTTTGAATGATTTCAAAAACATATTAACAAACTTACGAGTAGTATCCTGAGTAATGTCATCATCTAAAAGCTTAGATCCCTCTCTGGACAACACTCTGGGTATGGACACTGACCTCTCAGTGGACAGTGATCGTTCCCTGGAGGCAAACCTGTCCACTGAGCTGAGTCTCTCTACAGAACTGAACCTCTCGACTGAGCTCCTGCGTCTGGTTCTTGGCTCCACCTCTTGAACTCTCTCACGTGTCAAAGTGACAGGAAGTGTGGGTTCACTCATGCCAGCATCATTGAAAGCCCGAACTCTGAAAGCAAATAATTGAAATCTTTGTTTTATGCATACTAATTTTTAATAAAGTAAATTTTAAAAAAATTCATTGACATAATTACTTTAGAATGATTATTTTATAACATTATTTTTTTGTTTAAAAAAAATGATGCCCTAAAAAAAAAACAGAGAAAATTAAAAAAAACACTAAATAAAAAGACTGTGAGCATTGTGATTGTTACAGTAAGGTCTTAATCATTAGATCCTCACAAAATTTGAGTATTACTGTATTTTCAGTAGCTGGCAGCAGACCATGGGTAGAACCAGTTTTTTTTTTAGCTTTTTGTTGCCCTAGTCAATGAAACTCTCTACATCAGAGGATATTGAAGGAGTCCACATGAGAAAGAAGGCAAAATGTAATTTTTTTTTTACTTGGTGTATGCTGTGGATTAGAGACGTGGTGGCTGAGTGGTAATGTGCTGGCTTCCAAACCGGATGATCCCAGGTTCAAATCCTCTTGAAGACTGGGATTTTAAATTTCAGAATCTTTTGGACATCTCTCAGTCCACCCACCTCTAATGGGTACCTGCCATTAGTTAGGGAAAAGTCATTGGTCATTATGCTGGCCACATGACATCATCTGCCCAGTAGGGCACAAGGTCTGAAAGGGGAGTTTTCCTTTTCTTTCCTTTATGCTGAGGATTGGGAAGAGGTGACTATTTTCTCATTTATCGATTGTCAATAGTATTTTGTATTCTATTTAAATAAATTATTCAAGTATTCTGCTTTAATAAATTGACAAATAACACAAGCTGTGAGGCTGAGTGGCTTACCACTTGACTGCATATTTAGGGAGATTGGGTTTGAATCTGGACTTGAGATGAGTTGTGTTTACCAAACACCTAAAAGCAACACACAATCCTTATCTTATCTTATATAATACAGACGTTACTTCAAAAAAGAAGATGATTACGTCCTACGCGTCAAACATTTAGTCATGCATATTAACCAATGACTTAAATTCTGCCAAGTCACTGGTTTTTCTGGCTAGCTCAGGCAACCCATTCCAGATACCAGTGATCCCTCACTTCATGGGTCCACAAAAAGGATAGGACCATATTAAATAAATTGTACCTAAGTAAAATTATATTAATCAAGAACTTTAAAGATGAGTCATATAAGCATTTCAGAATTAAGGTATTTTTCTAAAATATAAAAACAATAATATTAGTCTTTAATTAATAATGTTATTCTTCGGACTATGAGAGGTAGACCAGTCACCTAAACATATAATCTTGGTCAGGTCGTAGTCCAGTGACTTTAAAAGTGGTTGTTGGAACATTATCGTCCAGTTTGTTCCACAGGTGGTTGGGGGGTTCTCTTGCTTCCACAATGTAGCTGATCTTCACCTTACAACACAATGCATAAAACACTTAGATCAAATGAATATGAGATCAAGCAAAGTCTTTGTAGGGAAATAAAGTTTCAAGAACATGGATAAAATAATAAAGACAAGTTAAATATCATAAGTATATAAATTAATTTTTAATGATACTAAGATAGTTTTAGACTTTTTGTTTATAAGTGAAATAAAATATGTAAACATGGTAGGTCAAGACCCACTGACCTGTCCCTTCATGTAGGATGGCATGCGCCCTGGAGGCCAGGATAATGTGAGAGTAGTTTCCGTCACATTTGAGATTGTTGGCCTGCCAGCTGGTACTCTTGGAGGAACTGCCAAATAAATTAGTAGTTCATATTATAAAATAAAATATTAATAATGGGGTTTAAATTAGGCAAAATACTTTAAACATATAGCATAATCTTTATATATAATTCTCTTTGTGGCCCAACCATGCAGGACACCACAGTGAAAAAGTCATGGAAAGATAACTCTTATATTTCTGCAAGTCAGACTAGAGTTACTCCACAGTGACAGAGAGCAAGGCTCAGAAAAAAAAGGGGGGGGGGGCATATGCTATGCCCCGGGTTGGCTCGCAAATACTAACACATTACATGGAATTGATAGTCACAAATATAGACAAAAGCAGGAGGCATGATCTAGTATTGAACTTGAATATTGACTATTATTATTAGTAATAAGACAAGAACAAATATAGTTCATCCATCGTGGTTCGATGATGACCACTTTGTCATCCAGGGGGCTGAGGACTTTGTACAGGGGTTTTATGCCTCCTCATGTGGCTGGTGAGACCTATGTGAGCCCGGAATGTTCGGCCGCACACTGGGCAGGTTATTCCAGCTGGAGCTAGTGTTGTTTGCCTTGCTTTTCTTTTCTGGTGTTTTTCTTCTGCGCCAGCGTTGTTCTTTTTTCCTCAGAAACCTGTGCGCCAGTTTTCACAGCGTGACGCCATGATGCTCTGTCATGTGCCTCTGTCTCCCAGGTGCCTGGGTCTATGCTGAACGCCTTTAGAGAAGCTTTGAGGGTGTCCCTGAAGCGCTTTCTTTGACCACCTTGCGAGCACTTTCCTTCACTTAGTTGGCCATACAAGAGTCGTTTAGGGATGCGGTGGTCTTCCATTCTGTAGACGTGACCTGCCCATCGCAGCTGGGACTGCATCAGAATTGTGTGGATGCTTTGCAGACACGCTCTTCGAAGAACTTCTGTATCTGGTATTTTGTCTTGTCATTTGACATTTAGTATTTTTCTCAGACATGTCATGTGGAAGTGGTTCAAGACAAGAACAAATGTGATTGTGATGTCATGTTCTATAATTACCTTGTTTTGGTGGTTCTAGACTACAATTGTCTAATTCAAGATTAATCTAGTAAGCACTAGAATTTGGAAATCAGAATGAAACCTAATTTTTAAAAAAATCTCCGTTCATTTAACTTATAATACATGTATTACTTAACTTATAATACATGTATTACTGCTTTGACATAAAAACTATCTTATATGATATCAATACAGTTCATGAATTTTCAAACTCTGGAACTTCAGTTCATGGATTTGTACAGCACTTTGTCAAGTTGTTTGTAAAATGTTTTACATGTTTCGGATGTTCCTTCAGAGTTGAAGATAATTACTTCCTAGTCCAAACCTCCCGCAGGACGACGGGGGATGGGAGCGGGCAGGGTTTGAACCCGGGACCATCGATAAATCTGAACGACAGTCCAGCGTGCAAACCGCATGACCAGGCAGCCATCCTGTTGTGTTATGTTAAGCTGTGTTATATGAGGACTGAGAATCAGCTAAATTTTATCAAAGCAACCTGAAGATACTCTTAATAAAAGCAAAAAAAAAAAAAGAAGATTAAAAAAAAAAACAATTAGAAAAAAATATCCTATTTCTGGGAGAACATTTTTAAAAATCTCATTTGAAAAAAAAATCTTTAAGAAAATTAATTTAAAAACAGAAAGAAAAAGAATCATAAATGTAATTTGAAATAATGCAGCATTACAATAACTATAAAAGAAAAAAAGTTGCATACATAAAGGCATATTTCTTATTCAATATTCTAGGACACATTCATAAAAGTGCTCCTTCTTCTCTAGTGCCATTAGAGCATGGAAGAGGTTGCCTGAATCAGCCAGGAAAACCAACAACTTAGCAGAGTTTAAGTCATTGATTAACATGCATGACGAGATTGACACATGAAATGCATAGGATGTAATTATCTTTTCTTTTGAACTAACCCTCTGTAATCAATAAGATAACATCACATTGTATCACATTAGGAGCTAATGGGTTAACCTAAAATCTATGGAACCAAACCAAAGGCATTCATCACCATCAAACTCCATTTGAATGAGGGCTTGAGAGGTTCGAATCCTCTCTTGCTGTTTTGCTTAGCGCATATATGTCGCCTTACAGGAACTAAAGGCAATGGGCTTGCTTACCTCCAGAAGACACAGAGTCTATGTAGCTGTAAGTTGAAGACCATTTGTTGCCCCCTATGTCCAGTTCTCTTTCCCTGGAGGCACTGCTTCTTATGAAATGTGGAGCTAATTATAGAATAGAAACAAAACCAAAAAATTTAGAAACAAAATAAAGTTTACAGTGTTGTTAGCAAACAGACATGAAGATCAAGGCACTATGAGAACATACCAGACATGAAAAATAAAAGATAAAATGTCAATCTAAACAAAATAAGTATTATTATTTTGTTTGAAACAAATGAGTATTCAATCTCTGGTGCTGCCAGGGTCAAGTTTGGTTAAGGAGAAACAAATTTCATTGTAGTCCCTTTATCAGTTTCCACTGAAAATTTTTCTGGTGATGTGGCAGGTCTGCAGAAGCAATAAGAATGTTCCTAGGAATGTTAAGGGCCTTGAAGGTGTCTGTGAGGTCAGTTGTTACTATCCCCTCGGTTGATATAACAATGGGGTATATTTTTATTTTTGATAACTTCCATAAATGCTTAATCTCCAAGCCTAGGTTCCCATATTTTCATAGTTTTTCCAATTCAGTTTTTGTTAAATTATGAGACAGTGGTACTGGGATGTCAATAATGGTAGTTTTTTTTCTTTTTTATCAATGAGCAGCAGATCAGGGCTATTAAAATCTACCATTTTGTCAGTCAAAATAGGCCTATCCCAGTACAGCAGATGTTCAGTATACTCAAGAACCTCTTGTGACAAGTATTTGTAATAAACAGGAGTATACTTACCGATCAAATTATGTGTCAAAGCCAATTGTTTGTGTATTAACTTTGCAACTTGGTTATGGCGAACTAGGTAGGCTGATTCTGATAGGGCTGAACATCCTGCCATTGTATGTTCAGTTGACTCACCCACATTATTATTATTATTATTATTATGTCAGAAATGAATGAGTAGTCATTCTCTGGCGCTGCCAGGGTCGAGTTTTGTTAAAGAGAAACAAAATTCATCAAAGTCTCTTTAACAGTTTCCACTGAGGAATTTTCTGATGATGTGTCAGGTCTGCAGCAGTACCGCCCTCTGACAGGCAACGAAGATGTTCCTAGGAATGTTAAGGGCCTTGAAGGTATCTGTGAGGTCAGTTGTTACTATCCCCTCGGTTGATATAACAATGGGGTATATTGTTATTTTGGATAATTTCCATAAAGCTTAATCTCCAAGCCTAGGTTCCCATAATTTCTTTGTTTTTCTATCTCAGTTTTTCTAAATTATGAGACAGTGGTACAGCGATGTCAATAATGGTTGCGTTTTTTTCTTTTTTATCAACGAACAGAAGATCAGGGCAATTGAAATCTACCATTTTGTTGGTCAGAATAGGCCTATTCCAGTACAGCAGATGTTCAGTAGACTCAAGAACCTCTTGTGGTGAGTATTCATAATAAGGAGGAGTATCCTTAACGATCAAATTGTGTGTCAAAACCAAGTGTTGGTGTATTAACTTTGCAACTTGGTAATGGCAACCTAGGTAGGCTGATTCTGATAGGGCTGAACATCCTGCCATTATGTTTTCAATTGACTCACCCACATTTCCACATTTTCGGCATTTGTCAACAACATTGAGTTTTAGGATATGCTTCTCGTAATTTTTTGTCCTAATTACTCTGTCCTGTATTGCTGTAACAAAGCCTTCTGTTTCAGGGTAGAGATGACCTGCTTTGAGCCATGTTCAGGAAGCCATGTTGTCAAATTATTATTATTATTATTAAACAGATAGATCTTGCATGTTATTCTTGAATGTACCATAAAGTGTTTTGTCTGAGCTCAATGGGGAGTTTGTTCCAAACTTTTGGTCCATGTACTAAAAAAAGCCAACAAGCTGTATGTTTAAAGGGAAAGCACTGTACAGCTAGAAGTTTAGATGTTAAGACTAAGCTGTTTTTGTTTTATTTTCTGGTTAAAAGCTAGGACAAATAAAAACAAAAAACAACAGTTTCATGAAAAATTGAATTTGGTTGTTTGTATATAAAACAAATATTGAACAATATCCTAGTTAGAAGGTAAACTTACTTTTAGATCTAGTCAGAGCAGCAGGTAGTGTGGCTTCACTAATGCCAAACTCATTCTCTGCTCGTACCCGGAAAAGGTAATCCTGTTCAGGTTTTATGTTGGGGATGGTGTGAGCTGTGTCATCTAACTGGCTTGCAATCATCACCCAGTCCTGGTCATGGGGCTCTTTCTTCTCAATTAGGTAGGTGATGGGAGTCTTGCGAGCATACAGGGGGATACGAGCCGGCGTCCAGGACAGTCTCATGGTGGTACCTTGTACTAGACCCATTCTTGGTGTATCTATGGGCATCTTGGGTGGGGCTAATCAAATAGAGGTGACAGTTACTAAAGAACTAAATTATAAGTGGTGCAATAAATTATACTAGAGAGACTTTGAAAATACAAAGATCCTCAGACCTGTCAAAGAATTTACTCCAAGGAGTAAAAGTATAGTTATGTACTCCTTTCAGACCTTGCCATCTATAGAACACATGATGTAAAGAGGGTGTCTTGTGGCCAGCAAAATAACCAATCCCCTTTACTTTCAGGTACCCATTAGAGTTGGGTGAACTTAGGGGTGTCCTAAAAATCCCGAAATCAAAATCTCAGTCTTCATAGAGATTTGAACCTCTTTGTTTAGAAGCCAAGCACTTTATCACTCAGCCACTTTATACAAGGAGCTGAGAAGAGAACTTTCTTCCTCCCTCTCCCCCTCACTGCCAGGTAGGAGGACAAAATGCTGTCTAATATTTTTTTAACTGCCCCTGACTTGCAGAATTCTTTCTGGACAGGTCTGGGGAGACATAGGCGGTTGCACTAGAGATACTCTAAAGCCCTGTCTTAACCCTTAAAGCGCGTGTGGTAGTTTACCCTCTAAACGTCAGAATTGTAATTCCATTTTGTATGCACTCATTTTAAAATAGCTCAGCACTTTAAGGGTTAAATGGAGTCTACTGATGATAATGCTGATCAAATGAACAGGATACAAAAGAATGTGTTAGAAGACAACAAAACTGGACAAGAGACATTGTAGTGACTGTAGTGACCTAATAAAATACTACATGAAGACATGTCTTGATGCTAGGTTTTATTGAACAAGAATGACAAAACTGTTCACAATAACACAGTACACACACACACACAAGCTGACCTGGACACCATGACATTTTGACACACTAGAACAGATCAGTTCACAACACACAACAAGAAATATAAATACACAACAGTGACTGACTACATGAAACTACAGACCAGTATCACTAACCAGCATCACATTTAAAATCCTAGAACACATAATATCTAGCAACATCATAAACCACTTAGACAGACATAATGTCCTATAATTTCCTTACTCCATACCAACATGGCTTTACAAAATAGAGATCATGTGTAACATAACTAATAGGACTAATTAATGATTTTTTCAAAAGGTTTAGATACTAATGAGCAAATAGGTGCTATCTTATTAAAATTAAAATTTTCTAAGGCTTTTGGGTTTTTCCTAGTGCTATTGGAGCATGGAATGGGTTGCCTGACTCACCTATGAAAACCAATGATTAGGCAGAATTTAAGTCATTGATTAACAAGCATGATTAAATTGACCTAAGAACATGTGTAATCATCTTCTTTTTTGACTGACTAGAAAAAAAACTAAAACTAAGGTTTGACAGACTACAAAAAAACTAAAACTAAGGTTTGACTGACTACAAAAACTAAACAATAAGGTTTGACTGACTACAAAAAACTAAACAATAAGGTTTGACAAATAAGAATTTTAAAAAAATTCTTATTCCTGAACAGTAGGCCTATAGTTAGGTTATAAAAATAGATAAAAGTAGTAATTGTATTCATATGTCTAAAAATACACTAAGGAAGTCACTTTAAACTCATGGTTTAAAACTAAAAGAAGTTTGGGGGATTGTGCATGAGACTTTACTTGTTCCTTACCAGTGTCACCAAGTAGAGAGGTGTAGGTTTCAATTGGTTCAAACATTTGGTCATAAGAGGTGTCTTTGTAATCTGAAATAATTTACAACAGATTATTTAGATGAAGCTTTCAGAACAAAATGATTGATTCTTTATCACCATTCAAAAGAAAAGATAACTCATTTGAACACAATAAAATAACTATAGAAGAAATTCAAGCAGTTGTCTGACCTTGTGGTCTGTGTAGAAATACTGGGAGAGTAGACTCACTCCAACCAAAATCATTGACAGCACGAACTCTAAAAGCATAGTCTATGTGTGGGTTGAGCCCCTTAATATCTGTTGTCAGCCCAGGGATGCGGGTAGCTCTCTCCATCCATTCAAAGGAGTCTTCATGACGCACCTAACAATATAACATCAGAAATATGGTTTATTAAAAATAATTGTTTTTTTTAAGTTTACATTTCATTTAAAAACAATAATGCATTGCATTACATGCAAATTAAGTTCTAATGTGTAATTGACAATAAGGCTTTTAAAGTTGATCAGATTTATATCTCAAGTTAAGCTGCAACTTTCTTTTTTTTTTAATTGATTGCAACAAAAGGGTTCGTATTTTTTGTTCTAGTTAATCATTCTAGGCCTACATTTAACATGGTGTACTTTTAATGACCTTTTTAATGACATGAGATGAAGTCTGAATAGAGTGACAGCAGGAAAGTAAAGGACTGTTGAGATGAATGAAAGACAGTCCTGCGCCCATACCATATGACCAGGCAGCCATCCTAACTTAACATAAAATTTAGTGGGCCTATTGTATACTTGAAACTTATTCTAAAAAATTGACTTATTATCTCTACAAGGATCCTAGATTGACATTTTATTGTCAGTTCATGTATCTGCTATTTATCCCATTTCTCTAAATAAAATTCATCTTCTGTGTGAAAAAAATAAAATAAACTTGTCATCTGTGAAAAGCTTATTATACCTCCACTCTGTAAGTAGTTGGTGAGATGTTTGCTGTGGCTGCAGGAACCCTGGCTGACTTCCAGTTCAGCCTGACAGTGTCAGGGCTAAGTACAGTCATCTCAGGCTTCTCAATGGACATGCGAGGAGGAACTGTAAAATAATAGGAACTTGACTCTATGCATTTCAGGTTTGATTGATTATAGCAACTATTTATTAGTTTTATGAAATTTTTTAAAAAAATTATTTTAAACATTATAAAACAACATGAAAGTCTCTTAGCTATTTTACTGATTACTATTTTGCTTACAGCCATAAATTACCTTTTAAGATTAAGCTTTCAATGTAAGGTCGGTTGATTGATGAATAATCCTCTGTTGGGAAAGTCAATGCTGGCTGTGGACTTGGAGCGGCTATAATGAAATTTTTTTTAAAAAGATTGAGTGGAAAATGAGGAAAAAAGTTTCAAATAGTCAGATAAATTTTACAATAAGTAATAATCATCCCTATAACACTAACAAATATGATTCTTATTTTATGAAACAGAATTTTCCATCATTTGGGGGGCTGGGAGGCTTGACCTCTTTGATGGCCCCTGCATTTTGAATAATATTTAATGTAAAAAAAACTCATTTGGGGCCCAACTCAAGTGGGGGCCCAGGGGGGATTTTCAAATTCTCCCCCCTCCTCCCCCACCCTAGCTACACCACTGTGTTATCTTGCTATTGAATATACTTTTACAGAGTGAAGAGGGGTTTTTGTTTTGCATTTTTTTCTATGCAGACTTTTGCTGGTATTATTCAAGCATTTCTAGCAAAAACTATCAATATCTAATCATAAACCAAAGTATTTAAAACTAAGATCCGAAAATTTTCTGGGTGCCAAAATTTTTACAAAGTATTTGTGAAGATTCTTGAGTCTACCCATCTTTGGGAGATGTAAAAATGCCTTGCAATGCACAAGTTGCAGGTCTAATTATACCTTGAAACTTTTAAAGACTTTACAATGTAGCAAGCGGTATTGTGTGTGTAAAAATGATCTCATAACAGAAGTCCAAAACATGTTTTTCATTTACCTGAGAGCCTGTAAAATGGTATGGGTGTTGTGGGAGCACTTAGACTTCCAGTTGGCAGCTGAGCTTTGATACGAAACAAGTAATCTTTCCTTGGACTGAGTTCTGGTACAGTGTAGGTTGTGGTGGGTATGTCTCTGGCTACTAGAGACCAGTCTGAGTGATGAGGCTCTTGGACCTGGTAGAAAGTCGACCAGAAAGAGTGTTATTAGGAAATACACCCTCTAGCTATTAGCTATAAGTATTGTTTAAAATAGTATTGTAGGCCTACCTATATTTACTTTGATTTTTAAAAAGAGTGTTATTATGAAATACACCCTCTAGCTATTATAGCTATAAGTATTGTTTAAGATAGTATTGTAGGCCTACCTATATTTACTTTAATTTTAAATAACAAGTCTAGACTTTGATTGTTTAGCTTTTTTTTTTTCAATTTTTGAGGTTATGTTTCCAACCAATAACTATCAATTAGTAGGGCCTACCTTAAAATTTCTCTTGCTATCTCTCTCTCAATATACATTTGAGAGAAAGAGAGATGAAAAGACATTCTAACTAAATGTTTTTGTTACAAGAAACATTAGCACGAGTGTTTGTCTAACCTCAATTTGATATTTCAAGTCCCTGGTTGTCTTGTAAGGTTGTATGTAAGCTGGACTCCACCTCAGTTGAGCAGCATAAGGCTGGGTGCTGTCTCTGTCTACACTCATGTTGGCAATGGGTACACCAGACACCACTAATATTGGTACAATTAAAGACAAAAGACAAAAGTTTATCAAACATTGAGTCAACAAAAAAAGTATACTGTGGGAAGCGTGGTCAAGAGGCTAAGTGTGCTTGAACTTGGCTTGGCTACCTAGAAGGGAGCTCAAGGTTCGACGCCCAACTCGGGCAGAGTTTTGTTGACTGAGCACCTAAAGGCAGCACGGAAAATCAACTCCTAGATACCCCCTCCCCCCCACTGGTCCACAAATGAGATTGGACCAAAAGTGCTCTGAGCATGATATAAGCATGAAAGTAGCGCTATATAAAAGCTATAATATATATAATATATATACTGTGTTGGATTTCTATTAATTTGCTTTTGTAAGTCCATTTTTCTTTAAGTCTATAACAGAGTTAACTATTTCTCTCTGACATTATTTTCCATGATCCGATGGAAGTATTCATTTTGTTCATTTACAGTCCACTTTCCTGTTATGACTTTTTTTATCAGAAAATATTTTATTTGGTATAGAATTGAAGGGGAATGCATGCTCTTTTAATACAACACAAATTAATGTACATGAAAAACACAAATTAATTTAATGGGGTCAAATCAATGATGGTATCATCAGATAGGAGAGAAAGAGTTAAATCATTGTTCTACTGATGCTCATCAGGTGCTTACATGGTCGTCTGTACAGTGAGGTGGGTAGGGAAGGCTGCGTCACACCCACAGGTGTCTCACCACGAAGTCGAAAGTTATAATCTTGTCTGGGCTCAAGGCCAGTCACCTGAAAACAAGAAGCTTGGTAAATGTACTGTGTATAACTTGTAATGTTTTTTTTTTAATTTAGCTCAGTGCTTTTTAAGCTTTTTTAAAGCGAGTACCACTTTGAATAAATTTTTATTTTTGCAGTGTTTATTTGAAGAGAAAGTAATTATAAACACTATTTTGAAGGTGCTAAGTAATATCAAACTTTAATTATTAAGAATTGTTTTAAATAAACAGTATGAGGTGTAACTATCAAATGACTGAATAATCAAAAATCTTTTATATATGTCAGGTTTACAATCACTTGTATTACATCATTTCTGGATTTATGCAGCACAATTATGGGTGTAGTGGGGTAAGTGGCTGAGTGGTTAAGCACTTGGCTTTTGAACCTGGGATCCTGGGTTTGAATCTCGATGAAGACTGGGATTTTTAATTTCGGGATTTTTAGGGTGCCCCTGAGCCCACCAAACTCTAATGGGTACCTGACTTTAGTTGGGGAAAGTAAAGGCGGTTGGTGGTTGTGCTTGCCACACGACACCCTGCTCTTTAATCATTAGTCAGAGAAGCATGTCTGATAGGGAAACTTTACATATTTTTATTTTATATTTTATACAAAATTGTATTATACTTCTCTCACTCTAGATTGTTCACGTATCCTCTGAGATAAAATTTGATGGAAATGTAGATAAAGAGGAAAAACAGAATGATAAAAAATTTGTGGAAAAAGAAAGGACTACACAAGTACCACCGTTCTACAAAGCAAAGGCCTAGATAACCCCCACCCCTAAAAAAATGTAACAACATATGAAATGATTTGTCACCTTGTGAGACATCCCGGTGACCCCCCTGGCCACAGGCCTCCAGTCATAGTCTGGCAGTTTCTGTGCCTCGATCATAAAGGACAATGGAGTCTCGTCCACATCAAAGGCTGGTATGTCCACTAGCTTCCAGCCAAGACTGATGTAGTCATCCCCAATGTCAGCTATCTCAGGGGAGGGCAAGGGAAACTTGGGAGTAGCTGGGAGAATGCAGTGAAATGAACAACATGAATAGAAACTATTGAACCAAGTAAAAGGTGAGATAAATATGGTAGAATTGTCTACGTATAATTTCAGTGCTTTATGTATTATTACGTATTTCTGAATCTTCTGGCTAGATGTATTAGTTGGCACACAAATAAAAACACTGCAAAGAACTTGACGACTAAACTTTCAGTTTCATATAAACTTTAATGACTATTAACTCTAACAATTCGTTACTTGAACATGTAGCATAGAAGACTGTACAATATCTGTCAGTTTACAGTTAGCTATACTTCGTTGCAATACATCTCTTCACTTCGTTGCAATTCATCTCTTCTCAACTTGCATCGAGCCGTATTCCACAGAACAGACCAACGACACACTTCCCAGTGTCGCTCCAGGTCTCCTAAAGCTGAACCAAGTCGTACTCAAGTCTACCGAATCAGAGCCGCACACGTCTTACATTGACTGTATCGACTGTAACGGCTCAAGTCCACTGTAGTTCGCTGTATAGACTTTAACAACAGTAGTCCACTCCAGTTAACTCTACCCTAGTTAACTTGCATCGAGTCGTACACATTTCTCTTCCACAGAGCCGCACACGTCTTACATCGTCTGTATCGACTGTAACGGCTCACTCACGACTCCATACGACTGTCTTTCACATTAACTCTCTGGCTTATATAGAGTCCCTAATCGCTTGTCCAAAGTTGCACAAACACGGCTAGTATCCTCTGGAATAACACGTGAGGAAACGTCACATCCTGTCTTTGTTTATACATGTAGATTCCAGAAAACATCGGCTGCAGTGTCATCTTGCCGGGGTCACAAGTTGTGACCTCTATCTGTCACTGGACATTGCTAGTACCTTCTGGAATAACACGTAAGGACACGTCACATCCTGTCTTTGTTGATACATGTACATTCCAGAGAACACCCGCTGCTGTGTTATCTCGTCGGGGTCATACGTTGACCTCTACCTATCACTGTCATTTGTAACAGTATTATAGCTACTTTACTTTTTATACTTTTGTGGGAAGCATGGTCAAGAGGCTAAGTGTGCTTGAACTTGGCTTGGCTACCTATGAAGGGGGCTCGAGGTTTGACACCCAACTCAGGCAGAGTTGTGTTTACTGAGCGCCTGAAGGCAGAACGGAAAAACCTCCTAGATACCCCTCCCCCCACTGGTCCACAATTGAGATTGGACCAAAGATCTCTGAGCATGCTATAATCATGAAAGTAGCGCTATATAATAGCCATAATTTATTTTAATTTATTCTGTCCTGAAGTGTCTCTAAGTTTAATGATTTTATTAATGGTGTTACTCTAATCGAATTTGAATATTCGTTTGTTATAAATCTCACTGCTCTATTTTGTATTCATTCTAGTTTCTGTATGTTTTCTTGAGTTGAGGGGTCCCAAACAGAGGATGCATATTCTAATATTGGCCTAACTTAAGTTAAGAAAAAAATAAACAGACTCATGGAAATGGATTTCAAATCTCCACCACAACTAAAATTATCATGTGTTCCAGGATTTAATGTTGTTACTTTTATTAATACTTTTAGTTTGGTTCTCAAACAGTGTACTTTTTTTTTTGCTATCCCATTATTTATTTAAGAAAAAATATCTTATTTTATAAAATGAAGACATTACTGTAAAATAGAAGGTAATTACTCCTAGGTATATTCCTAAGTCCCTTAAGAAGTCTATGTTAATCAAAGACTTAAACTCTGCCAAGTCGTAGGCTTTCCTGGCTGACTCAGGCAACCCATTCCATGCTTTAATAGCAAAGTATGGGAAAAAAACTATTTATAAAATATAACGATTAAAGAAACAAATGCTACATTGATGAACATGAAATAAAGAAATGTTTCATCAATAGAATGTTTGGTTGTTCCAAAAATTTCACTTTTCAATAAAGTAGAAAAAAAAAGTAATCTTTTGTCAACTCACCTGCTTGGCGGTAATGGTAGACAGGAAGTGAAGGCTCAGACATTCCTGTATCTGTTACAGTTCTCACCCTAAAGGCATAGTCCTGGTTGGGTCTCAAGTCAGTGACTTCATAACTTGACTGATCAGTGTAAGGTACCAAGGTACGCCAATAAGAGTCAGGCAGCTCTCTCACCTAAAAACACACAGAACAGTCTTGCTAGAAAGCATTACGAGAAATGTATGTTTATTCTTGTTGAACTTTGTTAGGTAACTTTTCACTAAGATCTTGTTTTTGTGCCAGATTGTCATTTAACTAATTAAAATAAAGTAAATAAAGTTCCCCTTTCAGACCATGTGATTTATAGAGCAGATGATGTAAAGGTCATATGTTTCTGTGGCCCACAGTTAATGAGGGTGTCATGTGGCCAGCACAATGACCAACCGCCTTTACTTTGTCCTAACTAATGTTAGTTACCCATTAGAGCTGGGTAGATGCAAAGGCATTCTAAAGATCCTGAAATTAAAAATCCCAGTCTTCACCAGGATTCAAACCAAGGCCCCTGGTTCAGAAGCCAAGAACTTAACCACTTAGCCACTGTCATGCGCATTTTTTTTTTGTGTTTTCCTTTGTGTACCATAAGAGATTGTGAGTTTTGGTTTCTAGGAACGCGCTTTTGTTGATGTCATTTTTGCTTACTTGTTTTGCTCCTGTTGTGTGATGAGGCTAGATCTCCTGTGAGTTTCTCTTATGGGTTTCTTCCCCAGTATTGGGTAAGTCAGTTATTTACTGTATTAGTCTTCGTGGTGTAGCTTGAAATTCGTTGTTCCAATGATCGTGTGGACGGCAATCTCAAGGAATATGTATTTTCTGTAATAGGGATGTAGGCTTGGGACTCTGTTGGAGTCAAGCTTGATTCACAGAGTGGTTTGATATGGCCCGTGTATCTAAGGCCTTGAGTGTAGGCTGCGTCGTGATTGAATTATGGCCCCGAGTTGAAGGTGTGAGATATTTCGTTGCATAATATGTATAATTTGTGTTTCCTTTGAACATACTATTGACTTTTATTCATCACTCATGTCATCATATTTCATACATTCATTAAATTGTTAAAAGTACAACCTTGTTGTTAACTAATGGCCATTAACTTACGTTAGCATTAATCTCATTCACGTTGAACAACTGTTGGTATTGACTAAATGTTCAGTTGAATAACTTTTATTCAATGTGTGTATTTTACATGCTATTACCTTTATGTTCTTGCGTTACTCTGTTCAGGTTGGGGATACGGGGCCATAATATCATACCCTAACTAATCTGAAATCCCACCCTGAAAGCCACCACACCTCCAAATTTATTAAAGCCACAATAATTTTTCTGGTGTTTTGATGGATATCAAGCCAAGAAACTCTTGTTTTATTTCTGCTAGTGTTGTTATTTACCTCCCATGCAATCTCTCTCAAGCAATTTAACTATGCAAGAAACAAACAATAAATAATATCTCAAAAATCAATATATATATTTTTACTTATACATTTAACTAGTCAAAGTTTATCTCTAGAACTATGGTTTGAAACCAGAAACACATCTGCAGATTTAGTACTCTAGAAATCAAACTTTGCTCCCTTAAATGTGTGGGATGTGAGGTTGAGTGCCAAAAGATAAGAATCCACACTAGAGATGAGTTGTGTTGGTGGCAAATTGAAAGCTTCTCTCAGACACAAACACAATGAGTTATATAAAATCAATGTAAAAAAGGCCATATAATAAAAGTAGCTGGGTTTTTTTAGTTCACAGAAGGATTGACTCAAAATTCTAAGAAGATAGCCTATCATATGTTAAATCTTGTCACAATAACAAGTCATTGATCACTCAAACAAAAAACACAAGAAATCCTTTTAGTTCACTATAATTAAATTATTGAATGAAAGCCAACATTGTGATATAAACTGAATGAATACTGAAAAGAAAATCTTAGTCATCCCAAATGTGGCACAACAAAAATGGTTAAGATGGATTTTGGGAGTCAGTTATAGAGATCGGGTCTCAAACAAGGAAATCCTATGCCGTACTGGGAGTCGACCACTTAGTGAAGTTGTGACAGAGCGTCACATGAGTTTTGTAGGACATGTTGTCCGACAAAATGAACTACGCATAACAAAAGTTGCGATGACATGTAGGCCAATATGAGGTAAGTGAAAATAGGGATGTCCTCATATAACTTGGCGCCACACTTTCATGTAGGATCTCAGAGCAGTGGACAACAGGTGGGAAGAGGCTTCACACATTGCTTGTGACAGATCTTTGTGGAGACAGCTTGCTGCCCAATGTGCTGAAGAGCATGGGAGGATCTAAGTCTAAGTCAGTAAGTGTCATCCCACTCTTATTTTAAATATGTCAATAAGTCTTAACAACAGATAAAAAAAATAACTGTTAACAAGTCACATAAAACAAAAGATAGAAAAAATTTAAAGTAGTCTTGGTGAACTGGATAATATTTCTATTAAATAGAGTCATAGAGTATTGGCATTGGCTAACAAAGTTAGTAATCATACTCAATATTTTATATTATAGTTCTACATGATTGAAAGACTAACCTCCAGCCTATAAGCTTGTGGTAGGTTTTTTCTGTTCGCCCCATGGTATGATGTAGGGTGCCAGTTAACTCTAACAGAATCATCATACACATCAGACAGAGTTGGTCTCTCAACTGGAACTGTTGGTAGAGCTAAGAGGTAACAAAAACAAAATAGGCAATAAGTTTCATTGAATGGAATTTTTTTTGTTTATCAACATCTTTGGTCTGTTGCACAGAATAAGTACAAAGTAATACATACTGCATCAAAATTTTAAGAAGATAAAAATTACAAAATGGCTTGACAATTAATCTATATATATGAAAAGAAATGTATGGATTATGGCACATTTTATACTATTTAGGTTATGTTTTTTTGTAAAAGTTATATGTACATAAACAACTAATTAGGCCATAAAGTGTATAAGAAATTTATGTTTAGTTTATGGCACACTATCAGGATAAGATAATGTAATGTATTTTATTTCTATTTAGGCCATGTAGGTAGATCTAGTGTGATTGTGTTGGCACTAGTTCTGTCACTTAAGTAAATGACAGTATTGGTGCTAACAATGTCTACAATAACAATTGATCAGTTTGTTAATTAATACTAATGATGTTAGGTGCCATATCAGGAAGACAAAAAATAAAACATTGTTTTAAAGTGCTCAGTGAAACTTTTGTAATATTCAGACTGAGTGTCATTATACAATTAGGTTAGTGAACATTGAAATAAAATTATTTCAAATAAATTTGCCAACTTTCTCTCAGAGGGTTTTAGAACAACGTTACATATGACATTGATCGAAAAATCTTTAAAATAAAAATTTTAATTACAAAAAAAATAAAACTGCTCCAGGAATGCCTGTGTTTCAGAGCTGTGTTTGACATTGTGTTTGAAATCTAGTGAAACAAATTTAAATCATGCCTAAAAACTGGTTAGTAAAATAGTGTTATAAATTACAACAATGAGTCAATAAATTTGTGTAATTATTTAGACCTTAATGATATTCACATAAGAATGACAAATTGTTGTGATTGCCACACATTCAAGCTGCACTTTGAGAATTATTTAATCATGAACCTTAGTAACTAACGGAATAAACCCATTAAGTCAATGATGTGAACTTGTCTGTCTATGTTATTAAGTTTTAAATTTTTATTTTAAAACCTGTTCAGGTCTATCAAATACTGAGCAGTAAATTTGTAAATTCTTACAAAGACAATAAGACATCTTGATGAAACCAAATTCAAAACTTTTCCAGACAATTAAAATCCAGCTCTGTTTCTCTATTAAATTAAATATCAAGATAATCAAACTCTAATTTTTTGACTTTATTTAATACTGGTATTGAAAAGATAAATAATAATAATGAAAACACACACACTAGTTAGGACAATATTGAAGTTAATAAAATGTGCATCAGAAGCAAGTGTGGTGGTCAATATGTACAATAGATACAAAATGTTTATAAAACATAGAGACTTAGTACCCTTTGTTTTAGCTACTGGCTTGATGAGCTCTGAAAAAAATGGTGACAGGGTTTTAGTATCAAGCTTTGTTCAGATTAGATCAGTTTGCATGAAGTTGATAAATGGTTTTGACATCTGGTACTGCTTTCTTAAAAAAAGTTTTAGACGTTCCTTTTCTTTAGGTAGGCAAGGGAACACTAAGTTTTAGACATTATACTTTTCTTTAGGTAGGCAAGGAAATACTATGTTTTAGGCATTCCTTTTCTGAAGTTAGGCAAGAGAATACTAGATTAAATTTTAGGCATATACTTTTCTTTAGGTAGGCAAGGGAATACTAAGTTTTAGACATTACTTTTCTTTAGGTAGGCAAGGAAATACTATGTTTTAGGCATTCCTTTTCTGAAGTTAGGCAAGAGAATACTAGATTAAATTTTAGGCATATACTTTTCTTTAGGTAGGCAAGGGAATACTAAGTTTTAGACATTACTTTTCTTTAGGTAGGCAAGGAAATACTATGTTTTAGGCATTCCTTTTCTGAAGTTAGGCAAGAGAATACTAAGTTAAGTTTTAGGCATTCCTTTTCTTTAGGTAGACAAGGGAATACTAAGTTTTAGACATTACTTTTCTTTAGGTAGGCAAGGAAATACTATGTTTTAGGCATTCCTTTTCTGAAGTTAGGCAAGAGAATACTAAGTTAAGTTTTAGGCATTCCTTTTCTTTAGGTAGGCAAGGGAATACTAAGTTTTAGACATTACTTTTCTTTAGGTAGGCAAGGAAATACTATGTTTTAGGCATTCCTTTTCTGAAGTTAGGCAAGAGAATACTAAGGAAAGTTTTAGGCATTCCTTTTCTTTAGGTAGGCAAGGGAATACCAAGTTTTAGACATTACTTTTCTTTAGGTAGGCAAGGAAATACTATGTTTTAGGCATTCCTTTTCTAAAGTTAGGCAAGAGAATACTAAGTTAAGTTTTAGGCATTCCTTTTCTTTAGGTAGGCAAGGGAATACTAGGTTTTAGACATTCCTTTTCTTTAGGTAGGCAAGGGAATACTAAGTTTTAGACATTACTTTTCTTTAGGTAGGCAAGGAAATACTATGTTTTAGGCATTCCTTTTCTGAAGTTAGGCAAGAGAATATTAAGTTAAGTTTTAGGCATTCCTTTTCTTTAGGTAGGCAAGGGAATACTAAGTTTTAGACATTACTTTTCTTTAGGTAGGCAAGGAAATACTATGTTTTAGGCATTCCTTTTCTAAAGTTAGGCAAGAGAATACTAAGGTAAGTTTTAGGCATTCCTTTTCTTTAGGTAGGCAAGGGAATACCAAGTTTTAGACATTACTTTTCTTTAGGTAGGCAAGGAAATACTATGTTTTAGGCATTCCTTTTTTAAAGTTAGGCAAGAGAATACTAAGTTAAGTTTTAGGCATTCCTTTTCTTTAGGTAGGCAAGGGAATACTAGGTTTTAGACATTCCTTTTCTTTAGGTAGGCAAGGGAATACTAAGTTTAGGCATTACTTTTCTTTAGGTAGGCAAGGGAATACTAAGTTTTAGACATTACTTTTCTTTATGTAGGCAAGGAAATACTATGTTTTAGGCATTCCTTTTCTGAAGTTAGGCAAGAGAATACTAAGTTAAATTTTAGGCATTACTTTTCTTTAGGTAGGCAAGGGAATACTAAGCTTTGGACATTAAGTTTTTGTAGGTAGGCAAGGAAATACTATGTTTTAGGCATTCCTTTTCTGTAAGTAGGCAAGGAATGACTATTTCCAAAAGCTTAAAGTTAAAACCATTAGGACAACACTTGAAGTGTATATTATCTTGCCAGTCAGTTCAATTCCAGAGAACTAAACCTACATATCCCTTTGGGAGTATATTCAAACTTAATGTCAGCTGATGTTCAACAGGAATGAAATACTAGAAGTAATGACTGCAGCTTTCTCCAGTTCTTATGTAAATCAAAAGAACACAAATTGTAGCCTAGTACTTTGTAGTAGGCCTACAGTGTTTAAAAATGAAGAACATATTTCTTTGTAAGATTGTGTGTGCAAGTAGAAGAAAGACTTTATCAAAGAAACTGTTCCTAAAGGAGCATTAGAGAAACAATAAACTAAGTCTATAAAGATACTGTTCCTAAAGAAGCAATAAACTAAGTCTATAAAGATACTGTTCCTAAAGAAGCAATAAACTAAGTCTATAAAGATACTGTTCCTAAAGAAGCATTAAACTAAGTCTATAAAGATACTGTTCCTAAAGAAGCAATAAACTAAGTCTATAAAGATACTGTTCCTAAAGAAGCAATAAACTAAGTCTATAAAGATACTGTTCCTAAAGAAGCATTAAACTAAGTCTATAAAGATACTGTTCCTAAAGAAGCATTGAACTAAGTCTATAAAGATACTGTTCCTAAAGAAGCATCAAACTAAGTCTATAAAGATACTGTTCCTAAAGAAGCATTGAACTAAGTCTATAAAGATACTGTTCCTAAAGAAGCATTGAACTAAGTCTATAAAGATACTGTTCCTAAAGAAGCATTAAACTAAGTCTATAAAGATACTGTTCCTAGAGAAGCATCATAGAATAAAACTAAGATTTTATCAAGTTTTTAAGCTTTTTTAAATTTCTAATTAGAATATTATAGTTTTAAAAAATTAAAATGGTATAACTTTATCTAGTTTTTGCACAGTCAATGGCTGATATTTGTTTTGTTATTAACATTTAACCAAAAATATATTTTTTAAATCTGATGATGATACCTGAAATCATGCTGGCATTGGGAAATTTAAAAACTTGATTGCCTTTAAATATAAAAAAAAATTAAATTAAATGATAAGGTACAAACTTTTACAATTTTCTTACAAAAAGTTTGTAGTTCTTGAGAAAATTCAGAAATAATAAAAACAACAATGATATTTTACCTGTTAGACCTATATAATTTTTAAACTAAAAAAATACTTAACCCTTAAAATGCGTGTGGTAGCTTGGCCTCTCTCTAAATATCAGAATTGTAATTTCATTTTGTATGCACTCATTGTAAAACAGCTCAGCACTTAAAGGGTTAAAGATAATATGCCTATATCCATTTCACTATTAGAAGATTAATTGCTAGTCGATATGTTATTTCAGTTATTTACCTCTTCTATTGGAGAAAGAGATTGGGAAGGAGGGTTCAGTAATCACAGAGTCCACTTCTGCCCTGACTCTAAACAAATAGTCCTTGGTAGGCTCAATGTTGGACACCTTGTAACTAGGGTGTGGCAGACGGGAAACCAAGGGACGCCACTTCCAAGTGGAAGGCTCCAGCATCTCTACAGAGTAGGTGGCCTTAGATTTCTTAGCTACAGAAGGCTGCCTCCAGGACAGGCGCAGTGCAGATGGTTCCACATCCTCAATTTCAGGAGAGTAGATCGGAGCTGATGATACAAACAAACTAACTTATGAATTAAGAGCAAAAACTTTTTTTAATAACAGGGTTTGGTTAAATGTATTATATCAACAACAACTTAAAAACAACATCTTCACATTCATAAGGCTTATCTTATTTTTATCTTATAAATTACAAAAGTTACTTCAAAAGATAAAAAAAAATTATGTCCTACGTGTATACACAGGTGAATTGTGGGATGTGTGGCTGAGGGGCCAAAACCGCTTGGCCACCTAACCAGAATGCTCAAGTTCAAATCTTAACTAGAGCAGAGTTGTGTTTGCTGAGCATCTAAAGGTGGTGACCGGTCACTTCATCCCCGGTCACTTCATCACCGGTCACTTCATTCCCTGGTCACTTCTTTTCTTAATGAGAAATCTTATTGTAAATCTGGGTGTGTACTTAGCTAGAGCGCTTCTATAGGATGTGGGGGTTGTAATATCATAATATTATCCGGATCGAAGGCCAAGTAAAAAATCATTTGAGAGATAGAAGTGCGATTAGAATAATTATGATCATGCCGCTGATAACTTATCATCAAAGACCAAGTTGTGGTGCAAGTAGTGGGAACCTTTTGAGAGATAGAAGTGCGATTACAATAATTATGACCATGCCGCTGATAACTTATCATCAAAGGCCAAGGTGTAGTGAAAGTACAACGATGTTTCACTTTATTTTATTTTTCAATCGCTCTTTCTTGAAAATGGGTGCGTCATTTTTAGCCTTGACATAAGGTTTTATTTTTTTCTAATAAAGGCGGAGTTCACCCATCCTCGTGATATCATGTCGCCTGTATAAGTTTTGCTTTAATTCCTTTTAAACATTAACGTGTTACAATTTTGTCATTTAAATAAAAAATGAATACATTAAATGTTCCTCATTTCATGATTTTTAAAATTACAATTTGTTAGATAAAAATGATCAGATGATGAAAATATCAGGGGATGAAATGACCGGGGATGAAGTGACCAGGGGATGAAATGACCGGGGATGAAGTGACCGGGGGATGAAGTGACCAGGGGATGAAATGACCAGGGATGAAGTGACCGGGAACCCTTAAAGGTAGCAGGGAAAACTTTTCCCAGATATTCCCTATCCCCACTAGCTCACAAAAGAGTTTGAACCATATAAAATATATTTTTTAAAAAATTAATAAATAAAAATATAGTAGCCTAATAATAGAGTTTATTTTTGTTAGGTCATTACATTTTTTGTCTGATTAAGGCACTGTGTTTCATACTCTACTGGCACTAGGAAAAAGGTGAATTTGTTCTAGCATATTGAATAAGAAATATGACTCTATCTTTGTGTCTGAATATTGTATTAGGTTTTGTTTTTGTATTTGTAAGTTGTGGTTCAGTGTTTTAGTGTCATTGCTATTTTAACTTTACATATTCTGAGATGAGACCAAAGCACTCTAGAGGAGCGTGGCAGACACACAATACAAATCAATAATAATCAAACCCAGCTAAATAGAACTATCCATGGAAGAAGTACAACTTTTAGATTAATAATAATAATAAAATGTTTAGATAGTTCACCTTTAGTTTGTCTGTGAAGTCGAGATGGTAAACTTGGCAAGCTGGTGCCATAGTTGTTCTCTGCCTGTATCTTAAAGTTATAATCGCAGTCAGGGGCAAGTCCTGTCACATAGTAACTTGTACCTGCCACACGTCTGGCTATGGGCTGCCAGTTAGGATCTCCACCTTCCTGCTCACAAGGACAGATTTTTATTTTGTTATACAAAGAGTAGAAGCTTTTTAAATTTAAAAACAAACAAACTTGTAAATGTGTAGAAATACTGTTTATAGTATAATATAAAATAACTCGCTCCCCCATTGATCTCAGAGAATAGCATGCTTCACTACAAGGAAGAACAACATTTGAACAGACAAGTCTTAATGTTCTTGATATTTGTTTTTAGATTGGTTTGTTATTTTAACTCTTGCATTTATGTCTATTATGTTCTGATAGTAACTTGAGCTTACATTATCCTTTTTTAACAGAGCTTTAAAAATAAAATGAAAACAAATAAATAAAGAAAAAAAAATATTATTATACAATCACATGCTCAGAGCCCAAGACTTAAAATGAAATTAAAAAAAATTGATTATATCATAAGAAGACCTGTGTATTTTTGAAACTAGAGAGCAAACAGTTGCAAACGTAACAGTCAGAAATCAAATAATTTTTTAAAATAATAATAAAACTAGGACTAAACATGAACATGTGGTCATGTGGTATGCGCTCTGGACTGACATTCAGTGCTCTGGATGGTCCCAGGTTTGACTGCCCACTGCCATCCTCTGTCATCCAGAGGGTGGTTTGGGCTAGGATGTAGGCCTAATTATCTTCAGAATCTGAACAAACATCAGAAACATGTACAACAAACAGACAGACAGAATATATTTGTGATTATTTTTAACTGAAAGAAAATGTTTTTTGTTCAGAAGTAACATCATTGCTTTCAAGACTAAATGAAACAACTGGCTTGTTTACCTGCATGAGTATGGTGTATGTGACAGGGACAGTGTCCGTCAGGTAGGATGGTACTTCTGCTGGTCTCCAGGTCAGTCTGACTGAATCAGGCCTGACATCAGATAGCATAGGCTCATGGGGAGACAATGCAGGAGGCACTGCATGGAGAACACAGAGCCATTACAGTTCCGAAATTAAATTATTTAGCAAACAAAACTACCATTTTATTTTAAAGCCATTACAGTTCAGAAATTAAATTATTTAGCAAACAAAACTACAATTTAATTTTAATATACCTGTATTTGAAGGCCCAATAACTAAGTGATAAAGTGCTTGGCTTCTGATTCGGAGGGTCCCGGGTTGGAATCCTGGTGAGGACTGGGATTTTTTAAATCAGGATCCTTAAGGTACCTCTGAGTCTACCCAGCTCTAATGGGTATCTGACATTAGTTGGGGAAAATAAAGACAGTTGATTGTTGTGCTAACTACATGACACCCTGGTTGACAGTGGGCCATAGACCTATGAGTCTACCCAGCTCTAATGGGTATCTGACATTAGTTGGGGAAAATAAAGGCAGTTGGTTGTTTTGCTAACTACATGACACCCTGGTTGACAGTGGGCCATAGACCTATGAGTCTACCCAGCTCTAATGGGTATCTGACATTAGTTGGGGAAAATAAAGGCAGTTGGTTGTTGTGCTAACTACATGACACCCTGGTTGACAGTGGGCCATAGACCTATGAGTCTACCCAGCTCTAATCGGTATCTGACATTAGTTGGGGAAAATAAAGACAGTTGATTGTTGTGCTAACTACATGACACCCTGGTTGACAGTGGGCCATAGACCTATGAGTCTACCCAGCTCTAATCGGTATCTGACATTAGTTGGGGAAAATAAAGACAGTTGATTGTTGTGCTAACTACATGACACCCTGGTTGACAGTGGGCCATAGACCTATGAGTCTACCCAGCTCTAATCGGTATCTGACATTAGTTGGGGAAAATAAAGGCAGTTGGTTGTTGTGCTAACTACATGACACCCTGGTTGACAGTGGGCCATAGACCTATGAGTCTACCCAGCTCTAATGGGTAACTGACATTAGTTGGGGAAAATAAAGACAGTTGATTGTTGTGCTAACTACATGACACCCTGGTTGACAGTGGGACATAGACCTATGAGTCTATCAAGCTCTAATGGGTATCTGACATTAGTTGGGGAAAATAAAGGCAGTTGGTTGTTGTGCTAACTACATGACACCCTGGTTGACAGTGGGCCACAGATCTCTGAGTCTACCCAACTCTAATGTGAATCTGAAATTAGTTGGGGAAAATAAAGACAGTTGATTGTTGTGCTAACTACATGACACCCTGGTTGACAGTGGGCCATAGACCTATGAGTCTATCAAGCTCTAATGGGTATCTGACATTAGTTGGGGAAAATAAAGGCAGTTGGTTGTTGTGCTAACTACATGACACCCTGGTTGACAGTGGGCCATAGACCTATGAGTCTACCCAGCTCTAATGGGTAACTGACATTAGTTGGGGAAAATAAAGACAGTTGATTGTTGTGCTAACTACATGACACCCTGGTTGACAGTGGGACATAGACCTATGAGTCTATCAAGCTCTAATGGGTATCTGACATTAGTTGGGGAAAATAAAGGCAGTTGGTTGTTGTGCTAACTACATGACACCCTGGTTGACAGTGGGCCACAGATCTCTGAGTCTACCCAACTCTAATGTGAATCTGAAATTAGTTGGGGAAAATAAAGACAGTTGATTGTTGTGCTAACTACATGACACCCTGGTTGACAGTGGGCCATAGACCTATGAGTCTATCAAGCTCTAATGGGTATCTGACATTAGTTGGGGAAAATAAAGGCAGTTGGTTGTTGTGCTAACTACATGACACCCTGGTTGACAGTGGGCCACAGATCTCTGAGTCTACCCAACTCTAATGTGAATCTGAAATTAGTTGGGGAAAATAAAGACAGTTGATTGTTGTGCTAACTACATGACACCCTGGTTGACAGTGGGCCATAGACCTATGAGTCTATCAAGCTCTAATGGGTATCTGACATTAGTTGGGGAAAATAAAGGCAGTTGGTTGTTGTGCTAACTACATGACACCCTGGTTGACAGTGGGCTATAGAAACAGAAGACCCTTACATCATCTGCCCTATAGACTGCAGATGTCTTTAATTTGTGATTGCTGCAATTAAATACTGTAAAACTAAGTTAATAACTTTACAACAAACATGTATAATTATTTTGTCAAGTTTGAAAATATACTTCAAAATTACTTCAAAATAAATGGATTGATTTCATAATGGTATAGACAGTTGATATTGAACACAAAATTACTTTCTTTTGATTAACATATATATAAATTCCAGTAACAATTTCTCCAACTATTATGTATCCAAATCAGTAAGATAACACTTATCATCAAAATAGTTTAATATTTTATTTACACTTTTGACTAAAATATATTTTTTAAAATCCTTAAATGTGCAAACTAAATTTTGTAGAGATAATTTGATTAGTAATCCTGAACTAATGTTGATGATTTGGTTTTTAAAGTTTTTTTAAATGTAAGAAATATAAACGGTTATCTGTTTCTGTGGCCTACAGTAATGAGTGTCATGTGGCCAGCACAACGACCAACTGTCTTTACTTTTCCCCAACTAATGTCAGGTATCAATTAGAGCTGGGTGGTCTCAGATGCGCCCAAAGATCCTGCAATTAAAAATCCAAGTCTTCACCAGGATTTGAACTTGGACCCCCGGTTCAGAAGCCAGACGCTCTACCTCTCAACCACCACACCTCCAAATGCCACTTAAGGGACAAGATAATACATACCAGATCTTTTCCTTACAAGTACCGCATCTGTTGGGTCACTGACACCATACTCATTCTCTGCCCTGACACGAAACGAATAATCCTGATCAGGGCGGAGTTTAGTTATATGAAAGTGTGTTTGTGGGATCTTTCTTTCCAAGGGACGCCACTCTGAGCTTGGATGTTCCTGAACCTGGCGTGCACAAAATTTAAAATGCATAAAAATATCACACAAAAAAAAAATATTTCAGCAACAACATTAAAGAAAGAAAATGAGAAAAGAAAGGTATTAAAAAAAAAAAGCTTAGATAAAACAATAGTAATTCATAAAAAAAAGTAAACTACTGTATTGAATAAGTGTTCTGTTAAAAAACAAACTTCCGAAAAAAAACATTTACAGAAAAACCTATGTACCGCTATACATACTTCTATTTTATAAGTCACAGGAGAGTAATCAGTTATACGAGTCGGAAGCTCAACAGATCTCCAGCTGAGAATCAAAGATTCTGGTTGGACACTTGAAACATAAGGAGCTTCACGAGGCATTTTAGGAGGACCTGACAGAACAAAATACATGAGTCAGACAAACAAATATTCAGCAATATTATTTATCTATGTTGCAGCAACCCACTTTTGCATTTAATTAAAGATATTTTGTTATATTAACTTTTATAATAGTACTAGCTGGATAATACCCATGACCTCAGGCCTTAGTTTTAGGAGTATTACTGATCTAGAAGATTAAATTTACATTTATGTCAAGTTTACTGGTTCAGCCGACATATTCATATCCAGTAAAAAAAAAATACTGTGAAAATGGGTATACCCTATTTGTTTAAAAATTTTGTTCTTTAATAGAGATACAATTAGGTACTTTTGTTTTTTTTGTAAAATGTTTTACATGTTTCGGATGTTCCTTCAGAGTTGAAGATAGTTTACTTCCTAGCCCAAACGTCCCACAGGACCATTGAAAAATCCAAACGACAGTCCAGCGCACAAACCGCATGACCAAGTAGCCATCCTAGGTCCCCCGGTTGTGGGAGGGACATTAAACATACACTACGTTCTCTGCCATGGTCTAAGGAACACTTATGCCAAGTTTAAAATTGGTAAAAAGGTTTTGATTTTTATTTGGGACATACATAATACATACAATTATACATACATACACCTTACTTTCTGATTTATATATTAGATTAATAATAAAAAATTTTACTAAGACTATGTCTGCTTTATTGATCTTTATGGAAATTTGTTGTGATTAAAAAGACTCTTTCTCTCAAATAAAAACAACACAAAACATATAAAAGAGTTCATTGAGTGACTACACACAGACGTCTTCATCCTTTTCCTAGTCAACGAGTAGCTCTGAAATTCCCTAAATGTTATTCCCCAACTGTAAAACCTTTTTATTGTAATAAAAGTCTTGCCCTTTTTGTTGTCAGACATTCTCTGGGACATAGGCCAGTGGCTCTCTAATCAACCTAAACTCTCTAAAGAGTATAGTGATCCTTTTGTTTTCTTTAACAGTAGATAATAAAGACTCAAGACGAATACAATTAAAACTCACCAGCTCTGCAAGGCAGGTAGACAGCCAGAGTTGGTTCACTCTCTACCCCGTCATAGTCGGCAAACACCCTGAACATGTAAGATTGGTCAGGGTACAGGAACTGGAGGTTGTAAGAGGTACTGGGCACCCTGCTGGCCACATCATACCAGGTGGAGCTTGGGGGCTCCCTCCCCTCAACTCTGTACAGTATTGGGCGGCTGGGTGTGCCAGACAGCAAGGAGGCGGGAGGCCAAGAGAGAGTTGCAGAGGAGGGAGAAATGTTTGAAAGAGTGGGCTCCCTTGTTGGAAGTAATGGGACTGGAACAAAAAGAAAAGATTTCATACAATATTTCATTTATACAAATAACATTCCTACTGATTATGATTTATTAGGAATAGAGGAGATGATAGTAAAAACTATTTAATATTATTATTAAAGTAAATGAAAAAAAATAGGTGAAAGCAGAACTGAATATTAATACCCGTGAATGAAATTGTTTTATGTTGACAGTTGATTGACATGAGTTCTATCAAGAGTTTTATTTGAATTTTCTTATTTCTAATTTTGCACATTGATTATCAATTTAAATAGAGCTTAATTATCCTGAAGGAAATTTATTTTAAAATTCGAAATTGTGTATTTCACTTATTCTGCAATACTCTAAAAATAAATGACCTGTAAATAATTGAAGTATATTTTACAACCCAAGTAAAACATTTTAAAGTGGCTTACACAAAAAATGGTTTTCTATTTTCAAGTTTCATTGCCAAGGGAATGGGTGCATTTCTGTTTTTGTAATAGGTGATTTCTACATAAAATAAAAGCCACTATGAAAACTAACCAAAGGAAAGAGGAGGATGATGAGAAAAACTAACCAAATGTCTATTAGTTAGAATCAAAAAATGATCTTCTCTTGTTGTCTTATACACATTCAAAGTTCTTTTTAATAATAAAATTCATCAAGTCAATGAGAGTCAGATGAAATTGAAGCAGAGAATGAAATGAGCTTAATGAGGAAAAAAAACATGCTCCAGCCTGAACTTTTTCTAATCATATTAAGGATCAATTGATATTCTTAGGAACTGAACCTTAAAATAAATGGCCAATTGTAATATTAAGAAAAGAAGAAGAAAAAGAAGAAGAATCTTTATTATCTGTAAGGAAATTTTTCCTACAATTACACCAAATAAAACATTTTAATTATAGAAAGCCAAAACATACATGTCAACCATAGAGCTACACAGGCCTTAGATTGAGAAGATGGAGTGGTCATACAGTAAGAAAAGATGTCAACCACAGAGCTACACAGGCCTTAGAATGAGAAGATGGAGTGGTCATACAGTAAGAAAAGATGTCAACCACAGAGCTACACAGGCCTTAGAATGAGAAGATGGATTGGTCATACAGTAAGAAAAGATATCAACCACAAAACTACACAGGCCTTAGATTGAGAAGATAGATTGGTCACACCCTAAGAAAAGATGTCAACCACAGAGATACACAGATTGAGAAGATGGATTGGTCATACCCTAAGAAAAGAGGTCAACAATAGAGCTAGTCAGGCCTTAGATTGAGAAGATGGATTGATCATACAGTAAGAAAAGTTGTCAACAATAGAGCTAGTCAGGCCTTAGATTGAGAAGAAAAGATGTTAAAAATGGAGCTAGACAGTGCTTAGACTGTATAAGTGCTTATACTTTATAAGTCCGGATACAATTTTGTGCCTGTATGTTACCTGTACGCCTGTGTGCATGAACAGGAAGACTGTACTCTCCAGCACCATACTCTGTCTCTGGACAAACTCTCAGGCGGTAGTCCCTGTCACTGCGTAGACCTCGTAAGGTGTAGGAAGTGTCAGGGATTCCCCTGGTGGCTGTCACCCAATCTCTGCTTGGGACTTCCTGTTTAACAGAGAGAAGGTCAATGTAAATGAACAAATTGATTTTTAGAAGCTCAGAAATGATTAAGTTGGCAATCTGTGTATTATACCAGTTTTCTTATTTAGTTTGTAGATGTCACTAGCAATGACAAAGAATAAGAAAAATAACCTATTTCTGAAAATTTAATTACAATGATATCATTGGCTTCCAAAAATTGAGGCCTTGTTCTAAAAAAAAATATATGCCAAAATGTTTGTTCTACTCTAGTAGAAAAGGGGGAAGAAAAGTTTGATTTGCTTAATTGACTAGTTTGGCTTTAACTCTTTTTCTTCATAATTATTTTCTTCGTTCCATCATCATCATCATCATCATCAAACTCCATTTGAGTGAGGGCTTGAGAGGCTCAAATTCTATCTAGCAAAAGCCCTGGACAGAAACCCTTCTGTCTTGCGTAGTGCATAAATGTCACCATACAGGTCAATAATTTTGGGTTTCCCAGACCTGTCGAGACGGAGATCAGCAAGTCTGGGGCAGTTCCTCGTTCCATAGAATTATTCATTTTGCTCATTTGTATTTCATTATCCTGTTCAGATTAAATTTCAAAACCATTTTTGTTTGTTATCAGGAGGATGCCTGCTCTTTTTACACAATACAAATTAAAGTTTATAAATCTAAAAACCCATTTAGTTTAATGGGTTAAAATCAACGTTGCCATCGCCAATTAGGAGAGAAAGAGTTACAAATATAATTTTGTGATTTTAAATTGTGATGTAGGCTTGTGCAGTTATTCTAATTAGATTTATATAAATAGACTGTTTTGAATATCTTTTCTTGAATTTGTTCTCTGTTCATTTTGACATTACTTTCTTTTATATAAGGACAAGAGATCTGCATAAATAATTATATTATCTCAACAAAAGACATACCTAATCAAGTTTAACATGACAGTGTTTGGGCCATGTTTATTATTAACTGCCAAATATGCCACAGTGTTGCCAGTGGTATAAAATATGGGATGAGTGGTTGAGTGACATAAATCACTTAACTACCTATCAAAGAGGCACTAGTTTGAATCTCCTATCAAGTTGAGATGTCTAAGCTGAGTGCCTATTGGCAGCAAGGATACCCCCTTTTCTCTTCCACACATGTCCGCAAAAGAGATTGGACCATAGCTGACAGAGCATGCTAATGCCTGAAAGATGCACTAAATAAATCAATTCAAGAACAAATTAACAAAAGTATCATGTGCTGACCTGATATTCTACAGAGTATGAGATGGGAGTCGTGTGGCGTGAGTAGTAGGGAAGCTCGGCTGGTTTCCACTGGATTCTGATTGAATCACTCCCTAAATCTGTGATGGTGGGTTCTCGAACTGGGAATCTTGGTCTCACTGAATAAAAAAAAAAGTTTAGTCCATTAATTGCTTACATTCTTTTTATTTTTTTTTATACATTTTAGCAATCACTCTGTAACTATAGTTAGTAGTGTAACAATATATCATACCTATAAAAAAAAGCACATTTTAAAGGGCTATATCAAACAAACATTATGTACTAGCAATCAAAATTGTTAAGTGGACTATCAGTAGAGATGCTTAGACATCTTTGTAAAATTTGAGGGATGATTGATTCTTGAAGATACAGAGGCATTTCTTTATTGTTTATTTATTGCTTATACTAGTCCTTGGATGTCTCTTCTGGAAAAGGATGGGCTTTAGAGCCAGAGAGTGAGGTTGACGTGTTGCATCTTTTTCAATTTAATCAAAATTTTCAGCACAAGTCACTTAGTCATCCTCCCCCAAACCATATATATATTTATTGCTTAAGTAATATAATATAAAAAAAAGTAAGACAAAAGGAATAATGAAGCAATTACTCAACAATTATGGGTTAGGATTCTAAATACAAAGATGGTGTAAGCAATACAAATAAAGCAAATATTTCCTGTTCTCAACAACTAGCCATTCTCACCAACTATCCATTCTCACCAACAAGCCATTCTCACCAACTATCCATTGTCACCAACTATCCATTCTCACTAACTATCCATTGTCACCAACTATCCATTGTCACCATCTAGCCATTCTCACCAACTATCCATTTTCACCAACTATCCATTCTCACCAACTAGCCATTCTCACCAACTATCCATTCTCACCAACTATCCATTCTCACCAACAAGCCATTCTCACCAACTAGCCATTCTCACCAACAAGCCATTCTCACCAACTAGCCATTCTCACCAACTATCCATTCTCACCAACAAGCCATTCTCACCAACTAGCCATTCTCACCAACTATCCATTCTCACCAACTATCCATTCTCACCAACTAGCCATTCTCACCAACAAGCCATTCTCACCAACAAGCCATTCTCACCAACTATCCATTCTCACCAACTAGCCATTCTCACCAACTATCCATTCTCACCAACTAGCCATTCTCACCAACAAGCCATTCTCACCAACTAGCCATTCTCACCAACTATCCATTCTCACCAACAAGCCATTCTCACCAACTAGCCATTCTCACCAACTATCCATTCTCACCAACAAGCCATTCTCACCAACTATCCATTCTCACCAACAAGCCATTCTCACCAACTAGCCATTCTCACCAACTATCCATTCTCACCAACTATCCATTCTCACCAACTAGCCATTCTCACCAACTAGCCATTCTCACCAACAAGCCATTCTCACCAACTAGCCATTCTCACCAACTATCCATTCTAACCAACTAGCCATTCTCACCAACTATCCATTCTCACCAACTAGCCATTCTCACCAACAAGCCATTCTCACCAACTAGCCATTCTCACCAACTATCCATTCTCACCAACAAGCCATTCTCACCAACTAGCCATTCTCACCAACTATCCATTCTCACCAACAAGCCATTCTCACCAACTATCCATTCTCACCAACAAGCCATTCTCACCAACTAGCCATTCTCACCAACTATCCATTCTCACCAACTATCCATTCTCACCAACTAGCCATTCTCACCAACTAGCCATTCTCACCAACAAGCCATTCTCACCAACTAGCCATTCTCACCAACTATCCATTCTAACCAACTAGCCATTCTCACCAACTATCCATTCTCACCAACTAGCCATTCTCACCAACTAGCCATTCTAACCAACAAGCCATTCTCACCAACAAGCCATTCTCACCAACAAGCCATTCTCACCAACAAGCCATTCTCACCAACTATCCATTCTTACTCTGATTAGATGTTTGTTGTTAGTAGTTACAATAACACATGAAATATCTTTAAGCAATAAGCCTCTACACATTTACATTTCTATTTATTTGTAAGGGAACTTTCAAAATTGTTAATTAAATTGAGATGAATGTAACATGACTTGAGCTCTTTTGGCTGAAAAGATGCAGATATTGCAGGTCTGGTTAATTTTTAACCCTGTCTATAAGATTCATTGCCTATATCTTCTTCTCTATAATGGCTGAGTGGTTAAATAATATGTTGTCAAACCAAAGGTCTTAGTTTAAAACAGACTAAGATTTTTATACAATATACAAGCGCTTGCTAAAACTATCCAGCCCTGACATTAGCCAGCTAGGACTAAAGCTAAAGTGGAGCCATATGTGTTGGACTTTAAAATTGTACTTACTAAGATTCGAACCCTTGACCACTTGGTTTAGAATTCAAGCACTTTATCCCTCAGCCACCACACTCCCAGGCTTTAAAAAATGCTGTCACTAATTCTCATCCACAAAAAAATGTAAACTTTATCTGACCTTTTCCGTGCACTACTATCTATATAGTTATTGACAATTAATTTTTGTTTAAATAAAAACATCACATACCTATATAATCTTTTCATGTAAATAAATGTAAATTTTAAAAATAAAATTAATTACCAGGCAGAGAGGTCAAGGTGACTGGAGGAGCTGCCTCAGCAAGACCAGCTGGAGTAAGTGCCCTCACACGAAACGAGTAGTCAGTGGAAGGTTTCAGACCTCCAAGGCGGTAGCTGGTGTCATGTATGTTTGTCGCCAGAGGTTTCCACTCTGTCTTAGGGTACTCCAAAGCCTCAATCTGGTAGGAAAGGGGTTCTCCTGCTCTGACAGGTGGCACTGAAGCAGATCTCCAAGAAAGTCTGATCAAAAATGCAAAACAAATTGTTTTAGAAATAAAAAGTATGGAAAAAAATTACCAAACTTCTAGATCTCTAGAGTTACATTATCTAGATAAAATTAATATAGTATTTCAATAATAAAGCATTTTACAAATGTAATTATTTTTTTAATTCCTTCTTTTTGACAGCAAAATTTGGAGAAAAAGAAATGCAGGTAGTATCATATTTCAACATCTTACCTGACACTAGAAGGTTCAAGGTCACTGATATGCAAGTCTTGAGCTAGTGGACGCAGAGGACCTAATGAAAAACAAACATTAAGAAAAAATTAACGCACAAAACAGATTGATTTTTAAAATTTGATTTGAATATACTAAATGTATAGAGAATCAGTTACAGCTTAAAATATATATGCACTTTTAATTCACCTAATATCAAATAGAATGTCATTACATTTAACCTAAACACTAATCTTTGAAGTAAATACAGAACATAGGATAAGAACTATAAAGAAAAAACTGAACTGTCTCCATCAGATCTAAAGGTTCATTACACTAATGATGTAGATTTCAATAAATTTCAAGGCTTAAATTTTACTAGATACTGGAATTGATGAAAAGAGGTTTTAATTTTAACAAAGATTCAGACCCTAGATCTCATTAGAATTTGAAGCAACATTCTTAACCTACAGTATTAAAAAACAACAACTTGCAACTTTCGATGATTCAATAATATATATATATAATATTCATGTACTGAAACAAGTATAATGAAGCTGCTAGATCTGATAGCTTCTTGGTTGGGTGGTATGCACTCTGGACTCTGGATCAAACCCCACCCATCATCTTGCAGGAGGTTTGTGCTAGGATGTAATATTCTTCTTCAATTCTGAAGGAACTAGCAATACATGGTAAACAAAACAAAATATAACTACTTCATTCTATTAAATTCGTATTGTATTTTGAACAGAATAAAAATCTTATGACTGATAAAAAAAAAATAGAAACATACTCATTTGTCGATAGAGTCCAGTAGGGTAAGATGGAGGGCTGACTCCATATGGGCTCAATGCCCTGACCCGAAACCTGTAGTCATCAGTGGGTGAAATGTCTGGCACATGATACCGAGTGGTGGGGATTCCACTTGCTAGAGGGCGCCACCCTTCCATCTGTGGAGTCTCATATCTGTGAAATATATTCAATTTTTTTTTAATTCATCATCTTTTAAGAAATGAAAAAAATTAAAAAAGACTTTGGATACAATGCTATGAATTATTAACAATGATCAATTCATCTTTGAAAAGCCATACTTTCTAAGATATGAGAAAAATGTTATCAAATCACAATAAATTATATCTCAATATCACATAAACATTTTTGTTATCTTGACTCAATCATCTCATATGATATGCTACTGATATGCTACTAGATAAAGACATCAACAACAGGATAGCCAAGTCAATGAGCACCATATTATGTCACAGCTGCAGAAAAGAGTGCGGGACAATACCTTGCTGACTAACAATTCCAAAGCCCTAGTCTACAGGACCTGTGTGATGAGCACTCTGCTATTCGGTATAGGCAAGATAAAATAACCAATAAGGAAGTGCTGTAAAGAGCAGGGTGCCAGGACATCTTGGCTAGTTTGGTCATATTCACAAAATGCTACAAGGTCAACTTCCACAAGACATTCTGTATGGTGATCTATTACAGAAGGCGGGAGAGCCGCTGGTCATCCACTTTTAATGTATACTGATGTATGGAAACGGGACATGAAGCTCTTCAAAATTGACACTTGCAGCTGGGAAAAAGTGGCACTGGATAGATCCACATGGAGAGAGAGCATAAAGGAAGGGTCTCGGATTGCAGATGCCATACACAACATAAGTAGAGAGAAAGGGGAAAATGCAATGGTGCCTGGTGATTACAGATGCCCAACCTGTGACCAAAGCTGTGTATCAAGGATCGGCCTCTTTAGTCACATGAGAAGTTGCAAAAGCAAAAGATCATCTGCCGAGACGTAAAATACCACAGTATATCTCATTACAAAATTCAAGCATACTGTATATGATGAAAGAAAAAAAAAAAAAGCAACAATGCTGAAATATTGCTTAGCACTTACTCAATCATGTACAGCAGAGGGCTGTCAGCGTTTCCATAGGGAGGCACCTCTACACGTCTCCATGACAACCTGGCAGAGTTCAAATCTCCATCATACTCCTCCACTTGTAGTCTGTCCACAGGGGTGTGGGTCAACGCTGGGAAAAAACATTGAAAGTTAGTTATGTCTTAATTCAAATGATTTCATATTGTATCTATGTTTAGTTTCAGTGCTGCTAAGAGAAATGATTGCTTTGTGAGGTCTCAAACATTTATCAAGTTTACTAGAATCAAACAAAAAATTAAAACTGAAATTGAAAAATTAAAAAATGAAGAAAAAATTAACAGAACAAAACATGGTTAGACAACTTGAAGAAAAAAAAGTATTATCTCTTAACAAGTGGAATAGAAGGTAAAGAAATCTAAAATGCAGACATCGTTACAACATCCTCACACAGCTAGTTTATAACATCCTGAGACATCTACTTTAAAACATCCTGAGACAGCTACTTTACAACATCCTGAGACAGCTACTTTACAACATCCTGATACAGCTAGTTCACAACATCCTGAGACAGTTTAGGAACGAGTGAATAAGAGAGAAATATTAGCATTACTGCACAAGATAAGACCTGCCAGTCATTGTGGGCTTTAAGAAATAGATTTGAAAATAGATGCAAATGTCTATAGATATAAGCACCTGTCAACAAGACGCAAGTGTCCAAGCTAAAAAATGAACATGCTAATATAAAAATTAGCACTCTTTGCCTGCACACTGTTTCATCCTACTTGTAAACCATAGTTTCATTAGATAAATATAGAAGATTGTTAAGTAAAGATTAAAATCTCACATATTTACACAAGTCTTACCTAAAGTTCTGAAAACAGAGGTTGCTGGACTTGGCTCACTCAGAAGGCCATCAAGGGATTCAGCTCGTACACGAAATCTGTAATCCTGGGCAGGCTCAAGATCACGCACTATATAAGAGTTAGTTGGAACACGCCGAGCCAATTCACGCCACCTGAAAAAAATATATATTATCAGCTTATGAGCTTGTTCAACAATCTATAATGTAATCAACTGTCTATGAAACTCAACTGTGTGTAAGAATTCTTAAATGTGTTGGTTATCACATATGTTTTTTTAAGAGTTGTACATAAATCACTGTATAAGCACTGACGATGCAGGTGTGGTGGTTGAGTGGTATAGCACTATTTTCCTAACTGAGGGGTCCAGGGTTCAAATCCTGGTGAAGACTAGGATTTTCAATTTTGGTATCTTTATACCACCCCTGAGTCCACCCATTAGTTGAGAAAAATTAAGGTGGTTAGTCATTGTGCTGGCCATGACATCATTGTAATCCATGGCCCACAGAAACATATGACCTTTATATCATCTGCCCCATAGATCGCAAGGTCTGAAAGGGGAACTTTACTGCCTTGACCTTAATGATATCTACTGACTTATTTTAATTCAATTTCATTTTTCTTTATTGTATAAGAAACAAAAATTTATTGAAAAAAACAACAAAAAAACTGAAAAGTTTTCTTGCAAGACTTGAGAGAAACACAGAAAACAGCCGAAGAAACTTGTTGAGTATCTTTGAATAGAAAAACTTACCTATAAGAAGGAGGCTCTTGCATCTCAATCATGTAAAGCAAAGGCTGCTCCATGTTATCAAAGGCTGGTATGTCCACCCTGTTCCATTGCAGTCTAGCAGTTCCTTCTTCTATTTCTGAAATGGTTGGTCTGGTGACAGGGACTCCAGTGAAAGCTAGAAATGACAAGTAATCATTAATTTAACTTTTAACTAAGTTAGTCATGTATGAAAAAATAATTCAAATGTCATATTTTATTTTCTATAAACTAAACCATTCTATGGAACTAATAGCATATAATTACATGAATTGTAAATTTAAAATATTTATTTATAAGCATTATTAACCCTACAACAACTCAGAGAGCGCCCTGATCTGGAAACCACTGCATAGTTCATCTCAGATATAGGATTTACTACTTTGAATACTCCAACTAAATCATGAGAACACATAACATCATTCACTATTTGTTATTCAGATTTCAAATACAAGCATTCCCAATTAAAGGGCTGCCTCCTGTGTATAAAGTTCTAATTCAGTGTACATTTCATGATAATGTATTGGATACAACATTCATAAGGCCAACTCTATACTCCCTGCACCCCACACAAACAAGTATGTGTTCTGTTCATTGCAAAATATTCACAAGTTATTTACAATGATGAATAATTATAACATCAGGACATTGCATTGTGTTAAAGAAAAAAATATAACTACATCTACAATTGTAATTAAATATCTATATTTATGAAGGCGCAGTGGTTAAGCGGTAAAGCACTTGGCTTCCATACCAGAGGTTCCGGGTTCAAATCCTGGCTAAGACTGGCATTTTTTATTTCGGGATTTTTGGGCGCCCTTGAGTCCACTCAGCTCTAATGGGTACCTGACATTAGTTGGGGAAAAATAAAGGCGGTTGGTCATTGTGCTGGCCACATGACACCCTCGTTAACCATGGGCCACAGAATCAGTTGACCTTTACATCATCTGCCCTATAGACCACAAGGTCTGAAAGTGAAACTTTACTTTTTATCTATATTTATGGATTAAGCTCAAAACTAAAATAATTTAGCTCTAATTACAATTAGCATTGGAGAAATAACATTTATAAGCTTTTTTATTATGTTTGTGATTTTGTCTTTAAAGACAGATACAGGGTTAACAGAGTGATTGGACCCCACAATGATTTAACTTTTTAAAAAAAAGTGGAAACTAAAACTCTGTGGCCATATTACAAGGTCTTTGGTGCTTGCAAATACCTTCCTAAAGGGAACAGTACCAGGAAAAAGAAGAAGAGGCGGACAGAGAAAGCGATGGAAAACAATATAAAAGAATGGACTGGCCTGCCTTTGAAAGAGGTTCTATCGAAGGCAAAAGATCAAAAGAAATGAAGAAAGACGGTTGATAATTCTCATGTGGTGCCCCAATGGTCCAACAGACTAAGGGATAGGTGAATGTGAAGGTGACTTTGTACAAATATCTAAAAAAAACTATATTCTAAATAATTTACCTTTGGCTCTAGGTATCCACAATGGCTCAGTAGGTTGACTCACACCATAAGGAGTCTGAGCCCTGACTCGAATGTTGTAATCTCTATCAGGTTCAAGGTCAGACAAGTACAGACTGGGCTTCCTGACCCTGCTTGCCAGGGGAACCCACTCCTCACTAGGCAGTTTTTGAGCCTCAACTCTGTAGGATACTGGCGGCATGGACATGGACCTGCCTGTGTAAGGCAGCTCTGCAGGCTTCCAACCAAGCTGAATGGTCTCCTTGCCAATGTCAGAAATGTAGGGCCTAGTCTTGGGCAGAACTGGTCGAACTGTCATATAAATAATTATTTTGATATTTTTAGATCAACATTTTTTTATATAGCTTAATAAATAGACATTTGATATTCGATATTTTGTATTTTTGGCACATAATCCCTCAAGGGTTACTTTCCCTATATAGGTGAAGTGCTAAGAGTTATACAACTGGGGTATTAAAAATAAGATCCACTCACAACTCAAATAGTAAAAATTTTAATAATCTAATTAAAATCTGTTGTAAATTTGTTTATGTATATGTATTTTTCCAGGATCAACACAATAACATAATGTTTTGAGTTTGTCTGTTCCAAAATATTTCCTTCTAATATCCTCGTATCTGGGGCAATCAAGGAGGATATGTCCCACAGTGAGATAAGAGTCACAGTACTCACACAGTGGGGGCTCTTCTCTCTTAAGCACAAAGGAGTGTGTGATGTAGATGTGACCAATCCTAAGTCTGCACATGGTCGTGCTTCCACACCAGTGTCAGACCCTTTGATGTGGACCACTGCCTGACATCTGCCACAATCTAGCTTGTGGGTCTCAGCCTCCCACCAATCCTGCCACTCTCAGTAGGTGGCAGAGGCTATACTCTGTCTCAGGTCCAAGCAAGGAATTTGGATTCTTGACACTGTTTTATTTAGGGCACTTTTCAATGAATAAACACTAATAGGGTCTCTAATAATAAACCTTCAAAGATAAGGAGATTCCATAACATTCTTAAGATCAGAACAAAAGTGTAATTTTTAACAAATTACAATTTGCTCATTATATATATATATATATATATATATATATATATATAGCTGCCAGGGTTCTTACAATATAAATGATAATGAAATAATATGAAGTTAAGGACTTGCCTATTGCCTGAGTCTCCAGTAGGTAGCAAAAACATAAAGAACATTATATGTTTTTTTAAAAAAAATAATTTCACAAATAATGAAACTATTTTAAATGTATGGCTTTTACTGCAAAGTTAAGTCTTAAACATGTAAGAAATAAATCTATATATTGAATTCAATAATGCTGGTAAAATAGTAGTTTTGTGTAGAGACTTTTACAAAGCTTATATTAACTCAATCTGTCTGTTTTGGTGGATTCTTTTACAGGTTTTTTCTCCCCTTTTTGGCTCAGTGGAAATTTTGCAGAAATATTCATTGTAAAAAAAAAAATAGATGAATCAATAAAAACAAATGCTTAATCAATTAGTGGTAATTAATTTTGTTTAATAAAGAAAAAAGAGAAGATAAATATTGCAGTATTTTTAAGATATTTTTTTTTTGGTGGTTGTGCACTGCTTTCTCTAATATAAGCTTTGTTGTTGTTGTTTTTTTTTAATATGTTTTTTTTTATATTCTTCTTGTTTATTTATAAATTTATTCTTTTTGGAAATAATGTCTGTAATATAAAATGTAAGATAAGATAAGAAAAACTGGGGTTTCTATTCCAACTGACCTGGTGTTTCAGTTTCTCTCATCACAGATTCTCTTCTCGCTGGCTCTGGAATACAAACAAAAGACTCAATTTACTTTTAGTTGATCCAACATTTTTATTTAACTTTACACCTACAAGAACAATCAGAACTTAATTTTATTCCTTTGAATTACGCTTTTTAAGTTAAGTGGTAATATTTTATTGAAACAATGACTTGAACTAGATTGACAGTTGTTGTTCTTGAAGTTCTTTATTATCATTAATATAACCCTCTTCCACTATTCAAATGTCAAATACTGAAATAATATCACAAAAAAAAAAGCTATAATTGTTGATAGGATATAGTACATGTTACAATCGTACATGTTTGTTAAAATAAGGTTCTAGAGATTTTACCTTATGTAATGTCTGACCCAATAAGTGCACATATCTACAAGTGGTTGGTAGGGAAATATGTATTATATAGATTTTTAACTAAATTTTTTATTAAGTTAAGGCTCTTGCTTAATATATAAGCCAGGCAATAAGTATTCATATTAATATAGTGCAAACCTTCTCTGGCTTTCAAGGTGCAAGGTAGAGTTGTCTCACTTGTACCATAGCGATTGTCTGCCCTGACTCTAAACATGTATTCCTTGTCTGGCTTCAGATTGTGAATGTAGTGGTTGGTAGTCTCAATGTTGCCCTCAAGCCTGAGGATCCACAGAAAGTCACATGACAACAAGATAAGGTTTTTAATTTTTGTTTCATTACTTTCAGGCCTTTAGTAATGAAAAGCATTACATCCTTGCCTAAATCACCTGCAAGATAGCAGGGGACAAAGCTGGCAGGGTTGGAAATTGGGACCATCATTAAAACAGTTTGTTGCAATACCCCATGATCAGGCAGTCATGTGAAAAAGTTTTTTTTTTTTAATTTGTTTCATATAAGATCGGTTATAAATTGCACATTTTTAATTTCAGTCGAATTTGTGTTTAGGCCTACAAATACTTTAGTGCATGTGTTTCTTATTTGTAAAATGTTTTATTTGTTTTGGATGTTCCTTCAGAGTTGAAGATATTCTATTTCATAGTTCAAAACTTCCAGCAGGACAATGGGGGATGGCAGAGGGCATGGTATGAACCAGGGACCATCTAGCGCCTATACTGCACAACCAGGCAGCTATCCAAAAAAAAATGTCTCAAACAATTCCTATTCTAGACAGATAACATTTAGAGCTAATTAAGCAATAAGTTAATATAAAAAATAGATAATTAAACGTTTCTTTTTCCATTAGCTGGGATGAATTTGTATAGGCCTACATGTTCTCTTTACCTTAGTGCCACTAGAGCATGAAATGGGGAAACTGAATCAAGAGGAAAATTGTTAAAAAGTTTAAGTCTCTAATTAACATTCACAACTAGATGGATTTTTTGTTCAAGTAATGGCTGGAATGTTAAGAAATGTGGAGAAAAATGAAGTAGCAAAAAGTTTTCACCTGACCCAGCTGCTATTGGGCAGCTCTCTGGCTTCTATTGTGTAAGTGATTCTCTGGGCGTTCTCTGGCAGTGAGCCAATAGGTGCTGGCATCCAGGACAATTTTACAGAGTTAGGCTTGATGTCCAGACAGATAGGTTTATCGATGGGCATGGAGGGAATTTTCTCTGAGGGTGAAGTAGAAAGCCATTCATATATAACAACAGTTATAAGTAGCGTAGAGCTAGGTCAGTGTTTCCCAAAACTTTTTCCATAACAGAAAACTTTGCACATACTGAGTATTTAGCTAAACGCTTTGCTTTTTTAATAGAGAGATTAAAATTGATGAGCATTTAACCAGCCAGGAGAACGCAGAAAGACAGCGCGGTACACTCCCCTGTGTAATCGTTCCAAAATTTAGTCCTAGAAATAGCCAGCTAAGAACTTCACGGAGTCTCGCGAGACAAATCCTGTTTGAAAACAGAGTTAACTTTAATGCTTTCTACAAGTTACGTAGTAGGTGGCTTCAAGTTTCAACGCATTTGTCATGGAGCATGTCAAATTTATCAAACAAAATGTCCTAAACTAGGCTAGGCTAGAAAATGTCCTAAACTAGGCTAGGCTACAAAATGTCCTAAACTAGGCTAGGCTAGAAAATGTCCTAAACTAGGCTAGGCTACAAAATGTCCTAAACTAGGCTAGGCTAGAAAATGTCCTAAACTAGGCTAGGCTACAAAATGTCCTAAACTAGGCTAGGCTAGAAAATGTCCTAAACTAGGCTAGGCTACAAAATGTCCTAAACTAGGCTAGGCTAGAAAATGTCCTAAACTAGGCTAGGCTAGAAAATGTCCTAAACTAGGCTAGGCTACAAAATGTCCTAAACTAGGCTAGGCTACCTACATGCTAATTATTCCAGTAGCTCATGGAACACTTATTTAGGTATCACATAACACTAGAGTTCCACAGAACACAGTTTGAGAAACACTGGACTAAGTCATACATTATTAATTAGAAAGCCAAAGATTTCAATAAATGTAATGAAATTTTAATAATTTGAGTTTAAAAGGTCTTCAGGGCTTGCAAAGAGCTTCTTTCAGGGAAAGTGCCAGGAAAAAGAAGAAGTGGACAGAGAAAGCGATGGGAAGAAAACATAAAAGAATGGAAGGGCCTCCCATTGAAGGAGGTTCTATTCAAGGCAAAAGATAGAGGAATGGAGAAAGATGGTTGACAAATCTTGTGTGGTGCACTGCAGTGGTTCAACAGACTAAAGAGTAGGAGAAGGAATAAAGTTTTATATAAAAAAAAACATTCATATGTCATGACATTATGAAGATAAGGTTATGTTACTATGAAACAAAAATTTAAATGTGTTTGGAATCGTAACAAAACCAGTGTAACAAACTGACCTTCCAGGGGTATCTCCCTCACTACCGATCTCCTTGATGGTGTTGGCGACTGTGTATAACTCTCTCTGGCTACACTTGGTGAATAGAACCTGGGCACTGAGGGACGCATTCTTTCTTCTAAAAGGATAAACAATTTCAAATGTAGTCATATCATTGGCTTGCAGATTCCATTAATATTTTGCGTTTCATTTTGGTTAGACTCTAGTCTACATTTAATTATTTCAACCTAATATTGCTAACTCTGATAACATAATTTTAAAGTTAAATGTCTATACAGACAATGAAGAGATTAGAGACAGGAGCAATACAGCAGACCCCATAATGACCTGCAAACTACTTTTAAAAAATGCAAACTAAAACTCTATGGCCATATCACAAAGTCCTCAGGGCTCACAAAGACATTCCTTCAGGGAACAGTACCAGGAAGAAGAAGAAGAGGCAGGCAGAGAAAGCCAACATAAAAGAAAGGATGGGCCTGTCATTTAAAGAGGTTCTATCCAAGGCCTACTTCCACTCCAGCCCAACATAACCAACTCCCTGTACAGCAGTGCTGAACAACTGAAGAAAACAGCACACTTTTTTTCCTTGACACAATCTGCAAAAGAGCTCACAGCTCAGCAGCAATAAAGCTGGCTAGAAGAAGAAGAAGAATCCAAGGCAAAAGACCGAGAGGAATCGAGAAAGAAGGTCAACAGATTTTGTGTGGTGCCCAAATGGTCAAACAGACTAAAGGATAGGTGAAGGTGTCTATACAGGAGCAGTGAAAAATATGCTTACTATTCTTTCTATAGACAATTACTTATGAAGGAATGGTTCAGCCACAATGAGGAAACCTTAACTCTGATGGTTTTTAAAACAATTTTCTTGATTATTCTCTGCAAGAAACACAGCACTCAGTTGACATAATCATTAGCTCTGCGACTATTGTGCACTGATTGGCTGGCTCAACTCTTCTCGGGATTTACAGTAAATTCTTTGACTTTCAGGTATTCAATAAAAATACATATATTTGCAATATTTTAAGTTATTATAACACAATTTTAACTGCCCGAATGATTTTTTATATAAGGGCAGAGAAACAAGTTTTGAACTGGATAGATGATACTATGAAGGATTTGTGAAAGAATATAGTTTCCCTTTCAGACCTTACGGTCTATAGGGCAGATGATGTAAAGGTCATCTGTTTCTATGGCCCATGGTTAACAAGGGTGTCATGTGGCCTAAAAAAAAATGACCAACCACCTTTACTTTTTCCCAACTAATGTCAGGTACCCATTAGAGTTGGGTGGGCTCAGAGGCTCCCTAAAATCAAAATGACAGTCTTCACAAGGATTTAAACCTGGAACCCTCGGTTTGGAAGCCAAGTGCTTTACCACACCTAATTCTCACTTACTTGGGGACCCAACAATGGTTACAGGGATATTTTTAATCCTTTTGAAGAAAGAGCAAACAAAAAATTTTGTCATATCTTTAATAGCTTAGGGCCTTATCACATCTAAATCGGCACAAAATTTAAGTACAACAGTTTTTTTTTTAGAATCTCTTATATCTTTTTGTTTTACTGCCCACATGATTTTATTTTGACAAACTCGTGATTTTGTATAGAAGTTCAGGGAGAAATAGGTTTTGAACCAAATAGATGATAATTTGGAGGATTTGTGAAGGAATATAAAGTAAGACATATAGCTTTATCTTATATGAATTTGGTGGATTATTGTTTTTAGTTATTAATATCATTAGATTAACCTTTTTTTTTTTTTGTTGGACTCAATGTAGTGAAAGCGGCATTCAGATAATTAAAAAATCCCTAAAATGTAACAATATGATCAATTAAAAGGTTGATATAAATATTTGTATTCCCTGATGTCCTGACCTTGAACTCTGAGTTGTGCCGAGGATGAAGCCTTGCCAGCATCATTGTACACATTACAAGTGTAGGTCCCGTCATCGATACTGTCACAGTTCTCGACAACCAGAATAGATGTGTGACCTTCACGGCCCATCTTGTATTTGGATCCAGCCTTCAAGGGAAATCCATCCTTGACCCTGATAGACATGCGATAAAAACAGTTTTAAAAAATTCCCTTATAGTGTAAAGTAAAAAAAAAAGTGAAATCTGTTTCTATGTAAAGTTCCCCTTTCAGACCTTTATAGGGCAGATAATGTTAAGTTCATATGTTTCTGTGGCCCAAGGTTACAAGGGTGTCATGCATCCTCCGATCAAGTTGGTACTTTAAGCAATTATTTATTGTACCTAACAAAACATTAATCAATAAACACAAATACTCAATTATTGGTTTTAAATTATTTTGTTTGATATTGAATAAGAGAAATAGCCTGTAGATTATTGGTAGATATAGTTTTAAGGACAGAGTTCTTCCACTTAAGATAATGTTATAGGTTTACTGTAGTGGGAATGTGACGAGACTATAAATAGACTATTTTAGATGGACATAGGAATTATATTAACTATATAGGAAATTATGGGATAGATTTTAACGGTAGCAGACATTAGTAGTTCAAGAACGACTCACTCCTCTTAGAGGCGAGACATCATTTATAATAACTGTCGACATTTGGACTGTGCCCCTTCATATTGGATTAAAGTTGTTTATTAAGATTCATACAGTTTTCTTAAGTATTTTATACAAGTTGGTATATGTTGTTGGTTGAACGAACTCCAGGAGTAAATAAGAAATACTTCATCTAGACCTAGATCTACTCTACATCTGAAGTCTGTTTACTAAACAACAATAAGCTTTGTTTTTTTTAAAAAAGCATTTTTTAAATATTTTGCTTGTTTCTTGAATTACTTAATTTTCAAGAAGCGTGGTTGAGAGGCTAAGTGCGCTTGAACTTGGCTTGGCTACCTATGAAGGGGGCCCAAGGTTCAACACCAGACTCAGGCAGAGTTGTGTTTACTGAGCGCCTAAAGACAGCATGGAAAAACCTTCTCAGATACCCATCCCCCCACTGGTCCACAAATGAGATTGGACCATAGTGCTCTGAGCATGCTATAAGCATGAAAGTAGCGCTATATGAAAGGCATAATTTTAATTTAATTGACCTGACCTACTTTCAGACCTACCATTCTATTTCTGGCTCAGGGACTCCAATGACCATAGCCTCAAACCTCACCATTCTTCCAGGTGCAGTCGTAGTGTCCTGGATACGTCTGGTGAAGGCTGGTGGGAAGGAAAACTTGGAGGTGTCTGCTTCAAGCCCAACACTGAAAAAACAATTTAAAAAATGGAGATATTCAGCGATTAGGATGATGACCATTGTCTAGACTGCTAAACACTTCTCAATCAGTAATCCTATTTGATTTATTGACACATGGGTAACTCAAACTAGAACTAAATAAGTTCCCACTGTAAACCAGTAAGAATGAGTCATTTCAAAAGGGAAGATGTATTAAACAAACTAAGTTCTTGCACAATTAAAGTAGGCTAATTAAATACTGTGTGGTGGCTGAGTAGTTAAGCGCTTGGCTTAAATTGTAATTTATTACAATATGTAAAAGCTGTCATCAAATGTTTTGTTCATTTCAGATTAAAACATTTTTCTTCTTCATCTAAATGAATATCTAATTACATCATAAATAGAATTTTCTTGACATGTACGGTGAAATTGTTTGTGAACATTTTGTAATCCTACATTTTCAGTAGTTTCTGACTTCCCCTTTCCTTGTTCCATAACCATAGGACTATCAAGAGGAAATGGTATATTAATTGTGTGAATGATTTTAAAGTAGTTACCCTCTATATGTCTGCTCAGTGGGTAGCTCCTTGACTGACAGCTCCACGGCACAGGAAGCATCTCCAGCACGATTCACAGCCTTGCAGGTGTACACACCAGCATTCTCTGGGACAACTTCACGCAAGGTCAGGATATATTTCTGTCCACCCTTGCGCTTCATGGTCCTACGCCGTGACTCATACAGTTCACGTCCATTAAAGTACCAGGTGACATCTGGGTCAGGCAGACCAGAGATGGTGCATTCAAAGGTCACTTCCTCTCCCTCGCTGACTTCCTTGTCTGAAGGCTGCTCCAAGAACAGTGGTCTGTTGCCTCGTTTGGAAATATCTTCTTTGACTTTTAGCCTTGCCTTGCACATAGCCTCCCCTGAATCGTTCTTCAATTTGCAAATGATTTCCCCTGAGTGACAAACTTGAACAGACCTAGAGATGTCATTATATAAATATTAACTTTTTATCATAAATATTTTTTTAATCAAAAATATAACTATTTGTTTGGCATTAGATTTTTTGTCTAAGTAATTATTATTACTTTGTTAGAGATACCAAACTTTTAGACTAGGGACTAACACATAAAGCTAATTTAAGTTTCTTTTAGCTAGATAATGCTAGACATGCTACCAGAGCCCACCAGAAGAACATTGTGTAGAAAGTACATGCATGCAACACCAAAGTATTTTATTTAGAAATTCCGGTAAAAAAAGGAAATCAAACTGTTAATACATTAGCCAAAAATGACTAAATGGTACAATTTAAAAAGCTTGAGAAAAAGAAAAAAAAAGGCTATTAAAAAATTTCAAGGGTTAGGACAGACTTCACATAACCAAGAGTTTACTTTAAGCAATTTTGTTAATTCATTTTCATTACTGCAAGCTCTATACAAAAAATCTGCCGGGGGGGGGGGAGGGAGGATTAAACCATTTGACACACCATCCGATATGTAATGAAACTTTGTTTAAGCCGCTACAGGGTAATTACCTGAATGCCATCATGACCGAGTCCTCCTGCCTCCTTGTGAGTATTTCAGAACTAATCTCCACCTCTTTGCCATTCAGGAGCCAAGTGACTGTGGGCTCAGGGTGGCCATAGATGACGCAGACAAACTCAACAGGGACACCCTCCATGGCTTCAATGTCATAGAACTTGGTCAGAAAACATGGCGCTACGTGGGCATCAGTTATCTTCTCCTTTTGATCTGTGTAAATGTAGAAATATTAAGTTTTGTATAATGGCTAATGATAAGATAAGATCATTTTTATTGATCCAGTCAAATTGGAATTTCAGTTCGACTACAATTAACAACCTCAGCGTAACTACTGTACAATAACAATATAGATGCAAATATGAACAACATTCACACACGAAACACAAATACACTCATAACCAGTGCTTTATAAATAGACTTCTATGTACTTTTCGATGACAACAGATGATCTTGTAACACTCTGACCGAAAGTGGGATGAAGGAAATCTTTCTGTTGTAGTCCTAATGGAAAGATGACGACCACTTCGTTCAGATGGTTTAATCGGTGCAAGTTATCTTTAAGAATTGTGTTTTGGAAAGGCATCGTTCACGAAAAGGCTCTTCAAGATATGGTAGCTGTGTTTGATGCTTTTTTAATTAGTTGCTTCAGACTGAGTTTCTGTGCCAGTGAAGTATTACCATACCAGCAGGTGATGGCAAAGTTGATTAGACTGCAGATGGTTGCTGTATAAAAAAGTTTAATTATTGTTTTGCCGATGTTAAATTTCCTTAGCTTTCTAAGATAAAAGAGAGTCGGTGAATTTTGGTGTAAAGGTTTTGACAGTGTTCACTCCATTTCAGTTTGTTGTTGATGGTTGTACCTGGGTATTTATATTCTTGGACTTGCTCTATGGTTTGGTTGTTTATCTGAATTTCTGCAAGATGGCCTTTATGTTTCCTAAAATCTATTATCATTTCTTTAGTTTTCTGAACATTTAAAATTAGAAAGTTATCTATACACCATTGGTAAAAAGTGTTAATTGTTGAATGGTACAGATTTTCATCACCTGCAATAAGGCCAATGATTGCTGTGTTGACAGCAAAATTTATGATGGGAGTGTCAGCTGATAGGCTCTGAATGTCATTTGTGTTTATGGTATACAATACTAGTGACAGGATGCACCCCTGAGGTGCTCCAGTGCTAAGCTCTCTTGTGTCTGACACATGCCTGTTCACTTTTACATACTGTGGGCGTTCGATAAGAAAGTTTAGAATCCAAGCTTGTACGTTTTTTGCTAACGTTTAATTCAGATAGTGGTCGAGAGGCCAAGTGCACTTGAACTTGGCTTGGCTTGGCTACCTAGTAGGGGGCTGGCGGTTTGACATCCGACTCGGGCAGAGTTGTGTTTACTGAGCGCCTAAAGGTGGCACGGAAAACCAACTCCTAGATACCCCCCTCCCCACACTGGTCCACAAATGAGATTGGACCAAAAGCGCTCTGAGCATGCTATAAGCATGAAAGTAGAGCTATATAAAAGCTATAATAATAATAAAAATATAATAATAATAGTTTTTGTATCATGCGATGTGGTTGGATGGTGTTGAATGCAGATGAAAAATCTACCAATAATACTCTGGCGTAATGTCTCTGAGAATCAAGATGATGGCATAGATGATTCAGCATGAATAGTATTGCAACTTCTGTACTTCTTGACGGTTTGTAAGCGAACTGGTGACATAACAGTTAAGTCCCCTTTTAGACCTTGAGATCTATAGGGTATCCTCTTATTTTATATAATACAGACGTTACTTCAAAAAAGAAGATGATTACGTATATGGTGTAAAGGTCATCTGTTTTTTATGACCCACATTTAACAAGGATGTCAAGTGGCCAGCACAATGATCAACCCCCTTTACAATCCTTGATTAATATCAGGTTCCCATTAGAGTTGGGTGGACACAGGGGCATGCCAAATAATCCTATAATTTACTCCCCAGTCTTTATTAAGATTTGAGCCCACAACATCTAGATGTGGAACCTAAGTGTTTCTTTTCTTTGTTTCTTGTGTCGGGTATTATTTATTTTTTTTTTACTATAAAAGTATAGTTCATTTTTTAAAAAAGGTTTTGGAAAATTCTTTTTTTCACTGAACAATGAAACAATGTTTTGAATCTTTAATTTCTATTAACATATTTATGTAAAAGTATACAAGCCATTTTTAGTTTAGATTCAATAACAATGTAACTTTGCACTATTACTAATTAGTGTCACATGATGTGTGGTCCCCTGAGAAGCATAAACAGGAAGCGTTTTTATAAATGGGGTTTGAGTTTCTACAAAGAAGTAAATTCAAGAAAACAAAATAATTCATTTCCAGTAGGAGTATTTTCTGGCAATTTCCATTTTTTTACTACCAGTGAACTATGGCTTTAAAATGAATTACTGTCATAATAAATAACTTTTGTTTAAATATTTTTTATAAGAAAATGTTTTTGTTTGTAGTTTGGTTTTTAACTACTCGCATACATACCTAATACATTGAGCAGGGCTTCTGATTTGGCCTCGCCGTACTCATTTTTAGCCATGCAGGTGTAACGCCCACTGTCCTCTGTGTCCACTTTCTTGATGAGGAGTGAGAAGATGTCATCGTGGAAGCTGACCAGCTCAAACTTTGCAGAGGGGATCACTTTGTTCCCATCTTTGTACCTTACCAGTCAAAGGGTATACATAGCTTATTATGGTTCATCTAGCATTGATCAGTCTATAGAATACACAGCTTATTATGGCTCATCTAACACTGATCAGTCTATAGAATACACAGCTTATTATGGCTCATCTAACACTGATCAGTCTATAGAATATACAGCTTATTATGGCTCATCTAACACTGATCAGTCTATAGAATATACAGGCTATTAGAGTTTATCTAACACTGATCAATCAGTAGAACACATAGCTTACTAAAGTCTATCAAACACTGATCAGTCAATACATAGCTTATTGGAGTTTATCAAACAAGTATTAGTTAGTGGAATGCATACATTATTTATTCATTGTAATAACTTATAACACTGAGACCTTATAAAGTTCTTTGACTCATGGAATATAAATAAAAAATCCAAATATATTAAGGATGTTATATAGATGGGGTGGGGAGGAAAGGGTTAATAACCTAATTTTGCAAAGGATTCATAGCAGTAAGAAATGATAGTCAAATAAAATAGATAAAGTTTTTACAGTATGAAGAAAGATTGAAGAGAGACAATGGGGTAGAATGGAAAAATGATTTGTATTTGAAAGTAAATTTGATGTTTTTTTATAAACTGTTTTAAAATTCCCAAACTCTTATTGTTTTAAGTGTGGCCTAGTACATATCTTAATCATGGGCTTTTAGTGGTCTTAGATAACTATATAAACTTACTTACTGGTACTAGTTTTAATCTATTTTAATGAAAGGAATTTTTTTTTAAATTTTAATTCATTAACTTGTATCCTGATTCAGCATCATTTCAGTCAAGGCTAATGTCAAGGCTTTTGTCTCTTCTCAATAAGATGACATAAAGTCGATCTACCCCTGAAGGCAGCCTACATTCCTTGTTTCATATACTAGGACATATTTGTACAAGTAATCTTTATTTCCTAGGGCTATTACAGCATGGAAATGGTTTGCCTGAGTCAGCCAGGAAAACCAATGAGAGTTTAAGTCATTGATGAACATGCATGACTAGATTGACCTAGGTACATAAGTAAGATGTAATTATCTTCTTTTTATGTAGCATCTGCATTTTATAAGATAATATAAATAATGATTCAAAGTTAATTAGCTGCATTACTACCATTTCAAGATAAAAATAGTATTTGGGCAAATAATGGAAAAGTATAACTACTACAATAACATCTGACTTGAGACTAAAACTTATTTTAAAAATGCCAGTCACTTCAAAGAATGCATAACTTACCAGGTAATTTCTGGGTCAGGGTAAGCTGACACTCTGCAGTCGAATCTGGCCATTTCACCCAGCTCAATTACGCAGTCGTCCATTTTGCTTGTCACCTGAGGAGCACAGAATGGCTTCCCTTGAGATGTGGCTTGTCTGTCCTCAACAGCTAAAGAAGATTGTGTGGTGCCTTCAACCTGATTTGGTTTTTCAAGAGCTAAATCTCTCTGTTGCTGTGGTGTTTCAGGAGATAAATCACTTAATCTCTGTTGCTGTGAACCAGAAACTGAAATGTCAGAATCAAATTTGTTGAACTGTTGTTCTGATGAAGCTAGGTCAAAGGTTATATCCTCAGAAGAATTTTTAGAACTATCAAGTCTAAATGAGTCAGTCTCTTTAGTGGAATGTTGCTCTTGTACAGATGATTCAAACTCAAGCACTGGCTGTTCAACACTGGTGTCAGAAGTGCTTTCAGTTGATGTGACCTCAAACTGTAAAGGAGTCTTGCTTTGATCTAAATTGGAATCAAATTCAAGAACAGGTTTTTCTGAAGAGCTTTCAGTTGATGTTACCTCAAACTGTAAAGTAGTTCTGCTTTGCTCTACAGTGGAATCAGACTGAAGTACTGGTTGCTCAACACTGTTTCCAGATGTTTCTGAACTGCTTTGAATTGATGTGACCTCAAACTTTGAAGAAGTCTTGCTTTGCTCTACAGCAGAATCAAATTCAAGAACAGGTTTTTCAAAACTGTTTTCAGTTGATGTGACCTCAATATGTGAAGTAGTTCTGCTTTGCTCTACAGCAGAATCAAATTCAAGAACAGGTTTTTCAAAACTGCTTTCAGTTGATGTGATCTCAAAATGAGAAGACCTGCTCTGATCTACAGTGGTATCAAATTCAAGTACAGGTTTTTCAAAACTGCTTTCAGTTGATGTGACCTCAATATGTGAAGTAGTTCTGCTTTGCTCTACAGCAGAATCAAATTCAAGAACAGGTTTTTCAAAACTGCTTTCAGTTGATGTGATCTCAAAATGAGAAGACCTGCTCTGATCTACAGTGGTATCAAATTCAAGTACAGGTTTTTCGAAACTGCTTTCAGTTGATGTGACCTCAATATGTGAAGTAGTTCTGCTTTGCTCTACAGCAGAATCAAATTCAAGTACAGGTTTTTCAAAACTGCTTTCAGTTGATGTGATCTCAAAATGAGAAGACCTGCTCTGATCTACAGTGGTATCAAATTCAAATACAGGTTTTTCAAAACTGCTTTCAGTTGATGTGACCTCAATATGTGAAGCAGTTCTGCTTTGCTCTACAGCAGAATCAAATTCAAGAACAGGTTTTTCAAAACTGCTTTCAGTTGATGTGATCTCAAAATGAGAAGACCTGCTCTGATCTACAGTGGAATCAAATTCAAGAACAGGTTTTTCAAAACTGCTTTCAGTTGATGTGACCTCAATCTGTGAAGTAGTTCTGCTTTGCTTTACAGTGGTATCAAATTCAACAACAGGTCTTTCAAAACTGCTCTCAGTTGAAGTGACCTCAAACTGTGAACTAGTCCTGCTTTGTTCTACAGTGGAATCAGATTCAAGGACAGGTTTATCAGCGTTTTCAAATGTTTCTGAACTGCTTTCAGTTGATGTGACCTCAAAATGAGAAGAGGATTTGCTTTGCTCTACAGTGGAATCAAATTCAAGCACAATATTTTCCCCACTGTGTTCGTGTGTTGACCATGAACTTTCAGCAGAAGTAACCTTGAAGAATGAACCAGTCTGGCTTTCTTCTAAGCTTGTCTCAAATTCTTGCACTGACTTTTCTTCTATGTGTAAAGATGAACTCGATGTGCTGTCAAAAGATGTGAGACTGGGGTGTGAGAAAAGATTGCTATCCCCTAGAGATGAATCAAATTCAAGCTTTGATTGACTGGAAGTATTGTCTGACAATGGTTCGAGTGCAGTCTCATTCAATGATGTCTCAAAATGTAATAGTAAATCTTTTTCTGCTTTAAGTCTTTCTTCTTTTAAAATTTCTTCTTCTTCTCTAGCTCTGAGTTTCTGTAATTCTTCTTCTTTAACTTTAAGCTCATGTAATCTTTCTTTTTCTTCTTGAGCTTTAAGCTTGCTTAATCTTTTTTCTTCCTCTTCCTTAGCTTTAAGTTGCTGTAATCTTTCTTCTTCTTTAGCTTTAAGCTGCTGTAATTTTTCTTCTTCCTCTTTAGCTTTAAGCTCTTTTAATCTTCCTTCTTCTTCTTCTTTAGCTTTAAGTTGCTGTAATCTTTCTTCTTCTTCTTTAGCTTTGAGCTGCAGTAATCTTTCTTCTTCTTCTTTAGCTTTGAGTTGCTGTAATCTTTCTTCTTCTTTAGCTTTGAGTTGCTGTAATCTTTCTTCTTCTTCTTTAGCTTTGAGTTGCTGTAATCTTTCTTCTTCCTCTTTAGCTTTAAGTTGCTGTAATCTTTCTTCTTCTTCTTTAGCTTTGAGTTGCTGTAATCTTTCTTCTTCTTCTTTAGCTTTGAGTTGCTGTAATCTTTCTTCTTCTTCTTTAGCTTTAAGTTGCTGTAATCTTTCTTCTTCTTCCTTAGCTTTAAGTTTCTGTAATCTTTCTTCTTCTTCTTTAGCTTTGAGTTGCTGTAATCTTTCTTCTTCTTCTTTAGCTTTAAGTTGCTGTAATCTTTCTTCTTCTTCTTTAGCTTTAAGTTTCTGTAATCTTTCTTCTTCTTCTTTAGCTTTAAGTTGCTGTAATCTTTCTTCTTCTTCTTTAGCTTTAAGTTGTTTTAATCTTTCTTCTTCTTCTTTAGCTTTGAGTTGCTGTAATCTTTCTTCTTCTTCTTTAGCTCTGAGTTGCTGTAATCTTTCTTCTTCCTTAGCTTTAAATTGCTGTAACCTTTTTTCTTCTTCCTGAGCTTTAAGTTGCTGTAATCTTTCTTCTTCTTCTTTAGCTTTAAGTTGCTGTAATCTTTCTTCTTCTTCCTTAGCTTTAAGTTTCTGTAATCTTTCTTCTTCTTCTTTAGCTTTGAGTTGCTGTAATCTTTCTTCTTCTTCTTCTTTAGCTTTAAATTGCTGTAATCTTTCTTCTTCTTCCTTAGCTTTGAGTTGCTGTAATCTTTCTTCTTCTTTAGCTTTAAGTTGTTGTAATCTTTCTTCTTCTTCCTTAGCTTTGAGTTGCAGTAATCTTTCTTCTTCTTCCTTAGCTTTGAGTTGCTGTAATCTTTCTTCTTCTTCTTTAGCTTTGAGTTGCAGTAATCTTTCTTCTTCTTCCTTAGCTTTGAGTTGCTGTAATCTTTCTTCTTCTTCCTTAGCTTTAAGCTCTTTTTTCTTTTCTTCTTCAGCTGTGATACTTACTTCCCCCACAAAGCTCTCAATAAATTGTTGACTAGTGAAAGCTGTTTCAACTGTTGTTTGATGGTCCTCAAATTGTGAAATCAATATCAACCCTTTTTCCCCTCCTCTATTGCTTTTATCGACTCCTCCCTGGGTCTCTTCTGTAGCTGTGTCTGACTCAGAATCTGTCCCGTCCTCAGATTTGTGAGTGGAGGTATCTGTCTCAATGAATTCTGGGGGCAAAAAAACAAAACAAGAATAAACAAAACTTGGACGCTTTCAGCTTCAGTATAAGATTAAAAAAAAAAAAAAGAAATATAATTTTTAGAAAATATTATTTTTTAGAATAATAAACCTTATTCATTAAATTATTTGTCAAAGTCATATGCTGGTCATTTCTTATTACAAGCTTGACATGACCTATATACTGACACAGCAGAATGACAAAACACATGTTCCGGAAGCTGAAAATTGGGACTAGTGAACTTTGACCTTCTCGGGTATCACTAGAGAATGCTGACCTTTACCTTCACCTATCCCTTAACCTGTTGGACCACCAAGGCACCACGTAAGATTTGTTGATCATCTTTCTCCATTCCTGTCTTTTGCCTTGGATAGAACCTCTTTCAATGTAAGGCCCGCCTATTTTTATATGTTGTCCTCCCTTCGCTTTCTCTGTCTGCCTCTTCTTTTTGCTGTAGTGTTCCCTGAAGGAAGGTCTTTGCGAGCTTTGAGGACCTTGTAATATGGTCATAGAATTTGAGTTTGCTGACCATGTCCTTCAAAACTACATACATCCAGAGGCCTGAACAAGACACTGGCCCAAACTCCCCTCCCCTTATAAAAGAATATCTGTAAGTAGAGCTGCCTGATCTGTAAACCAGTGCTTTCTATCTTTGTATCCCCTAAGACAGTGATGCCCAACCTAATTTGACCTGCGGGCCATTTTAATTTCCGACACTTGTGTTGTGGGCCACATGAACGAAAAGGTACCAAAACGAAATGAAATTTTCCTGAAACTATTTGTAATAGAAGCCTGTGAATCTAATACTTAACTAATGAGAAATTTGAAGTTGACCTTCTTTTAAACTTCAGAGAAAGGCTTCATTTCTCTACTTATAATTTGAGCAATATTTTATCTAGCTTCACAACTGACTCATTTTCTAGTAGTCTCTTTTTGGGGAATATTCCCATCTATCTTCCACTCTCTAGGCGTAGTTGAATGAAAAAGAATACCTTCATATTTTTATTTTAATAATCTGTTTATATATTGTTTGTTTTTAAAACAGCCACAGTACCCTAACCATGGAGTGTATTTTTATCTTAACTTACCGTCTACAACAGAGAGTTCAAAGTTCGTTGAATGTCTCCCCTTGGAAGTAACAACAGTCACTGTATACTTTCCAGAGTTGCTGGCCTTTGCTTTCGAAAAGACAAGACTGCTGATGTCCCCTTGGTGCTTTATAGACAATCCATTCCCTTCTTGAATAGGTTGTCCATCCTTGGTCCAGGAAACCTCTGATGTGGAGACTTTGCCCACAAAGCAGTCTAGCTGTGTAGGGCTGCCCTCTGAAATAAAGCAACAGTTGAGCTTACAGTGTGTTTGTTTTACATGTTTCGGATGTTCCTTCAGAGTTGAAGATAATTACTGCCTAGTCCAAATTTCCCGCAGGAGCGGGCAGGGTTTGAACCCGGGACCATCGATAAATCTGAACGACAGTCCGGCGCTTACCACAAGAGATGTACATCTATTGCAATTGGTTTGGTCGCTTCATTTAGAGACACACTCCATGACATGTCAGTGTAACGTAAATTGGTAAATTGAAATTTTGAATTTCGAGATTTTGATATCGTCCAAAAAAGTGATGACAGCTGACCTCGCAGACATCTTTGGGGCCCTAAACATTCCTAGGAGGACTCTCTTTACCTCACAGAGGGCGCTTGTGCTGTAGAGCTGCGGTATCATTAGCTCATTTCAGAACTGACACTGGAATCAATTTTGTTTTACCTTTAATCACAATCCTGGCTGTCGCGTCCATCTGCACGGTTTTATTTCGCCAATTATTTTCCCGCTATTGTTATGCTATTGTTTACAATTCTCTCTATTCTATTTGGGCGATTTTACTTTCGCCGAGCATTAGGGCTTCTTCTTGGTCTTTGCGATGCTTTGTGAGGCTGGTTTCCCCTGCTGATGCGAGATTAGAACCCTCTCCTTTGTAATCGTCATAAGAGTGAATCAAAGACTCTTGGGACTATAGAAGGTGCCTCCATCTGCCTGTATGAAAAACGTCTGACTTGGAAAGATCCAAGCAGATGTAAATTATTACATCCCTATTACCATCGTATCGAATTAGAAGCGAGGCCAAAGACCGAGCACAGCGGGGAAAGCCACTCATATTCCTTCAGCTGTGCAGGTGTCCGCCATTAAAAATTGAACCATTGAGAAACGGTGCGCGGAGAGTGACATGTTTGTTGGGGCTTCCTTCCATCCCAGCGAGTGCAATGGACTCGGTCCTTAGGCAGCCCGACGGGGGTTGTTTATTTTATTCCCTGGCCTAACCGTCTCATCTAACGACGGTATTCACCCGAGCGAGGCTGAGAAGCATTGCCCAGGGGTACCCATATTTGAATATTGTGTTGGGACAGTGTCATGGCTGTCTTGCGACACTAGAGTGATTGAGCTATATCGTGCCGGGATCGTCTTATGAGACCGCAAGGTGCAGAATGTTCAACTATAATACTGATTTACATCACCAATATGTAGGCTTACATGTTATGCAATTCAGTGTTTCAAACCAACAATATTTCAGTGTACTGTAAATATTCATAGCAAAGAATACTTCCTATGTACATCTGTCATGCATTTCTTAATTTATTCATTAGTGACCTATTACTTTCTTAGAATCTTATCAATATTGATGAGATAATTAAAAAAGCAAAGTATTATAAGGAATGTCTACAAATCAATCAAAAATATAAAACTAAAATACAATTTAACTTTGGTTAGGCCATTATTCGATTATGCGCCCTGTGTTTGTGGCCCCTCAGCTTAAGAAAACATAAAGAGACTAGAACAGACGCAAAATACAGCCGTGAAGTTTATAGCAAACGAATATTCACTTTTGATTAGAATAATATTAAACCAAGAGATACGTCAGGACAGAAGACTTAAACTTTAAGTCGCATCAATAGTAGCAGTAATAGGCTACACAAAACACAGCTTCATAATTCATAACTTCATTCACAACCTAATGAAATACTCAGATTAGGTCAGAGTGTTACAAGGTCATCTGTCGTCATCGAGAAGTACATAGAAGTCTAATTCATAAAGCGCTGGTTGTGAGTGTGTATGTGTTTCGTGTGTGAAGGTTGTTCATATTTGCATCTATATCGTTACAGAAGTTACACTGAGGTGGTCAATGGACCTCATTCACCAATCGTAAACAAACAACATATATATTTTACGATCTCATGTTTAATTCATGATGGTGGTTCCTAATTTTTTCCATTGTTTTATCAATAAGATCACGTGACTAAATGTTGTTTGTTTGCGATTGGTGAATGAGGTAAATTGTAGTCAAACTGAGATTCCTTTGATTGGACAATAAAAATTATCTTATCTCTATCTTAGAAAGACACAAAGAATGCCCATATAACCAGCCCCGCCCCTGCATTAGTCTGTTCTTTACTTACAGTCGTTCAATAGTAGACAAAGTACAAACCTCCACCCCTCCCACCCCAAAAAAATAGATCACGAAACTATTGTTTGGTTTAACCTCTAACCCTCGGCACCAAAATCAGACTGATGCCTTCCCTGGTCATGGCCACATTTGTATATGCTTGTGAGTCTTGGAAGCTGACTGCAAAGCTAGAGAGGAGGATCCTAGCAATGGAATTGAGATACTACAGGAGGATCCTTGGTATCACGTTCAAAACCGCATCACAAACCAAGAGATTAGAGACAGGGTTACTGCAGCGACTGGACCACATCATGACCTGCCAACTATAGTAAAAAAAAAACGCAAGCTTAAAATCTATGGCCATATTACAAGATCTTCGGGGCTCGCAAAGACCTTCCTTCAGGGAACAGTACCAGGAAAAAGAAGAAGAGGCAGACAGAGAAAGCGATGGGAGGACAAGCATAAAAGAATGGACGGGCCTGCCATTGAAAGAGGTTCTTAACATGGCAAAAGACAGGGAGGAATGGAGAAAGACGGTCGACGAGTCTTGCTTGGTGCCCCAAAGCTCTAACAGACCAAGGGATAGGTAAAGGTAAAATCTTACTTGTAGACTTCAGCTTAGAAGTAATTGTAAATAACTTGGCTACTTGGGAATTAACTACCTCTGACGTTAAAATACTTTGTTTAGTTCGGAAAACAAAAGAGAGAGACACAACGTTACTCTTACCAGTAAAACAATTTGGTGTAAGCGTTTGTTTGTTTGTCTTTTCTCTTAAAACAAACGTCTAATTACATATTGCTCACTAATTCAAAAAGAAACACCAAGATCAGATTATTGGTAACAGAACAGGCTGCCTGGTCGTGCGGTTTGCGCGCTGGACTGTCGTTCGGATTTATCGACGGTCGAAGGTTCAAACCCTGCCCGCTCCCATCCCCCGTCGTCCTGCGGGAGGTTTGGACTAGGAAGTAAACTATCTTCAACTCTGAAGGAACATCCGAAACATGTAAAACATTTTACAAACAAGGTCAGGTTATGTTTCTTGACTAAACTCGACTTCCTATTATTTACATTACTATTGTGCAGGGGTTCTCAACCTGTGGGTCGCGACCCCCTTTGGGGGGTCGATTGACGATTTGCCAGGGGTCGCCAAAGACCATTGAAAAAATGGATTGTTATTGTCTAATCTTCTATTGCTGTGCGTGTGTGCGCGGGGGGGGGGGGAGGGTCGCGGCCAAGTGGGGGGATTGTAATTGTAAAAAGGGGTCGCCGAGCATAAAAGGTTGAGAACCGCTGCTATTTTGGGACTATGCGTCACGAATACCAAAGCGAAGAATCAACATTTAAGTCAATTTGACCCGACACTAGTGCAGGGGAGTACCTCACACTCGATAACCGGGGAAAGGGGCAAGTTATTATTGATCATAACACGCAAAACTATTGTGCATACTCCCAGCCCAGTGGGCCCTACTCACTCTTTACAAACTCGAAAAATAGCTATCTCCCTACTTCATAGTAAAAATAAAATGGAGGATGAGTACGAGTAGTGACGCCGCTGCCTCTCGGCTGCTAAATTTGAACACATTGATCACGTCCGGGTATTTTTTTCGACTCAATTCTGTGTTGAAATACGTTGGCGAGAGCTCAACATTTTATCTTCTGTCTCAAGCCAACTTGTTTTAGTTGAACAGGTGGGGATGGAGCTAAGAAGGTGGGTGTCTTAAAGCCAAGGGCGGGGGAGGTAGACAAGAGATAGTATGAGGTGCTAGAGTGACGGGGGCGGGAGGGTGCGTGAGCATTGCAGGTATCGCCCGGTTGTTGTATTGGCCAACAGATAAGAAGATTACTCATGGCTTTTTATTCGCTTCAAACAACAATTCCACGAGTTCTATGTTTTTCTTTTTTTGTTTTTTTAAATAGATATTTTTGGGTGGAATTATTTAACAATAGAAACCATTAATTTAGGTAGGTTAAAAAGTTACCCCCATAGACATAAATAAATATAGACTGGCCGATAAAAGAGTTTTATGAAACGAAAATTTATGACTTGAAATTTTATGTACTTTATTATACAGCAGTGTAGTTTTGTTTACTCTCTACGACTGAAGATCATGCAACTTTTCAGAATTCGGAAATCCGACAACAATAGATATACATGTTTTCAAGTTACATGAAGTTATTTCCTTTTTTCCAGTCTATATTTATTGATGTCTATGGTAACCCCTTTCAGACTTTTTGCGCTCTATCGGGACAAATGTTTCTATGGCCGACGGTTTACGAGGGTGTCATGTTGCCAGCACAACGATCTACCGCCTTTACTTCCCAACGTAGATCTAGGTCCTCAGTCATTAAAATCCCGAAGTTTAAAATCCCTAAGTTTAAAATCCCTAAGTTTAAAATCCCAATCTTTCATAAGATTCAAACTCAAGACCTTCGTTGTCCAAATGTGCACAAATAATAATAATTACTAGGATTCTGTATAAGCCCTTGACAGAACAATATGACTAAGTCAAGAACCTGACAAATAGGGCTCTGTTATAACAAGACACTTCAATGAGTGTAATAAATAAACAAAAATAAACAATGAAATACTTTACAAATGGGCAGTAGTAAATCATTATAGGCCTAACAGCTGTACACAACTTGTACTGGACTCTCGGTTTCGTCTCAACTCTGCTGGTCATCTGCTGACCCAAAGGCCTTCTCGAAAACACACAGTCCATAGCCCGATAACCACCGTTGGTCTACACGGGGAGTGTTTACATCGGTCCTTTTTAGTACACAGACCTGTTTCACAGGTGTCGGTTGATCACACACAGGGCTACACCGACCAGCGTCAAAGTTCAGTTAGAACAATATTTAGGCATTGTCTTTCCGAAGAGTAAGGATGATGCAGTATGTCACATGACCACGCAGATCCAGCTGTAACTTACATATTTTGCATCAACTGATGCAGACAAAGCCGTTTTCTTTCCGTTAGTGCGCATTTCTTCGGCAAGAGCATTTCCTTGGGTCTCAAAATTTGCGAGAGAGCTCTCCAGCTATCTCTTTAAGAGGCCATCTGCTGCTATCTACTTTCCTCTATGCCTCAGAAAGACACAAAGATAAAGGCACATTCCTCGTTCCATATGCTAGGGCAAATTAGTACAAATGCTCCTTCTTCCCTAGTGCTATTAGAGCATGGAATGGGTTGCCTGAGCTAGCCAGGAAAACCAGTGACTTGGCAGAATTTAAGTCATTGGTTAATAGCCATGACTGAATGCATGACGCGTTGGACGTAATCATCTTCTTTTTTTGAAGTAACGTCTGTATTATATAAGATAAGAAGATGCCAATGGCGTCTGAGTAGATCTTTGTAACGCTTCCGGGGGCAACTCTTTTACGGCTTCCTGCTCTAGTAACATGCTATACTTAGAAACAACATGGCGGTATTTTTTTAGGGGCTTTAAGAGACTCGAAGAGTTCGTATTCTTTTTTTTTTTTTTTTCATTTTTTTTTTATATCATTGTATCCAATAAGGAAATAACAAGTGAAACTTTTCTACATCTTGAGTCAGGACGTGATTGGATAGAATCTCTTTCAATTGCAGGCACGCCTATGTTGTCTTCCCATCGCTTTCTCTGTCTGCTTCTTTTTCTTGGTACTGTTCCCTGAAGCAAGGTCTTTGCGAGCCCTAGGGACTTTGTGATATGGCCACAGACTTTTAGTTTATTTTTTTTTACAGTAGTTAGCAGGTCATCGTTGAGGCCCAATTACTGTTTTAATCCTCTTGAAACTGAAATAGTTAATAACAGCTCTCTGGTCAAGGCCACATTATTATAAGCTTGCGATTCTTGTGAGCTGAATGCTGAGCTAGAGAGGTGGATCTTATCAATGGAGGTTAAGATGCTACAGAAAAGATCCTTTGAATCACATTTAAAGACCGCATCACAAACGAAGAGATTACAGATTAATAGTTCATGCAGGCCGATGGTACAAACTTCGCAGAGAGAAAAAAAAAACGAAGCGGCCTTAATCAAAAGAAAGAGAAAGAAAGCTGCCCTGTCAGCTAGCCTCAAAACAGTTGCATATGCATGCACAAACTGTGGCAAACTCTGCCGCTCTAGAATTGGCTTGATTAGTCACTCCAGATTCTGCCCTGTCTCAAGACGAAACCAAAACCAGTGACAATCTTCCGAGACAGAAGGAGACATATAAAAGTATGTGTGTTTCTATGGTGACGGTTGAAAGAGGTTAGCAATTGGTTGTAAATGATGCAAGTTAGGTGGCGTTGTCGTCATTGGTCTTAGGGGATACGACTCCAGAATGTGAGACTGAAAAGAAGTGTTCTTGTAGGAAGTTAGATTTTGTTTAAAAAAATATCATTTTGTTACATTTATTTTCATTTTATATCAAATTGATTTTGTCTAAATTATAATAAAAGTTTTATTTAGTTTTTGATCGCAAAGAAGTTATTCAATTTATTTCAAGTTTTATTAGTTAAAATATAATAACGCCTACAGTGATCTAGTCTGCCAGCAGTTTAGTGCTGCAAGTCGACGACCGTCAATAACACAGATGAATCATGGGAAGTGAGATTATTCCCCAAGAACTAATGAGTCTTTGTAGACACGACACAGAAAGTGCTGATAATATGTTGTTGTTTTTTAAAGAAGATAATTTTTTTTTGGCTCTTTTTAGCACCAAAGTGTGACCAAAGTATCACATTTTCCAAGTTCTTCCGTCGTAGCTATTTTTTTACTTAATTTATTTTGCAGCAGTGAGGTTATTAAGAGACCTTGACATTGTTTAGTTCATGTCGATAGTCCACAATACAATAGATGTTAATTTGATTGATTAAATTATAAGTATTAAAAGTAGAGTACTCCTATCACACCTTGCCAGCTATAAAGATCATCTGTTTTCATGGCTGACGGTTAACTAGAGTGTCATGTGGTCAACACAACGCCCAGTCGTATTTACTTTCCCAAACTAAAGTCAGACACACATTTGAACTGGGTGGCCTCAGGGGGGCGTCCTAAAAAATCCCGAAGCTCAAATTCCCATCGAGATTCGAACCCTGGACCTCTACGATCGGAGAACAACCACCGTATTGGCTTTGTGGCATTGTTCAACATAGTAATCAGCTTTGTCTTCCCCAATTATGCACAAATTGATTGTTAATTTGTGTACCATTCTTTAATCTACAGGGTTATCTTAACCAATACACGAATGCTTTGTCTTGGGTTATCCAGAGTATCCATACTTTGATTTTACCCAAAACTTGAAGTAGATTAAAAAAACGAATATCCAGAAACGAAACAAAGGAAGAAAAAAAAAACGAACAGAAGCTAGAAATAGCCAAGGACTAGAGAAACACGGGATGTGCTGGTGCACATAGGAAGATAAAACAGGTAGAGAGAAAAAGACTTGATACTGAAGCAAGTGAGATAAAACTCCGGGTCATAAGATAAAATGTCAGTAGATTCTGGAATGTTGGGAGCAGCTGTAAGTTGAAGATTTTTAAGAGTTGAGAAATAGGAATTACATAGAGTTGACAAGACTCGTAAACACACAGAATACAGAAAGTGAACATTAAAACAAAGAAATAAGAGAAGACTGTTATAACCCTAGTTGCGGACTGAAAGGGTTAATGTGTGTACGGCCTACTGACACACAAGATTCAGGCCAATCACATAGGTCAAGCGGCTGTTGAACAAGGGACATTACTGCTAATGCACGCAATATGACCAATGTTATGGTCATGTGACCAGAAAGCCTTTACAGACCATAGACAGGGCGTGTTAGAAAGGAGTCAGTAGAGCCCAGGACAGTAAGCAGTAAGGACTGTGTGCTACGAAGTGAGTCCTTGAAAATGTAGCTGTAGGAGCTAGAGAGACTTGTAGTGATTAGTTAGGCAGTTCTGTTGTGTAGCAAAGCATTTGAAGTTAGTGTAGCCAATTGTGTTTATTGGCTGTTGTTGATGTAATTGTAAATAAAGCGCCACCTTGTTTATTGAAGCTCTTGTTGTCAAGTTCTTGTGTTAGATGTGCTGTTGTGTTGAGCAGTGTTTGCAGAAGGCCTGATAGAGAAGATCGTAACAATACTGTCTATCTATCTATCTAGCTATCTATTTATCCATCTATCTGTCTAGCTATCTATTTATCTATCTATCTATCTATTTATCTATCTATCTATCTATCTATCTATCTATATAGCTATCTATATAGCTATCTATCTGTCTGTCTATCTATCAATCGATCTATCCATGTAGCTATCTACCTACCTACCTACCTGACTATCAATCAATCAATCGATCTGTCAATCTATCGCTCTCTCGCGTATCCATTACTATTGTGTTTAAATCTAGTCGAACAAGTTAAACTCTACTGAGTCATTTTGGGGCTGATTCACGCAACCCGTTATAAGCTCTAGAGGCATTTCGAAAGATACAACACTTATATGACTTAATGGTAGCATATGAAATAAGAAAGCGGATCTGGAAATGTGTGATGATGTGTGTGGTGTGTGATGATGTGTGTAATGTGTGTGGTTTAAAAAGTCTAAGTTTTGTTTTAATTACAATCTACACAATGTTAAAAATAATACTAATTGCTAAGTCCCTTATTTCACAATACCGCCAATAACAAGCGAAGACGGCGAAAAGTGATTATAAATCGGCTTCTAGTAGGCCTACACAATGGATTTGTCAGCAAAGTCTGTGGCAAAATATGTAGGTCACAACGGGTCTATTTGTCGAATCCCTTATCAGTTTTGACATGAAATACCGCCCTTCTTTTGTTTTAATGTTCTTATTTACCTACTTTATTGTTGTTACATTTGGCTTTTAACTATTTAACTATTTCTTTCTTGGGATAGGGCTTAAGTAAATGCATAATTCAGAAATAATTCATTTAAATGAGAAATATGATTCATGAAGAGATTGTATCTCTTCTTAGAAGTCAGATAAAAAGGGGGGTTCCTCTACGAAACAGTCGGGTCTATTCTAAACTACTTACAGCCAACTCTCTATCACAACCACTAGAGTCTACGTAGGGAATCAACAACACAGAGTATCCAGGTACGAGAAAGAGCCTTCCAGAAACGTCTTATGCACAGCTCTGGAATCTTCAAAACTCACCAGCTGAAAAGCTCACAGGCCAAGTTCCATCACAGACGTGAGCAGCACACGACTCACCTCATCGTGAAAAAAAAACAAAAAAGATAGAGCTATGCTAAATGGAGATAGGTGAGAGGTGGGGGGAGCTAGCGGGGCACCCACTCCTTACTTTTCGTCTTGCAGCAATGTTACCGTACTTCTAGTAATAAGCGCACGAGCGCAGGTAAACAGTAATAAGCTTCATCGGCGGTGAAAGATTGGAGTTGGATTTATGACAGGAGTTTAAGAAAGAAGTGGAAGAAAAATAGTACTTAATAACATCTTATCTTTCGTAATCTAGTGTTAAAGCTATTTTTATTACAAAGCTTATGTATCAAGTCACTCTGTCTGTCTGTCTGGTAAAATGTCTGAACTCGTTATTTCTCCAAACAACCATTCTCAGATCAAGTTGAAATTTCGCATAGTTGTTTCTTGCAACTTACTTAACCAGAGTCAATGTAAATAAATAAATTAAAAAAAAAATTAGTTCATTAAAAATTGGTAATAAATTGTTTAGTTTGATATCGAACAAGGGAAAGAAATTGTACTAGAAAGATATAGTGGTTCGAAACAAATCCTGCCGACCGAGATACTTTGACATTCTAAATCTGAACAACGAATTATAGCTATTATAGAATTTATTTGTTGTGCTTTTTTTTTTTTATAGAAAGGTCAAAAAGTGATGGAATTAACAAGATTGAATTTTGCAAATTTAAATGTTAGTTTTGTTAGTTTAAAATATAGTTTCTATAGTTCTGCATAATATAATAAAGTTGGCTACTGCACTGATTGTCAATCTTCCGACTCAAAAACAACACCTTACAATTGTAGCGCTTTACTCAAAACGAAATAATACAAATGGATTATCAAGAAATACGATCTAGAGCAGGGGCTCTCAACCTGTGGGTCGCGACCCCCTTGGGGGTCCATTGACGATTTGCCAGGGGTCGCCATAGACCATCGAAAAAATGGATTGTTATTGTCTATTGCTGTATGTGTGTGTGGGGGGGGGGGGTCGAATCAGAGTGGTGGATTCTAAAAAGGGTCGCCGAGCATAAAAGGTTGAGAACCGCTGATCAAGTGGCCATTTTACGTTTGGCACGCTTTTGTAAGAGCTAAGGCCATTGCTTCCTTCACTGTCACCATCCCTCTTCACATCGTGCAGCCTGGGGGTGCAGGGCCGGATTTAAGTAGGTGAAGTCCCTGGTTGTAGCCCCGCCTGCCCTCTCTCAAATCCGGCCATGCTAGGGTGTATCCGGTGTAACAGTAGTCAACATTGATGTCCACATATCTATTAAAGATCAACTATATTCTGGGACAGTGTTTCCCAAACTGCGTTCCGCGGAACCCTAGCGTTCCTCGAAGCCGGAATAGGTGTTCCACCAACTACTGCAATAATTAACTAATAGGCCACAACGTGAATTAATCTTTTTTTTTTAAATATGCAAAGTGTACCCGCTAAATTTTCAGAATGTGCGAAGCATCCAGCAATGAACTAGTTTCCTTCCTACGCAAATACAACTATGATGATTTAGCGGAACGCACTTGTGTGCAAATGGTCATATAATACCATTATGCTACAAGCTCCTCTCAAGAAGAGCAATCATATTTATCTTATCTTATCTTATATAATACAGACGTTACTTCAAAAAAGAAGATGATTACCTCCTACGCGTCATGCATTCAGTTATGCATATTAACCAATGACCTAAATTCTGCCAAGTCACTGGTTTTCCTGGCTAGCTCTGGCAACCCATTCCATGCTCTAATAGCACTAGGGAAGAATTAGTATTTGTGCACATTTGTCCTAGCATATGGAACAAGATTATAGGATGTAACTTTGTGTCTCTCTGAGAATTTTATTCAATTTTGTTTTTGTATGTTTGTTTTGTAAAATGTTTTACATGTTTCGGATGTTCCTTCAGAGTTGAAGATAGTTTACTTCCTAGTCCAAACCTCCCGCAGGACGACGGGGGATGGCAGCGGGCAGGGTTTGAACCCTCGACCGTCGATAAATCCGAACGACAGTCCAGCGCGCTAACCGCACGACCAGGCAGCCATTGAAGATTATGATTTAGTGTTTTATGCATAATTGCTATAATTGACTTGTTCATCTTCTGCCCGATAGGTAGCCAGGTCTGAAAACGTTTCTTTATAAAAACATACATAGTAAGCAAACGTTCAAAAAATAAAGACACTTAACACCAGAGCATCAACTCGTCTAGCCCAGTGTTTCCCAAAGTGGGGTACACGTATCCCCCAGGGGTACAGGAAGAGTTTGAAGGGGGTATGCGTTGCACAGAGTTAACTCTGCTGATTTTTTTAAAATACCCATTTAGTTTATAAATTAGAATAAAATATAAAGTTCAAATCCTGTTTATTATTTTCTTTCAAGTTTTTACAAACTCCATTGCGGCGCTAGTTAACATTTTAAGACAAATTTCTACAAAGAACAGGAAATGGGTAGGGATGTTACAACTTCCGTCGACACGCCCACTTTTTCAATGTAAAAACTGTTTCCATTTTTTTAGAATGTATTTGATGTGTCTCTCAAGCATGTAAAAAATAAAATCACTGATCAAATACTTAATTGTGATAGAGTGATTATTATTTTGTGTATGTAGACCAACAAAAAATAATTTTGAATTTTATAAAAATAAATCTTTTTTTTTGGAGGGGTGGGGGCGAGGGGTACTCAGCGTTACGATAATTCTAGAAAGGGTATTTCGTAAGTCAAAAGTTTGGGAAACATTGGTCTAGGCAGTGAAGCCATCCATTCATTTCATGTTCTTGTCTTTTAATACCCTTAAAGTGCTGAGCTTTTTTTTACAACGAGTGCATACAAAACGGAATTACATTTCTAGTGTTTAGAGGCTAAACTTAAGGTTTTCCATTATTAGAAAATGTTTGTATATTCATCAGGTTGTTTACCAAAAATAATGCGAGCATAAGCCCAAAATAGAAACATATACCCCTACTTACCAGTGCAAATGACTCTGTGCTGCTTATGACCAAGCGATGGGCGAACGTGTTCTGATCCGCTGTCCGGCTCAGGGGCTGTGTAATAACTGCTGACGTCGTCGCTGTCATTCAGCTCGAGGTCTGAAACGAAGGCGATAAATGTATCAGTTATAAAAGATATCTGTTTAGGGCTGAAGATCTATACAACTCTGAGACGCCATTGTTTGCCATTGTTTGTTGATGCCGCCTCTCTTAATCTCTCTATCACTGCCTCTCTCTCTCTCTCTCTCTCTCTCTCTCTCTCGTTATCTCTTTCCATTACGCCCCTCTCTTTCTTCATCTCTCTTGCCTCTCTCTTCATCTCTCTTTTTATCTCTCTTGCCCCTCTCTTCATCTCTCTTTCTTCATCTCTCTCTCTTCATCTCTCTCTCTCTTCATATCTCTTTCTTTACCTCTCTCTCTCTTCATCTCTCTTTCCATTTCTCTCTCTCTCTCTCTCTCTTCATATCTCTTTCTTTACCTCTCTCTCTCTTCATCTCTCTTTCCATTTCTCTCTCTCTCTCTCTCTCTCTCCCTTTCTTCCTTATCTCCCGAATCACAAATGAAATATTTACTCTAGAGCTTCACTTGCATTAAAATATTCAGCATTAATGATGTGGCTGATTGGTTAAGCACTTGTTTTCCAAACCCTGGGTGACTGGGTCCTGGGTTCGAATCTCGATGAACACTGTTGTTTGTTTTTTTTTAATTTCTGGACTTTTAGGGCTCCCCCTGAATCCACCCAACTCTAAAGGATAGCTGACTTTAGTAGGTGAAAGTAAAGACGGTTGGTCGTTGTGCTGACCACATGACACCCTGCTCATTAATCATTGGGCAAAGAAACAGATGGATTTAACATCATCTGACAATAGATTGCAAGGTCTGAAAGGGGAACTTTACTATTCACACTTTCACTGATTAGAACTATAGTCTATAACTCTAGAAAGAGTACTCAAAACGTTTAGATAAAGCAACAATTATGATTTAAGTATTATTGTAGATACAGAAGAAAAAATGACCCCCCCCCCCACACACACACACACACACCAAAAAAAAAACGAATGAACTATTTTTAGATTATTTTTTTTCATGTAGATCTGTATAAATTTACACCTGTACCGGAATCTCACCTTCTGACACCAAAAGATTGAAAGAGACTCAAAAGGGACTGACCTGAGTTTGTCAGCTTGGTACTGTTTGTAACCCCCGCCTGCTCCTTCTGTTTTCCAGACGTTTGATCCTTCATGGGTGCCGCCTCTGACGTCTGCTGACGAGGTGGGGACGCCTGCGGGGAAGCTTTCGGAGTGGCCTTCCCTTCGTCGTCTTTTTCGCTGGAATGATGATCAGGGTGAATAACTCCTGTAAATCAACGGTAGATTTATGGTAAAAAGAGTTGTGACCCTTGTCTATTTTATTATTACATTAGAAAGACCAATCTTTTTCTGTTCTTTAAAATCTTCTCTTATTCATTTCTTCACTCACTTTCAACCTAGAGTAAAAAAAAGGTCAGGTTGCCCTTTCAGACCTTGTGGTCTACAGGGCAGATGATGTAAAGGTCATCTGTTTTTTTGTGGCCCACGGTTAGCGAGGGTGTCATGTGGCCAGCACAACGACCAACCGCCTTTACTTTTCCCCAACTAATGTCAGGTACGCATTAGAGCTGGATGGACTCAGAGACGCCCAAAGATTCCGAAATTATTAATGCCAGTCTTCACCAGGATTCGAACCTGGGACCCCCGGTTCGTAAGCCAAGCGCTTTACCGCTCAGCCACCGCGCCTCCTCATTTTCAACATAGTGATTAAAAATTGAATAATTTAATTTAACAAGTTTTGATCATCCTGTCGAGATGAAATTTCGCCACATTTTGTCAAAAACTTTAAGCAGATTACTTCATTAATTATTGAGTTAATTATAAAAAGAATATGTTATGGCACTATTAGGAATTAATTGTTTCGGAAATATAGGAAGTTTTGACGTAGTGACAATGACGTGACTAGTAAAAACAAGGATGGGGTTTTAGAAACAGAACGAAATAGAAGTCGACGTAAACAGACTGTGTTATTGGCTTGGGCATTACGTTGAGTGTTACCTCCATTTGGTTTATTTGCATTAGATTCCGCGGAATAACCTAACAAATATAACAGTTTAAACCCAGTATTCCATCTATGTGACCCGTGGTAATTAACAATTATATTGTATTTTCATTATCACTGAGTATCAGTAATAATTGCAATATGGGAAGGGCTGCATGAATTAGCCAGGAAAACTAATATGCAATATTAATGGAGGAGAGTGAAACGTACGTGAGGAAGTATCAATCATCATCATCATCATTATCCTCATCATCATCATTATCATCATCATCCTCATCATCATCATCATCCTCATCACCATCAGCATTATCCTCCTCCTCATCATCATCATCCTCATCATCATCATCCTCATCATCATCATCATCATCATCTTCATCCTCCTCATCATCATCCTCATCCTCATAATTATCATCATCATTATCATCATCCTCATCATCATCATCATTCTCATCATCATTATCATTATCATCATCCTCATCAACATCATCATTATCATCATCATCATCATCATCCTCATCATCATCATCATCATCATCATCGTCATCATCAAACTCCATTTGAGTTAGGGCTTGAGAGGCTCAATTCCTCTCTTGCAAAAGCCCTGGACAGAAACCCTGCTGTCTCACGTAGTGCGTACACGTCACCATACAGGTCGAGACTTTTTGGTTTCCCAGACCTGTCGATGCAGAGATCAGCAAGTCTGGGGCAGTCAAACAGAATATGAGGCACGGTTCCCTCTTTCTCCCCGCAGCGAGGGCACCGTGAATCGAAATTTGGCCATAGCCGTGAGAAATATGAGCCAACAGGACAGTGGCCTGTCCTGCACTGTGCTATAATAGCTTGCTCAGGCCTGGACAGCCTTCACTACGGGGAAGTGTGGTCAGGGCGCCTAATGCTCTCCTAGACTCCACGGGCTTTTTGGGACGTGTCCCAGCACTCAAACCACTTTTCCATTTCTGATTTTTTTAATTATAGCCAGGGCTTGATGAAAGCCTACAGCCTGTTCAGTGGGTGGAATTTGCCCTCTCTGGTGGGCCAAAGAGTCTGCAATAGTGTTGCCAGTCACACCTATGTGACTCGGTACCCACTGCATTATTACAGGGGTGCCATAGCGCTGCTTTTATGTTGCGTGAGGCCATGATGACAGTGTCGATTATTGGGTGGCCATGGTCCAGGCCTTTGCAAAGCCTGTAGTACAGATTTTGAGTATTTTAAGTATTATCAATAGCAAGGGGTGATTACCTATCTTGGTCAAAGCATCTCTGATGTCCTTGACCCACGCGAGCTTCGAAAACATAGACCTGGCCTGGAAAGTGACTTTCTCTACAGAGGCATCCCCAATGAACCAGAGTTCGAATCTCCTGTCATCTTCAGGGACATTCTCTTTCAATCGGACGTTAGCCAGCTGTGGAGTGAAAGAACATTATGAGCATTAACTGCTAGCTGATGTAACAACTAAATAACATTATAGAGAAAAACTCATGAAAGGACAGAGAGGAGGATAGAGAGGACATAAAGGAGGACAGAGCGGACAGAAAAGAGGACATATATGACAAAAAGGAGGACAGTGATCACAGAAAGGAGGACAGAGCGGACAGAAAAGAGGACAGATATGACAGAAAGGAGGACAGAGGGGACAGAAAGGAGGACAGAGGGGACAGAAAAGAGGACATATATGACAGAAAGGAGGACAATATGAATAGAAAGGAGGACAGAGCAGACAGAAAAGAGGACATATATGACAGAAAGGAGGACAGTGGGGATAGAAAGGAGAACAGAGGGGACAGAAAGGAGGACAGAGAGGACAGAGATGGTAAGAGAAAGGAGGATAGATAGAAAAAGAGGACAGAAAGGAGGACAGAGGATAGAAAGGAGGACATATATGACAGAAAGGAGGACAATGAGAATAGAAAGGAGGACAGAGTGGACAGAAAAGAGGACATATATGACAGAAAGGAGGACAGTGGGGATAGAAAGGAAAACAGAGGGGACAGAAAGGAGGATAGAAAGGAGGATAGTGATGGTAAGACAGAAAGGAGGATAGAAAGAAAAGGAGGACAGAAAGGAGGACAGAGGATAGAAAGGAGGACAGAGCGGACAGAAAGGAGGGATGTTATAGACACATGTGCTCACATCCTAAACGAAGGAAGTCCTTGAACTTGTGATCCTTTTGAAAGTAACTGTCTCTAGTTACTATGGAAGCCAAAAAAAATCCCGAGAAACAGAATGATATTGCTTTCGTTCGTGCGTTTACTCGCTGACGGATCAGCAAATAACTATCTGTTTTGTGATACACTTAGTTAAGTATTAGTAGTTGTTATAGAGACGCACCATAGGTGACGGACTTTGAAGGCGACTTAGTGACGTCACGACTTGGTTGGGTTAGAGATTATTTATGTAAATAAAGTCAGCTGGTGTTCGGATTTGCTAGGGGTGACGTAATTTATAGACAAGAGACTCGTCTGTGGCCTTTCTTCAGTATTAAACCAGCATTTGTGTTTTACAACGGTTTGTTTCTTTGTCTTGTTAAACTGGATGGGCTTTTGTTCTTATTAGTCGCATTGAATACACCCGCACAAGAAACGCAGACATCTCCAGTGTAATCTGTCGAAGTCAGACAGGCATCAACAACTACAAGACAAAGGCTTATTCTAGTTTGTAGGTGCAATTACGACCCTACAGCAACGCATCCATGTGTGTTTAAAACTAGATACACATTGGAGTAAGAGACTTTTTTTTATTCAGTAGAAGATTACGTTGCCAAAAGCACATAAGACAAAACCGTAAGTTCCATGTCTTCACAACAACTAAGGTGAACATTGTTCAGAAATTGTTCAAACTTGACGATCATTAAGTTGTCTGTAGTTTTCTGTTCGTTCGTACACATGTGTCACACACGCCAAACGAACGAGGTTCCTTGAAATTGGTATTCCCTCAAAAGGAACTGTTTTTAGTTTCAATGGAAGCCCAATATTCCAAGAAACATCATGCTAAATGTTTTTGTTGGTGCGTTTACCAGATGACAAGCACGAATTCCTATTGTAAATGTTTATATATACACAAGAATGTGTACTGGGATAATCAATTCAGAATAAACTGTTTCTAAACAACACAAATTTGTAAATTTACACTTTAAATATTTATTTTGTTAGTTAATAATACGGTATTTATGTTTCTGCATAATACTTTTTTAAAATAATATATTGCCTTAATCAAAACCATAGACTGTATATGATAAAAAAAAATACAAAACGATACCAACTTAGTAATTTATTGTATTGCCTATAGTAATAAGAAGCGACGGATTTACATATAGGCAACATAAGTATTAGCTAACGGTCCTCACTTTGCTGGGGGCGCCCAAATATTGTTTTGAAGAAAAAGAAGAGAATACATCGCCTTATATTAATCAAAAGGGTCCCCACATTTTAAATAGCTTAGGGCCTTATCAAATCTAAATCCGGACCTGTCTCAAGAGGTTATAGTTAAATTACTTAAAAACAATGGTTTCCAAACTTTCTTTCTTAAAGGGACTTTTCGCACATTCTATGTATTTAGCAGAACGCTAAATTTGTTTTTAAGAAGGATTAATTCATAAGGTGATCTACTAGTTAATCATTTCAGTAGTTCGTGGAACACCTAGTCAAGGTTCCCCGGAACACAGTTTGGGAAACACTGTTGTAACTCAATGATATATATATAGTTCGTCCATCGTGGTTCGATGATGACCACTTTGTCATCCAGGGGGCTGAGGGCTTTGCACTGGGGTTTTATGCCTCCTCATGTGGCTGGTGAGACCTATGTGAGCCCGGAATGTTCGGCCGCACACTGGGCAGGTTATTCCAGCTGGAGCTAGTGTCGTGGGCCTTGCTTTTATTCTCTGGCGTTTTTCTTCTGCCAGCGTTGTTCTTTTTTCCTCAGCAACCTGTGCGCCAGTTTTCACAGCGCGACGCCATGATGCTCTGTCATGTGCCTCTGTCTCCCAGGTGCCTGGGTCTATGCTGAACAGCAACTAAGAGCAACTGAATTCATTAATAAACTACATTTTTTTTATAGATCCTAGGTCTGCATCCAGAAGAAGAAGAACCTAGAGATGGAACTAAGACGCTACAGAAAGATTCTAGGAATCACTTACAAAAACCGCACCACAAATAAAGAGATTCGAAACAGGATTTATACAGCAATTGGACCTCACGATGACCTGCTAACCACTGTCCAAAATGGTAAAATCAAACTCTATGGCCACATCACAAGGTCCTCGGGGCTCGCAAAGACCTTCCTTCAGGGAACAGTACCAGAAAAAAAAAAAAGAAGAGGCAGACAGACAAAAGCGATGGGAAGACAACATCAAAGAATGAACAGGCCTGTCATTGAATGAAATCCTATCCTAAGCAAAAGATAGAGGAATGGAGAAAGATATTTGACGGATCTTGTGTGGTGCCCCAACGGTTCAACACACTAAGTGATAGGTGAAAGTGGTCTAACACATCACCCAAACAAATATCAACAACGAAACGCTTTAATTAATCAGGTCTCAACAACTCTATTAAGTCCATCCAGTCAGACTGCCATCAATAGTTCCCACTAAAGGTCTCTGAAGTCAGATAATAACACATACAGAAACCAGCACAAATGCAATAACAAATAACAAACGGATATTCACATTTCATTAGAGTAACCCCATTAGTAAAATCACTAAATGTAGAGACACTTCAGAACAGAAGAATAAAAAATAAAATAGCAATCTATATTATAAAGTAGAATGTGTGGTGTATGTATGGATGTATGTTACTTATAGACATCAAAACCGCTTGACCAATCTTGATAAAACTTGGCAGGAATGTTCCTTGGGTACCAACTTAGACCGTAGTGTATGTATTGTAGCCCTAAAACAAACTTAAGACCCTCAAAAAAAATAAAGTTGTCCGACTCTATTACAGCTATAGTATTTTATGGATCTAGGCATTTTTAAGAGACTACATTCGTTTACAAAAGCTGCGAAGCCGAATAGGCCTAGATCTATATTCATTCATGAATCGCGTACTAAAAATTATTTCGTTTAATTGTTTACTTTATAATCCCACCATTTATTTAACAAAGCTATCGCTTCGGATAAACCCATTTTCGCAAAACTAATTTTATTTTCGTAGCGAAAGAGAAATAACGTGAAAGGATCATTAGCTAAGTTTAACATACATCTAAATCCAATCTACTACATTAGTAAACACAAACATAGACCCGCAGGCCGCGGGTAATGCCAGGCTAGTTATACATAAAACACTGAATAATAATTTACAAATAGAAAAACAAAACTTGAAATACTCAGAAAGACTCAAAGATAGAGGCACATTTCTTATTCCATACGCTAGAACAGACGTACATTGTTTTGTGCATACTGTCTTCTTATCTTAAAAGTTACAGACGTTACTTCAAAAAAGAAGAAATTACGTCCTACCATGTCATGTGTCAATCTAGTCATGCATTTTGATCAGTGTCTTAAACTCTGCAAAGTCGTTGGTTTTGCTGGCTGATTTAGGCAACCCATTCCATTCTCTGACTCTACGTCTAAAGAAAAAGGAGCCCTTGTACTACGCGTCATGCGTTTAGTCATGCATATTAAACGATGATAAAGGCGCATTCCTCATTCAATATGCTAGGACAAATTTGTACAAATGCTCCTTCTTCCCGAGTGATATTACAGCATGGAATGGATTGCCTGAGCTAGCCAGGAAAACCAGTGACTTGGCAGAATTTAAGAAATTAGGTAATAGTTTAGAAAAAAAACTTCCTGAATTATACACACGAGTTGTAGCCTATCCAGTGGACAATATATAAAGAAAGATAGAAGAAAGACAATACAGAAATAAAGCAAGACAATACAAAAAAAAAAGCACGACAATACAGAAAGAAAGCAAGACAATACAGAAAGAAAGCAAGACAATACAGAAAGAAAGCAAGACAATACAGAAAGAAAGCAAGACAATACAGAAAGAAAGCAAGACAATACAGAAAGAAAGACAATACAGAAAGAAAGAAAGACAATACAGAAAGAAAGACAATACAGAAATAAAGCAAGACAATACAGAAAGAAAGGCAATACAGAAAGAAAGACAATACAGAAAGAAAGAAAGACAATACAGAAAGAAAGACAATACAGAAATAAAGAAAGACAATACAGAAAGAAAGCAAGACAATACAGAAAGAAAGAAAGATAATACAGAAATAAAGCAGGACAATACAGAAAGAAAGAAAGACAATACTGAAATAAAGCAAGACAATACAGAAAGAAAGAAAGACAATACAGAAAGAAAGAAAGACAACACAGAAAGAAAGAAAGACAATACAGAAATAAAGAAAAACTATACAGAAAGAAGGACAATACAAAAATAAAGAAAGACAATACAGAAAGAAAGGCAATACAGAAAGAAAGAAAGACAATACAGAAAGAAAGAAAGACAATACAGAAATAAAGCAAGACAATACAGAAAGAAAGAAAGACAATACAGAAATAAAGCAAGACAATACAGAAAGAAAGAAAGACAATACAGAAAGAAAGAAAGACAATACAGAAAGAAAGAAAGACAATACAGAAATAAAGAAAAACTATACAGAAAGAAGGACAATACAAAAATAAAGAAAGACAATACAGAAAGAAAGGCAATACAGAAAGAAAGAAAGACAATACAGAAAGAAAGAAAGACAATACAGAAATAAAGCAAGACAATACAGAAAGAAAGAAAGACAATACAGAAATAAAGCAAGACAATACAGAAAGAAAGAAAGACAATACAGAAAGAAAGAAAGACAATACAGAAAGAAAGAAAGACAACACAGAAAGAAAGACAATACAGAAAGAAAGAAAGACAATACAGAAAGAAAGACAATACAGAAATAAAGCAAGACAATACAGAAAGAAAGGCAATACAGAAAGAAAGACAATACAGAAAGAAAGAAAGACAATACAGAAAGAAAGACAATACAGAAATAAAGAAAGACAATACAGAAAGAAAGCAAGACAATACAGAAAGAAAGATAATACAGAAATAAAGCAAGACAATACAGAAAGAAAGAAAGACAATACAGAAATAAAGCAAGACAATACAGAAAGAAAGAAAGACAATACAGAAAGAAAGAAAGACAACACAGAAAGAAAGAAAGACAATACAGAAATAAAGAAAAACTATACAGAAAGAAGGACAATACAAAAATAAAGAAAGACAATACAGAAAGAAAGGCAATACAGAAAGAAAGAAAGACAATACAGAAAGAAAGAAAGACAATACAGAAATAAAGCAAGACAATACAGAAAGAAAGAAAGACAATACAGAAATAAAGCAAGACAATACAGAAAGAAAGAAAGACAATACAGAAAGAAAGAAAGACAATACAGAAAGAAATAAAGACAACACAGAAAGAAAGAAAGACAATACAGAAATAAAGAAAGACTATACAGAAAGAAAGACAATACAGAAATAAAGAAAGACAATACAGAAAGAAAGGCAATACAGAAAGAAAGAAAGACAATACAGAAAGAAAGACAATACAGAAAGAAAGAAAGACAATACAGAAAGAAAGAAAGACAATACAGAAAGAAAGAAAGACAATACAGAAAGAAAGAAAGACAATACAGAAATAAAGCAAGACAATACAGAAATAAAGCAAGACAATACAGAAAGAAAGACAATACAGAAAGAAAGACAATACAGAAAGAAAGAAAGACAATACAGAAAGATAGACAATACAGAAATAAAGAAAGACAATACAGAAAGAAAGCAAGACAATACAGAAAGAAAGAAAGACAATACAGAAAGAAAGAAAGACAATACAGAAAGAAAGAAAGACAATACAGAAATAAAGAAAGACAATACAGAAAGAAAGAAAGACAATACAGAAAGAAAGAAAGACAATACAGAAATAAAGAAAGACTATACAGAAAGAAAGAAAGACTATACAGAAAGAAAGAAAGACAATACAGAAAGAAAGACAATACAGAAAGAAAGAAAGACAATACAGAAAGACAGACAATACAGAAAGAAAGAAAGACAATAGAGAAAGAAAGCAAGACAATACAGAAAGAAAGAAAGACAATACAGAAATAAAGCAAGACAATACAGAAATAAAGAAAGACAATACAGAAAGAAAGACAATACAGAAAGAAAGAAAGACAATACAGAAATAAAGACAATACAGAAAGAAAGACAATACAGAAAGAAAGACAATACAGAAAGAAAGACAATACAGAAAGAAAGAAAGACAATACAGAAATAAAGAAAGACAATACAGAAAGAAAGAAAGACAATACAGAAAGAAAGAAAGACAATACAGAAAGAAAGAAAGATGTCTGCCTGGTCGTGCGGTTTGCCCACTCCCATGACCCGTCGTCCTGCGGGAGGTTTGAAGTTTTGACTAGGAAGTTAACTATCTTGAACTCTGAAGGAACATCCAAAACATGTAAAACATTTTACAAACAAACAAACAAGAAAGAAGAACGACAATCCATAAATAAAGAAAGAAAGGCAATGACTAAGTGAGCTATCTTAATTTTAATGAAGGGGCGAAATCTTTATCTATTAAGTGTATAAGGTACAAACTTTAGAATGATGAAAAATGAATTGCATGTTTTTAATGATTTGACCTTTCAAAAGTGTTCCGATTTCGTACAGAAGGCCTACTTTTGGTCCTATTTGTAACAAAAGCATTAATAATAGATACGCCTTTACTCTAATTAAAGTGTTTTATATCTCAAAAAAGGATCGGCCTTAGATAATTGGAGGTCCTTGGCGAAGTGAATTTGGTGGCCACCACATGAAATTTTTAAAAAGACAATAGAAAGAAACAGTGATATAAAAAGTAGGCTATGCAATTTATTAACTTTTTCTCTCCTAACTGACGATCCCAACGTTGATTCCACCAGAATGTGGTAAATAATTACGGAGAGAAAGAGTTAAACACTTGCCCGGCTACATCTAAATCGACAAATAACTGAAATTCATACATCGCAGACATAGACTAGTAAGCTAAACATAGTGTCATAGTGCTCTGCTTTGTTTCAGATTGGAATCTAAGTTTCGCATTTTTTTAATTATTTATTGAATGCCCAAGGCAGCCGCAAATTTGCCTATGCCGAAGGCCGGCTCTGCACCAAGTAATACAAAATGTCTGAGTACATGAGATATAATGTATGTCTATTTCTCTCTGCAAAAAAAAAATATGTTGGAACTATGAGGATTAGGCGTTAGTCTATGAGCAACTAACTACTCACCAAATCAAAACAAACAAGTTATCATCCTCCTACATTCGCGACAATCCACCAATCATTTCTTGTGGTACATGAACAAAAGACAACAAAGTCAGCACAAAATTGCGTACTAGATCTGGACCATACAAAGAAAGGAACATAGGTAGGTATATGTGTGTGTGTGAAAGGGTGAGCGCCCTGGTGTAGCTGGCGTGTGTGTGATAGTAGATACATGAATGTGTGTGTTTGTGGGGTGTTGAGCTATGTGTGTGTTACGTTTCGCTCCGCAGTGCCGGTTCCACACGAGGCCTCCTGTTATTAACGAAATCAGGCGCTCACTCCAATGAGTACACAAACCTTGGACCAGGTGAAGAAAGGTGAGCAGCCTACCCTCTCAGCCCCCACCCCACCTCTTGCAAATCGTCATTTTTTTCCCGCTAATTTCCACATCCCTCTTCCCAAAGTTTATTTTATGTAGGTGATATGATTATAACATATCCCAGGTTACAGCGGGGATTAAAGAAACGAGAAGGATATGCAATGGTACTGCTGGTACGAAATAATTGAATTGGACAATATAGGGCCAACCGTTCAAAACCAAAACGAGGTTACGTCTGCACGCTGGTAAGGTCTCGAACCGTCACTGCCACGACGCTTAGAATATATACAGCCGCGCCACCAAGGTCTAGCACAGGTGTAAACATTTTAAGAGATATAAACTCCACAAACATCCACTAGTGGCCTTCATTTAAACTCCACTGCCTTACATTGGTTACAATCATTTAAACTCCACTGCCTTCAACTGGTTACATTCATTTAAACTCCACTGGCTTCCACAAGTGACATTCATTTAAACTCCACTGCCTTCCACTAGTGACATTTACTTAAACTCCACTGGCTTCCACTAGTGACATTTACTTAAACTCCACTGGCTTCCACAAGTTACATTCATTTAAACTCCACTGCCTTCCACTAGTGACATGCATTTAAACTCCACTGGCTTCCACAAGTGACATTCATTTAAACTCCACTGCCTTCCACTAGTGACATTTACTTAAACTCCACTGGCTTCCACAAGTGACATTCATTTAAACTCCACTGGCTTCCACTAGTGTTATTCATTTAAACTCCATTGCCTTCCACTAGTGACATTTACTTAAACTCCACTGGCTTCCACAAGTGACATTCATTTAAACTCCACTGGCTTCCACAAGTGACATTCATTTAAACTCCACTGGCTTCCACTAGAGGCATTTACTTAAACTCCACTGGCTTCCACTAGTGGCATTTACTTAAACTCCACTGGCTTCCACTAGTGGCATTTACTTAAACTCCACTGCCTTCCACAGATGGCGTTCATTTCAATTTCTTCCACTGGTGGCATTTACTTCATTTCCAAAGACTTCCACTGGTGGCATTTACTTCATTTCCAAAGACTTCCACTGGTGGCATTTAATTCAGTAGTTAAAATTTAAAGTACTGAATGCTACACTCAAATGGAGTCCTTAGTAGGTGCTTAGGGAGAACGTCTTTTTTGGATGATAACATTTGAGACACGAACAAAGAATGTGCTCTTAAACTTAGAATGTATTGTCGGAAATTTTGGCCATGCACCTCTCCTTGATGGCGCGATGGTCAGAGTTCAAACACCGACATGTCGTCATACTTACATATATTAAACATAAATGAATAACAGCACCAGGGACCAAGTTATTAAGAGAGAAAGTAGTGAATTAAAATGCTACGAAAATAAGGGCATGCGCCGACCGAGGCTCGAACTTGTGACTCTGGATTCGACACCACCGCCTAGCGATAACGCACCAAGCGAAACTAGCCTCTAGACCATCGGAATGTCCAAAAAAACATTCGTCTGATCCAGAGTCATTTCGCCCGTATGCAAATTACCACCCCAGTGGCCAATGGTCACATTCCCAAGCTAGTGCCTCCCCCACCTCGCCACATCAGTTCACCAACAGCTTCGATAGAGCCGACACAGACAGCCATTAGGCATGTAATAGACAAACGATGGCTCTATCTAATTGTATATCTCTCACAAAGACAAGTGGACAACATAAACACATTACATATAGAAGCTTCAGTGGGTAGGAGCATACTGGAGGGGTTTGGGCTGAAAGATAAAAAAAAAAAACTTTTAACTCATTCAACATGAACTAATTCAATCTCAAACACTAGAGGTTAAAAGTCATGTATATAGTTCAGGGGGCATTACCCAGAACAGAAGCCTAAGGGGAAGTACTGTTACAGCCCTTTGATCTACAGAAAGACACAAAGAGTTTGTAATATAATCAGCATAAATAGTTTATAAATATTCATTAGTGAATTTCGGATGTTTTACATGTTTTGAATGTTCCCTTCTGATTTAAAGATAATTTCATCCCAGCCCAAACACTCTTCAGGACGCGGAGGAGGGGGGGGGGGGCATCGGGCAGGGTGTGAACCTGGGACCATTGAAACCACCAGAACGACAGTCCAGCGCGCATATCACACGACCAAACAGCTGTTGAGATCTCTATACCTTCATAAAATATTCAACATTTTAAATATCTCTATCGATCGAGATAACTATTTTTAAAAAAAACCCACAAAAAACTATGCGCACAACACAGAGGATGCAGTCTCGTTCCCATAATATATTCAAATAAAGCAGGTTCTTAAACTGGTTACATCACAATGAATTAATTTATTTGAAAAACGAATTGAATAGTTTATTTTCTATTTGATTACCTCCCCTCCTCCCATCGCTCCTTAATTTCCTCTGACAGCTAAGATCACATTTGTTTTTCATAACTCAACTACATTTCTGCTCTACCTGGGGAAAAATGTGTTATAGAACGATGGTGACGTCAGAACCAGTACTAGAGTCACGTGATAGAAGTCAAAGTCTGGCTTAGTGAAGAACTACATTTCACACCAAGCCATTTTATTTTTTTTATTTCCTGTTGTCTTCCCACAATTCCCAACACCGCCATCTTTAGGGTCTATCCAAATTAGTCTTAAATCAATGTTTCTTTTTGTTCTGTTGTCACGGATAAATAAAGTAATGTAGACTAATAAACAGAACGATTAATTAACAGAGACTTCATGTTGATAGGTGTTGACATTGAAAGCCATTATTTCATTACGTCACCCAGATCGTACGTCATAAGGACAAATGATGGAAAAAATCTACAAGCAAAATCAACGATTTTTAAATACGAATTTTGACGTAGACATTTCTGTTGATATGGTGCGTAAAGGTGCACGCGTTCAATATACTAAAATATCGTTCTCCGCCATGACACTAATGGTTGTTGTTTGTTTATTGCTAACTGTGAACCTAGATCTTAATTAACATGGTGGCAGCGGTGGGATTAATGATGAGTGGTAATCATTAATCAGTATATAAAGGTTTACTATGATACAGATTAAGACAAATGAGAGATAATCTTTTCCCTCTGCAACTTCTTGTGTGATTAAAGAGGCCAATTCTTGATACACAGCTGCGGTCACAGGTTGGGCATCTGTAATCACCAGGGGCCGTTGCATTTTCACCCTTCTTTCTACTAATGTTGTGTATGGCATCTGCAATCCTGGACCCTTCCTTTATACTCGCTATCAATGTGGATCTATACAGTGCCACTTTTTTCCCAGCTATTAGTGTCGATTTTTAAGAGTTACATGTTGCAGTTACGATTTTCAAGATGAGTTTGAAGATGAAGACGCAGAACAACCAACTGCCAGAACTAACGAAACAAGCAGTTGTAGACCTACGTCTAGAGAACTTGTACCACTCAAGACAACCAGAAGGGTTCGACTTGTTAAAGTGCCAAGTAGATATCAATCTTAACAACTTTAAAAGGAAGGATGTGACAATACGTTTATATTACGTCATCATTTGTTGTGGATGTTTGTGTGAAAAGTACTTGATAGGATGTGACGTAATAAAATAGTGGCTTTTCAATGTCTGCTTATATCAACACGTAGTCTCTGCTAAATAATCTTTATGTTTAATTGTCTGCAATAATTTATTTTTTCTGTAGTAACAGAACATTTATTTCTTCCATCCGCCCAGATGTCACATGCATGGTTGCATCAAGTAATTGATTTTTTTTAAATGATCAATTCTTAGTTTATGAAGCTGATGATGTCTCATTCTGATCGGATTTGATCTGATAGGATTGAATGGGTTAGATATGATATGTGTATTATATAGGTTATACTACTCAGTATTGAGGAGTAATGTCCCTTGTTCTTTATTGCTGTTACCCAGTATGACGTCCTAATAAACAACAGATTTCGTCCGTTAGAGACTAGCTTAAGAGTTGAATACTAAATTGTGAAATATAATTAACACTATCAAAACATGTCTTACATTCTGGCAGCCTGGAGTCGTCTGGCGTACTTACTACAGCTTACTAAAAGACTAACATTAAATAAATGCTCCCTCTCTACAACCAACAATAAATACTCCCTTTTATGTAACTTAGGAAACACACACACTCCATAACTGAAGAACGTCCTTAGAAAAAAGGAAATTCAAAATCCTTAAGTTTTCAGCGAGAGTCGTACCCTAGACCCTTCGGTTCGGAAGCCTAACGGTCTACCACTCAGCCTAAGCCAATAATAGGAAAGAAGAAGAAAAATGTCTTATTTTCATATAGGGTGACAGCATTAGGACAAAAACAGAAAGATTTTAAAACTCCTTCATCCCACTTCGGTCAGAGTGTTACAAGATCAGCTGTCGTCATCGAGAAGTACATAGAAGTCAAACTCATCAAGCGCTGGTTGTGAATGTGTATGTCTTTAGTGTGTGAATGTTGTTCGAATTTTTCATCCATATTGTTTTTGTAAAGTAGTTACCCTGAGGTTGTCAACTGTAGTCAAACTGAATTTCCATTTGATTGGATCAATAAAATTATCTTATCTTATCTTATATCAGTGGCGGTAATGAATCCCTCGATATTGTATCACCTTCACCTGACCTATCACTTAGTCTGATGGACCGTTGGGGCTCCACACAATATCTGTTGACTTGTCTTTCTCCATTCCTCGTTGTCTTTTGACTTGGATAGAATCTCTTTCTATGACAGGGCAGTCCATTCTTTAATGTTGTCTTCCCATCGCTGTCTTCTATTCTTCTTTTTCCTGGTAATGTTTCATGAAGGAAGGTCTTTGCGCACCCCGATCTCGTATCAACAATCATCCTCATCATCTTTCCTTTGCGTTTCTTGTAGAACACAGGGCCATAGCAAAAACACGCCCCACTCTCCACGGTCTCTTGCTAGTTGTTTTTTTAATGGCTTAAACGGTTCTTTCCTGTTCAGCTTTTAGTACACTGCGTCGTATTAACAATGACGTCATCTAATCCAACTACCAACGTATCTGAATCAACTAAAAACTAGCCCTTAATAACCACCAAAACTAGCCCTTACTAACCACCAAAACTAGCACTTAATAACCACCAAAACTAGATCTTACTAACAACCAAAACTAGCCCTTACTAACCACCAAAACTAGCCCTTACTAACCACCAAAACTAGATCTTACTAACCACCAAAACTAGCCCTTACTAACCACCAAAACTAGATCTTACTACCACCAAAACTAGCCCTTACTAACCACCAAAACTAGATCTTACTAACAACCAAAACTAGCCCTTACTAACCACCAAAACTAGCCCTTACTAACCACCAAAACTAGATCTTACTAACCACCAAAACTAGATCTTACTAACCACCAAAACTAGATCTTACTAACAACCAAAACTAGCCCTTACTAACCACCAAAACTAGCCCTTACAAACCACCAAAACTAGCCCTTACAAACCACCGAAACTAGCCCTTACAAACCACCGAAACTAGCCCTTACTAACAACCAAAACTACCCCTTACAAATCACCAAAACTAGACCTTACTAACAACCAAAACTACCCCTTACAAACCACCAAAACTAGCCCTTACTAACCACCAAAACTAGTCCTTACTAACCACCAAAACTAGCCCTTACTAACCACCAAAACTAGCCCTTACTAACCACCAAAACTAGCCCTTACTAACCACCAAAACTAGCCCTTACTACCACCAAAACTAGCCCTTACAAACCATCAAAACTAGCCCTTACTAACCACCAAAACTAGCCCTTACTAACCACCAAAACTAGCCCTTACTAACCACCAAAACTAGCCCTTACTAACCACCAAAACTAGCCCTTACTGCCACCAAAACTAAACTTATCCAAAAAGAAGCAGAAGTCCTGTGCATGCTGAACCCGCCTCTGCTTAGAAGTGTAACATGGCAAACATGGCGGGCAGGTCTTGCTACTAGCGTTGTGTGTGTGTATATATATTTAAATCTTTTTTTCTCGCGCTGAGGTGATGCACTTTAATTTCGCTGAGTTATTGATTGCCAGCAGGTGAGAGATCAAGGCCTCTGTATTCAAACCTGACACTGACAGGTACAGATTTTAAAAAAATGCGCACCAAGTCTACAGTCTGCAATTTGATTATTGGCAACAAAAAACGCATCTTAAAAAAAAAAGAAGCAGACAGAGAAAGCGATGGGAAGACAACATAAAAGAATAGACGGGCCTGGCATTGAAAGAGATTCTATGCAAGGCGAAAGGCAAAGAGGAATGGAGAAAGACGGTAGAAAAATTATGTGTGGTACCAAAATGATAGAAAACTGAGGCGAAAATGATAGAAAGTGAGGCGAAAATGATAGAAAGTGAGGCGAAAATGATAGAATGTGAGGCGAAAATGACAGAATGTAAGACGAAACTGATAGAGTGAGGCGAAAATGACAGAATGTAAGGCGAAACTGATAGAGAGTGAGGCGAAAATGACAGAATGTATGGCGAAACTGATAGAGAGTGAGGCGAAAATGATAGAAAGTGAGGCGAAAATGATAGAATGTGAGGCGAAACTGATAGAGAGTGAGGCGAAAATGACAGAATGTAAGGCTAAACTGATAGAGAGTGAGGCGAAAATGATAGAAAGTGAGGCGAAAATGATAGAATGTGAGGCGAAACTGATAGAGAGTGAGGCGAAAATGACAGAATGTAAGGCGAAAATGATAGAATGTGAGGCGAAAATGACAGAATGTAAGGCGAAACTGATAGAAAGTGAGGCGAAACTTATAGAAAGTGAGGCGAAAATGATAGAAAGTGAGGCAAAAATGACAGAATGTGAGGCGAAACTGATAGAAAGTGAGTCGAAACTGATAGAAAGTGAGGCGAAAATGATAGAATGTGAGGCGAAAATGACAGAATGTAAGGCGAAACTGATAGAAAGTGAGGCGAAAATGACAGAATGTGAGGCGAAAATGACAGAAAGTAAGGCGAAACTGATAGAAAGTGAGGCGAAAATGATAGAAAGTGAGGCGAAACTGATAGAAAGTGAGGCGAAACTGATAGAAAGTGAGGCGAAAATGACAGAAAGAGAGGCAAAATTGTTAAGAAGAGAGTTGAAAATGACAGTGAGGTTATAATGACAGAATGAAACTGTTAACACTTTGCATGTGCATATATGTATGTAGGCAGTTGTTAATAATTATTTCCCTTTTCAAGGGAGTTAATATTGTAATAGTGTGTATTGCGTCATATCATCATATGTAAGTGCGTTAATAGCATTCATTCATGAACTCTGGCTTATGAGAGTTCGCTTTGTTGTTTTATCATTTAAATTATTTTAAGAAACGTAACCAAACGTAAACCTTGGCACCAAAATCAGACTGATGCGCTTCCTGGTCATGGCCACATTTTTATATGCTTGTGAGTCTTGGACACTGACTGCAGAGCCAGAGAGGAGGATCCTAGCAATGGAATTGAGATGCTGTAGAAGGATCCTAGGCATCACGTTCAAAGACCGCATCACAAACCAAGAGATTAGAGACAGGGTTACTGTAGCGATTGGACCCCACGACGACCTGCTAACTATAGTTAAAAAAACACTAGCTTAAAAAATATGGCCACATTACAAGATCTACGCGGCTCGCAAAGACCTTCCTTCAGGGAACAGTGCCAGGAAAAGAAGAAGAAGAGGCAGACAGAAAAAGCGATGGGAGGACAACATTAAAGAATGGACAGGCCTGCCATTGAAAGAGGTTCTAAACAAGGCAAAAAAGGGAGGAATGGAGAAAGACAGTCGACAAATCTTGCCTGGTGCCCCAACGGTCCAACAGACTAAGGGATAGGTAAAGGTAAAAAAAAACAAGATTTAGTAACTATTGAAATCAACATCGAGAAAGGAGCCACTAACCCTTATTGAAAATATATTCGGCATTTAATGTGGGCATTGGAATTTAAAGCTAGATGTGTTTACATAGAAAATGAGATTGTGACTAGTCAAACTATTGTAGATTATGAACTATAAATGAAGGAGTCTCAGTTCCGGTTGTGCCGATGATAATCTATTGATAGATCTAGCACTTCTTAGATTGTGGAATGGTAGCCTGTAATTAGAGTGTAGAGACGGGATTTGTACAGCGATTGGACCCCACAATGACCTACTGTTTAAAAAAAAACGAGAACTAAAACTCAATGGCCGTTTTACAAGGTCCTGATGGCTCGCAAAAAATCTTCATTCAGGGAACAGTAACAGGAGAAAGAAGAACAGGCAGACAGAAAGCGATGGGAAGACAGCATAAAGGAATGGACAGTCCTGCCATTGAGGGAGATTCTTTGCAAGGCAAAAGACAGAGGAATGGAGAAGGACGGTGAACAGATCCTGTGTGGTGCCTCAACGGTCCAACTAACGGACAGATGAAGGCGGGGCCCAATTTAATGGATGCTTGAGAGGCTCCTCTTCAAAAATGTTTTTCTACAATACCAACTATTACTATTGATTAGATCATTATACCGACTTTGGTTATACAACATGCATAGGAAGCAATTTATTTGCCAGTGGGTTAATTAAAATTAACGTCAATCGTACGATAGGCTTACACTAAACATGTTAACCCTTTAAGTCCTACATCTTTAAAAGCCTGAGACAAGAGCCGTGACTGATAGTGATATGCCTAATGTAAATTGCGGGGCCCCTGCTAGGCACAGGGCCCTATTGGAGCAATCGGTCAAATCGGCCTAACGCCAGCCCTGAAAGTGAACATTAGTGACTCCTGGGGTTAATTTAAATGGACAATGATATGATTTTAATTGCTTGACGAAAAGTTAATGATAATTTCGCTGAAATCGATATTCTAGGCGGGTGTAAATCACTTGGTGGTACTATTGGGTTTAGTTTTGATGGCCTCACATTGTTGTTCGGAGCCTATTTGTTATAATTCTGTTGGCAACCGTAAGATTTAAAGTATTCTCGGTAAAAAAAAAATGCGGAAAAAAATTGTTTTAAAAAAGAAAAACGTAAAAGCTGCAGATCTGTGTAAATGTGAATATTTTTTAAATCTCTATTGAATGGGACCTGTTTTTTTTTTTTTTTTGGGGGGGGGGGGGCAGGTATGGCGAGAGAGCGAATGTATTGTTTCTTTACTTAGGTATGAAAGAGTAATGACTTGAAGACTAGAAGCAGATCTACAACAGCTAAAAGTCCGGGCGTAAAGCTTAAAGCGTAAAGCCCAGGATAGATAAAATGGAGAGATGTGGTCAAGCAAACCAGACCCCATCATGGGCTGTAACGCCACTGGGATGGATGGATGAAAGAGTTATATACCTTTTCTTATACATTCTCAGGGTATAAATGTGAACAGTATACGAGTGATGTGGATTGAATGTGAACAGTATACGAGTGATGGGGATTGAATGTGAACAGTATACCAGTGATGGGGATTGAATGTGAACAGTATACGAGTATTGAAGATTGAATGTGAACAGTATACCAGTGATGGGGTTTGAATGTGAACAGTATACGAGTATTGAAGATTGAATGTGAACAGTATACGAGTGATGGGGTTTGAATGTGAACAGTATACGAGTATTGAAGATTGAATGTGAACAGTATACGAGTGATGGGGTTTGAATGTGAACAGTATACGAGTATTGAAGATTGAATGTGAACAGTATACGAGTGATGGGGATTGAATGTGAACAGTATACGAGTATTGAAGATTGAATGTGAACAGTATACGAGTGATGGGGATTGAATGTGAACAGTATACGAGTATTGAAGATTGAATGTGAACAGTATACGAGTATTGAAGATTGAATGTGAACAGTATACGAGTATTGAAGATTGAATGTGAACAATATATTTTGATTTTTGGTACACAGGGTTTAATTGGACACTTGTTATCTGGAGTGGAAGAAGACGTGAGTTATTTATGAGTACAAATGTGTTTTCTGATTGCAGTTCGTGTTTCTCTGGATAGTTGGAGTTTAGTGTATTTAATAGTAAAGCTTGGGGTTTATTTAGGGTCGAAGTCATAAGAGTTTTTAAGCACCCACTTTGAGCTAAATAACTAACCTGACAAGCCCCTGTCTTGTGGAGTCCTAGGGGCAGTAGCCCAGCCTGCCTTCCCCCTAATCCGACCCTGCCATTGTGGACAAGGAGGTGAAAGGTATTTGGTAGAATGTTTTCTCAGGGGAGCACAACTCAGCTTGAAAAGGGAGTTGAGCCCCTTTGATAAGACTTAATCTAGAGCAGTGTTTCCCACACTGTGTTCTGCGGAACACTATTGTTCCATGAGGCCAGAATCGGTGTCCCACGAACTACTGGAATAATTAAATAGTAGGCCACCACATGAATTAATCTAAAAAAAATAAAATAAAGTGTCCCGCTAAATACTCTGAATGTGCTAAGTTTCCCATTAAGGAAAAAATTTGGGAAACACCTAGTTGTTTATGCTACTTAGCCATGCAAGTGGCATCCCAAATCACATCTTTATCATAAGTTCTTATATTTTCAATTCCTATATGCTTGCAAATCTTGAATGCTGACTGCAGATCCTAGCAATGCAACTAAGATGCTACAGAATGATCGTAAGCATTGCTTACAAAGACCACATCACAAATCAATAGATTAGAAACAGGATTAATTACAAAAATAGGACCCCACAATGACCTGCCACTGTCACTGACCAAAAACGCCAACTTAAACTCTATGACCACATCACAAGATCCTAAGGGCTTGCAAAAACCTTCCTCCAAGGAACAGTACAAGGAAAAAAAAGAAGAGGCAGACTGAGAAAGTGATAGGAAAAAAACATCAAAGAAAGGACAGGCCTGTCATTGTAAGAAATTCTATCCAAGTCAAAAGACAGGAAGGAATGGAGAAAGATCATGTGTGGTGCCCCGACGGTTCAACAGACTAAGGAATAGACGAAGGTGATAGTTTTCTCTTCAAGAGATCCCAGCGACACATCAGAAAAAGTTTTCTAAAACCCTTGCAGCCTAAGTATAAAGAGAAAGATAAACATTGAAGTTTGAAGAATAACAGATTCACACTTACATCAATAGAAGTCCTGTAGGTGAAGCCGGCTTTGTCTGAAGCATTCTCTGGTTTTTTCTTCTTGGTCATGGCGATCTTCTCGCTGAAGAGGAACACGTGTCTGTCCTTGACCCTGGTAGAGCTCACGTCACCTTCCCACACGCACAGGTCATCCTGGCCCAAAATAACGTTATTAAAACAAGTTAGCAGCCTAAACCTACATTACGTATTAACACACCGGTTCTCAACCTTTTGAGCTCGGCGACCCCTTTTTTATATTTCCCCACTCTGCCGCGATCCCCCCCCCCAACACACACATACAGCAATAGAAGAGTAGACAATAACAATCCATAATTTTGATGGTCTTAGGCGACCCCCTGGCAAATCGTCAATCAACCCACAAGGGGGTCACGACCTCAGGCTGAGAACCCCTGTATTAACAAGAATGCACCATGAACATCTTGCAATGTTGTCATTGACTCTGATAGTGAAAATGTATGCTCATTTATTTAAATATTTTTAGATTTAATAATAACAATTTAATTTATAGAGCACTGTTAACAAACATATAATGTAGGTTCAAGGGGCTGTGATAACATTACAAACATAAACACTAGAGCTAAAATGACAAACTAATCTACACAAGTTTTTAACAGATAGGTCTTAATGTTTTTCTTGAATATAGTGAAGCATGTTATCTGTCTGAGATCAATGGGGAACTTCTTATAATGAAGAGTTACATGATACAGGCACGAAGAGTTACATGATACAGGCACAAAGAGATCCAATGCTAAAGGTTCTACAATTCTAAACATGCTAAATTTAATCTTTCATTTAAATAAACAAGCTAGGCAAGCTTAAAAGAGAACAGTATAACAGAGGTGCATTATAAACACAATCTACAGTAGTTAGGGGAAAAATTTATATTTTAACTTATTTACTTACTCTCGCAAAAGAATTAATACAAAATTATAAATTCCTTTCTAAAAAGGATTAGCCTGGTTGCTAGCACTGCCTTCAATTGAAACGAAAACTAAGTACCAGCTTTTAAAAGACATTTGTATGTCATTTATTATTATTATGGACCTTAAGTTATAATTGGTGTGGATGCTGAGTGGTTAAGGGCTCAGCTTCAGAACCTGGGGTCCTGGGTTTAAATCTTGGAGAAGACTGAGTTTTAAATTTTGGGATTTTTAAGGCGTCACCTGAGTCTACCCAGCTCTAAAGGGTACCTGGCTTTAGTTGGGGGAAAGTAAAGCCAGTTGGTCATTGTGCTGGCCAAGGTCTCAAAGGGGAACTTTTTTACTCTTACTAGTAGCAAATAGCTCTGATGGTGACGTCAGAAAAACACAAAGGCTGCAGGACACTCATCTAAAACTCAAAGAAAAAGTCTTGCAGAAATAAGTGAAAAAGAGAACTTAGAGTCGACCCAATCAGACAATGGCTTTCTCTGTGTCAGGTATAACAAAATATACAGGTCACAAATGAGTCTCCCTATTCACTGCACTGTACTTATCCTTAACCTACAAAATCAGACAAAAGAAAACTATAATCAAATCCATAAGTTTCTTCTTTGCTTTCTGTTGTTGTTTTTTTATTTAAATAAACTTACATGTCTAATGAGGTTGCCAAGTTCTGTCAGTTCAAAATCACAGCCTTCCAACAGGGGAATTAACTTGGCATTACCAACCTCTTTTTCAATAGATATTAGCATAGCAATGGCTGCTTCTACCTGGCTACAATCATCTCCTGCTCTTGCAGAAAAGCGTAAAATGTCCTGAAATACAATAATAGTTTGTCTCATTTTTTTAAATTGAAGTCCACAATTAGTTTTTAATAAGAAAGAAGAGTCTTGAATTAATTTATTTTGAAAAAAATATGAGTAAAGAAAAGAAGCACAATGAAGAAAAAGTATATTTAATTTCTAGACATAATACTGATAGTTTGATATCTTACTATACTATTATCTATTAAAATGTTAATTTTAAAAGGTCTACACTTCACGGATCATTAGTCTGCTGAGGTGGCAGAGTGGTTAAGTGTTTGACTTTCAATTTGATGATCTTGAGTTTGTATCCGGATGATGGCTGGAATTTTTAGCTATGGATTTTTAGAAATGTTGCGTAACCTCAAACATCGGCTGAAGATTACCTGAACTTTAGTGACAAAAGTAAAGGCTAATTTTCATATTGTGCTGGTCATATGAATTCATCACAGATCATTGGTCACAGGAATATAAATACATCATCTTTTAAATCCCTTTAGGTCTCAAAGAGAAGCTTAGTTTTTACCTTCTTAAATTAGAAACTCTTAATGGCCAGATTTTATTAATGTGTAGTTTAAAACATTTAGTAACAGTATTTTACTTGTTAGTTTTGTATGTTCCTTCAAGATTGAAAATAATTAAATCCTAGCCCAAACTTCCTATGAGATGACAGTGAATGACAACAGGCAGGGTTCAAACCAGGGAGCAGTTTGACAAGTCGGAAGTGTGGCTTGGCAGTCATCCATTATATATACATCCATATACTAATTTAAATGTATTAGCATTTTTCTTTAAAAGTAGCTAATTGAATCTAGCAAAACTAGGATCTGGTTACAATCAACATTAGCTGTTTTGTAACAGTTTAATATAACTACTTTTAATAGTTACTGATACAATGTAACACCCTAATTTCATGGATAAGTCTGTCATAGTCATTGGAAAAAGACATAGGAAAGGAGAAAGACAGTCAACAGATCATGTGTGGAGCCCCAATCATCCAATAGACTAAGGGATGCATCAGGTGAGGTGAATCTTATTACCTTCAGCAGTAGCTGATACATTTTCAATCTCTCAATCGGCCGATTTAGCAAACTAAAGATTGCTTCCCCTGGCACTGCCTGTTTCTTGCTGAGCTCCTATTAACAAAGAGTGGACACATTAAATTATTTCTTAACAATTCTAAATTAAAACCCTAAAATTTTATTGAGTTATAAACCTTAATCCAAATGTCTATTTTAGCTGTCATTTGCTCCTGCATTCATATTTGTTTTAAAAATATTTCTTTGATTATCCCATTTTTTTACATTCAAATTTCTATCTTCACTATTGCCATTTATCTATTTTTAACCTGTTTAACCCTTTTGGCAACAAAAGACATTAACTATGGAAGTCTTAAATTAATATATGTCTCCTTCTGTCTCGGAAGACAATGGATGTGCCCAGATGAGTCATTGATTTGGTTTTATTTTGAAACAGGGCAGAATCTGGAGTGGCTGATCAAACCGATTCTGGAGCGGCAGAGTTTGCCACAATTAATGCATGTATTTGTAACTGTTTTAGGGAAGTCTTAAATTACAGAAATGTTAAAGGTTCATTTCAATTCTCAAAACTAAAGGAATTTGTTTTTACTATAAGGGTAGAAATTTGTCAAACTAAAACCTTGAAGAAACTTTTGATGTCTTCTGATTCTAATATAAAACCAGCAGCCTCTCTGTCTGACCAATACTTGATGTAATTATAAAATTCACTTTCCTGAAAAAAAAAGTAAAAAAAGGAAAATAATTACTTTGTCAAAATTATTAATATTAATCATTTTGATGTTACACTACATATATTGAATGCTATGTAGCTTGCTTATTTCATTTTATATTAAACATAAATCGATTTGAATATTATTTTTTTTTTACATAAAGTATAAACAAACCCATCGCAAGAAAGTAGGTCCAATACTTGATGGATTAGCACAACAGCCGATGAGATCTTGTAAGAATGGTCTGTAGAAAAAAGCAATTTTTTAAATAAAAGTTGTGGGATATGTGGCTGAATAGCAAAAACTATTTGGATTACTATCAATGGGGCTTGAGTTTGAATCATTACTGGGGCTAAGTTGTGTCTGCTGAGCACCTAATGGCAATAAGGAAATATTCTTCCAGATACCCCTCTTTCTCCACTGTCACAGTCTCAGTCTTGTTTGACGTTGAGTGTTATCTGTAAACCTTGGGTCAAGAAGGTGAAAGCACCAGAAACCTCTGGGTAGAAAGAGGAAGTGAGAATGACTAATTAGTAGTTTTCTGTACTTAGAGCAGTACATGTTATTGGAGTTGCCTTTGTTACCCACTGTGATGCAGACGTGATGTATTATTATAGTTGTACTTAGTGTGAGATATACTAATTATATTATAATATAATATATATATATATATAATTACAATTATAATATTAGATACCACTGTGATGCGAATGTAACTGTATTTCAATATGTTGGATTGTGTTTATATAACAACTACGAAGGATATCATGCCATTTCATTTTACACCAGTGATTTGTAACTGTATGCTTGAAGTATTTTGGTCGAGAAGCTAAGTGCACTTGAACTTGGCTTCTCTTGACTACCTAGAAGGGGGCTCGAGGTTCGACACCCGTCTCGGGCAGAGTTGCATTTACTGAGCGCATAAAGGCAGCATGGAAAACCAACTCCTAGATACCCCCTCCCCCCCACTGGTCCACAAATGAGATTGGACCAAAGCTGAGCATGCTATAAGAATGAAAGTAGCGCTATATAAAAGCTATAATATATATGAATATATATAATATATATAATAGTTATGTTTGTTACATACAAAATGTGTAGTGCCAGTCAATAGTCAGTGCTCAGTCACGCGAACCCAGAAGTAACAAAGATACAACCACTGGTAATCACAGTTTTCTACATCTTGGTGGCCAGCTAACATATTTACATTTTGATGTCCAGTAAGAATATTTACACACATGTCCAATGAAAGAGATTGGACCTATAGCACTGAGTATGCCACAAGCATGAAAGTTGCACTACACAAAATCAATCTTTAAAAATTAATGATTCTGTTTAGTGAGACTGTAAAATGTTTTGACATTAAAATACAGAGAAAAAAATGCTGAATGAAACAATGTATTGACTGTAGTGAAATATGCCATTATGTAAATGGGTTGAAATTTAAATAAAAATTATTAAACTCTATGTATCAGGAAAAAAAAAACTTAAGTTCATAATAGATACACAGTGTCTAATTATATAACAGCATGATGGAAAAAACAATAGAAAACATTTTCACTTCCCTTATATAAACTTAGTATGTCTGTCTTGTCAAAATCTTGTACACGTTATTTCTCCCGCTTCCCATTCTCGGATCAAGGCGAAACTTTGCACAATAATTCATTGTCAATGACAATACATGAGTCAATCAAAAATTAACCAACCAGTTGTAATTAATTAATTTCATTTTATATGGAAAATGTACTAAGCTAATGAAAGATAAAATTTGCTCTCCCACCAAAGAGCGAATTGGGCTATTGTCATTATGCAAGATAGCAGACATGTAAACATTGCAAGACTAGGAGTGTAACTAGCTTTATTGTGCACAGTTATGATTGATTCAAAGTAATCTTATCTTATATAATACAGACGTTATTTCAAAAAAGAAGATGATTACGTCCTAAGCGTCATGCATTTAGTCATGCATATTAACCAATGACTTAAACTCTGCCATGACACATTTCACACAATATGAGCAAGGTTTTTAAAAGTATTTTTCATACTTGTTAATTAAAATAGCCATGCCATATCAAGGGAGATAATGTTTTACATAAAATTTACTATCTTAAAAAGACTGGCTTACCCTTCATGGAACTTGTAAACGGTGGAAATATTGGAAAAAATCAGGTCAGCTCCGGCTTGAAGCAGATCTGGTAGACTCTCTGTCATAGAGGCTACAGGTTGAACGTAGTTGTCAATCAACGTTTTTAGATCTCGAATGTACTCTCTCTCAGTTTCCTCAAGTTCTTTTAAGACATAGCTGCAAGAAGCAGTAAGTAATGGATAATTTGAACATATAATCTAACGATTTATCAAGCTGAGCAAAATCATTCTATTATCACATAAATAGTTATTAATTATAAAGAAAAATATATGTCTATTTAGCTTACAAAGAAGACAGAAATGAAAAAAAGGTGATACATTTCTTTGAGTGAATTACATTTATTTCTTTGGTGTGCAACATTGAAACATTAAAAAGTTCCTTTTATAAAATGAAGTATACATTAAGACATAGCTGCAAGAAGCAGTAATTAATGAATAATTTGAAAATATAATCTAACGATTTATTAAGCTGAACAAAATCATTTTATTATCACATAAATAATTATAAAGAAAAATATATGTCTATTTAGCTTACAAAGAAGACAGAAAAAAAGGTGATACATTTCTTTGAGCGAGTTACATTTACTTCTTTGATGTGCAACATTGAAACATTAAAAAGTTCTTTTTATAAAATGAAGTATACATTTTTAAGGCAAGGGTTAGGGTTATCGTGAAATAAATACCCTGCAAAAAAATATTCATTGTCTAAAGTACCAAAATTTTTTGTTTTGTTTTGTTTCATTTGTTACAATATAGTGAGATAAACTAGACTTTCTGAGCAAATTACTAGACACTTTATTTTATTATAGATTTATACATTTTTTTCAATACATCTAAAAAAAAATAATTACACAAATTATATAAATAAAAAAGCAACTGAAAATGAAGATACAAACTGTTTCACAGATATTTAGTTATTGGTGACATTCTGTAAGAGAAGTGCAACTTGAGTGGTTAGTTTTTTAAGTTGTGACCTTTTAGTAAATAAAAAAAACACAGCTAAACTTAAAAGATAACAAAATGAAAATTAAATAATAAAGGCAATAAATTAAAGAAAGACAAAGACTTTTCAAATGTACCATAAATACCAAACAGTGTTGACTATACAAAATTTAAATAAACCAACCTGAGAGTCTACATTATATGAAAATAATATTTACAAAATGTGATGAAAAAGTGTAGAAACATCAAGATGTAAGCGTTTTTATCATTGAAAATCTCAGATGTCTAGAATGTGAAAATGTTTGAAATCTAATTTTTTTCTACTATCAGTTGAAAACATATCATGCATGGGAATAGCAAAACACGGGGAGGGAACTCACTCAAATGGATTCTCTTCTGAGGAAGCTATGACAAATGGGCTAGAGAGTACAAAAAAAAAGAGTATTTATGGAAATATTTTTAATGTGTATAGATTTATATATAAGAAATCCTAGATCGTATTTTTTTTTCGTTTAAATAAAATGTATTTTCCATATCAGTGAATATGGGTATGAAAGATAGTTAGTTTGAAAAAGGTAGGCTTACTTTTATTCTATAGAGAGTTTTTACAAAGCCCACTGTGATAGAGTACATTATAGTAAAGATGATTTTAAATTTTTTTAAATATTAATTGAATTCAAATGCTTTTACAAATACTTCTTTCAGAATTAATTCAAAATCCTAAGATCAATCAAATAAATGGTAGAAAACAAAATGACCAATCAATTTTAATGATTTATGGTTGGTAGCAAGCAAGTTTCATAATATATTTTTATCTATAAAAAAAAATTGCACCTAATACATTGTAATGCTCATAAATTTCATTCTGATTTTGAAGTTCTAAACGTAGATTTTTCTTTCTAAGGCATCAAAAGAATATTAATATTATATCACTGAAGCACTAATAGGCTACATAACACACAAAGTTAGATGCCTGATAAAAGTGTTGATAGCAATGGCTTGATTCTAAATGACTGTTCAGTGATGTTGAAAATGGTATAAAATGCATAAGAAATTGATGGACTTTATTATGCTAACAAATCTTTGAAGCATTCCCTAAATATTTCAATGCATGAGAAAATGATGGACTATGATTTTATTTTTGCATTCCTAGAACTAACGAAACAAAATAAATCTCACCGTCTCTTCAATCCTGCTTCCTGTTGTTTATTTTTCACTTGCAGAACTTCTTCACGAAACGTTTCCCTTGACCTTCTCATGAATTGAGCAGACACAGATTTTTCTTCCAAATAAGCCGATGGTACCCATCCCTGCCTTGAAGGACATGTTTTGGTTGGTCGAGTCTGAACCAACCACAAGTCAGACCTTTCCTTGTCAATAATTTCTACAATTTGTCCTTCGGATAATCGAATGGAGTTTTTCTCTCCATCTGAGGGATTGTAGTCAGCAACTGCTACATAGTCTGGGTATACCTATAATATAGGGGGGCATAATAAGTAAGGTTCATCAGTTTATATGGCCAACTGTTAACAAGGGTGTTATGTGGCCAGCACAATGAACAACCACCATAACTTTCTTAACTTATGTCTAATACCCATTAGAATTAGGTGGACTCAAGCGCATCCTAAAAATCATGAAGTTCATAATCCCAGTATTTACTAGACTCAAGAACCCCTTGGTATAGAAGCCAAGCATTTTACCATTTGGTCCCCTAGCCCCATAAGTGGGAAGCGTGGTCGAGAGGCTAAGTGCGCTTGAACTTGGCTTGGCTTGGCTACCTAGAAGGGGGCTCGAGGTTCGACACCCGACTCGGGCAGAGTTGTGTTTACTGAGCGCCTAACTCCTAGATACCCCCTCCCCCCCACTGGTCCACAAAAGAGATTGGACCAAAGCACTCTGAGCATGCTATAAGCATGAAAGTAGCGCTATATAAAAGCTATAATATATATATATATATATATATATATATATATATATATATATATATATAAGTCATGGATTGTACTTCCAAAAATAATTGGGAAGAACATTGAAAAATAAATATTGAATGCTTGAAACTGCATAAAACAAGGTCACCGTTGTGTGTCATATTGTACACATTTTTTAAAACAAAAGGTCCACTTTAGGAAGTAGCCATTGCACCTAATTTGAGCATGATGAAGATGACAGACAGATAACATAAAAACAATAACCACTTTTTCTATATGGACCCACTAAAAATTTGTTATTATTTTGCTTTATTAATTACACATTCAAAGGCAAAAAACAACTTTCTTTTATCCGTATAAATTGGTTGTCCAGTAATAGGTTTTCCAGAAGAAAAAAAAAGTAAATTACTTCCCTTTGTTTATAAATTTACTGATAAGAAGAATAACTGCCAAAGACTAATATAATTTATTCAGTGAAGTAAATAAATAAAGTTCTATTGAAATAAACATGAAACTGTCTTCCTCACCCCTCTGAGACGAAATTCATCTTCTGATGTATCATTGTCCCCATCAATGGAGCCATACTTTGGCGAATGGGTCAATTTTTTGTCTCTTCTTTTAACAGTTGCTGATTCTATAGGTCAGTGCAAAAAAAAAAATCTTATTAAAAAAGACTTCTTTAGACAGTGTTTAAAATTAGCATTATATTGTGCTTAATATTTGATGGTTAAAATAAAAAGACATACTAGACATACTAGATAAATGAAATGAGAATGATAATACAGTATTTGTTTGCTGGCTCTGATACCAAACACAAACAGTAATTAAAGTGGTGTTAATGTAAGATTGTTAGTGATAAGACAAGAAATAATTTCACCTTCATCTGTATCCTCCTCTTTTTTCTTCTCCTCAAAAACTCCATTTCTCCCAGAGGCACAAAGAAGATAAGATGGAGCAAAAAGGACCTGACAAAAATAAACACATACAAAGGTTTAAATGCAATATTAATTGCAAAAAAATAACATTTGAACAAAAATTTTTGCTTTATCAGATAGAGTTGGGAGTAAGTTCCCTTTTTCAGCCTTACAATCTACAAGGCAGATGGTGCCAAGGTCATCTGTCTCTCGCCATCAATGAGGGTGTCATGCTGCCAGCACAATGCCAATGCCTTTACTTTTACCAATCTAAAGTCAGGTACGCATATTTGAACTGGTCTGACTCAGATGCACCCTAAAGATCACAAAATTAGAAATCCCACATTTCAACAGGCTTCGAACCCAGGACCCCTCGGTTCAGACCAAATGCTTTACCAACGCACCTCTTACTGAAATGGAAATCCATAATTTATTCCTTTCTAATTGATGAAAACATTTGTTTAAGATTTCTATAATGATTTTATAAGAACTCTTTAAGATTAGCATTTTAAACATTGTTTAAATTTAAAAAAAAAAGGTCTGTTTGAAGGCCCTTGCATTTATGAGATTAGAAATAATAACAGTAATTACCTTTTCTTTGTCCACCATACCTCGGACCAACCACATGCCACTTTTCTGTTTCGAGTCCAAGACTTCCACCAACTCACCGGCTCGAAGTCCAGATTTGCTATCTGGGTCAGTGTAGTCCATCAGTACTAAGAATGGCTTCAGAAACATTTCCTGCAACAATAAATAAAGGGAGGTTACTGCAGCTTATAATTCATGGAAGAAACTTGAGGATTTTTAAAACATTTATTGACCTTTCAAAAGTCTTATGAAGAATACGTTATGAAATGAATAGTAATTTTAAGCTTTTAATAGTAATAACAAATAATGATATTTTCAATGAAAGCTTAAAAGCAAATGGAACATCAAAATTAATAGTTACTGTAAATACAACTGTTGGCTCATAGTAATGATAATGAGATACATGTCTTTTAAAAAGCTGTAAATTAATTTTCATTTATATAACTAATTAGCCGGATATGACTTGCAGCCTGCGGGCCTTAGTTTGGGTATTACTGATCTAGTGGATTGGATTTAGATGTATGTTAAACTTGGAGAATATTGCCTTCACATTTTTTTATTTTGCCACGAATATAAAAGTAGAATGTGAAAATGATTTTACCCATTCAGCCGACATATTCATATTCAATATGAAATACTGTGAAAATGGCTTTACCTGCTTTGTTACAAAGTTTCGTACTTTAATAGAGATATAATTAGGTACTTTTTGTTTATTTTTAGGGCCCTCTGGTTGTAGGAGAGGGACATTAAACATACACTACGGTCTCCGCCATGATCTAAGGAACATTTACGCCAAGTTTTATCAAGATTGATCAAACATTTTAATTTTTATTCAGGACATACATACACACATACATACATACACCTTTTCTTACTTTCTGCTTTACATTATAGATAAATGTACTCTCCCTTTCAGCAAAACTTTTTTCAAGGAGAGTGTCATTTTGATAGACGAAAGTGGCAACAACTAAGGTGGAAAAAAACACCTGAGCTAGCCAGGAAAACCAGCGACTTGGCAGAGTTTAGGTCATTAGTTAATATGCATGACTAAATGAATGACGCGTAGGACGTATTCATCTTCTTTTTTGAAGTAACATCTATATCATATAAGATAAGATAAGGAATTAATGATAATTTACTACTTCTTTAGTAAGAGTAAGATAATCAATATTTCCCCTTAACTATTATGAAATGTACAAGTCTATATGAATTGAAATATTGATTTTTTAAATTATATTTTTGGGTTTTAACACAAATAAAGCTAAAATTAAAACTAAAAATTTAAAAAATGGATAATTTTTTTTATTTATTTGGTTAACAAAATTATCCATAGTTTTAATATACCAGTAACGTCTGCTGCAATACACTAATATCTTGAATTATATAGAAAGATGATGATCTTTGATCATTATATATCAAGAGTTCTTCAGTGTTCTAAGAAAACCAGCATTGACATCTTTTTTTTAATTCCTAAGTATTTATTGAGTCGTGAGAAGTTGTCAGTACTAGGATTAAGGAATAAGAGCACATTGAAAGAGAATGATTATTTGATGATTAATAGATAATCGATGATTTTTTAGTTGCTTTATAAGTTTTGGATGTTCAATCAGAATTAAGGATTATTACATCCTGGCTCTAACCTCCTGCAGCAAGGCAAGGATGGCTGCGAGCATGGTTTGAACTTTGGTTAATTAGGATGACAGTCCCCAGTGCATATTACCTGACCTGGCAGCCTTGTTAAAGGAGGTATCACAAAGTCTAATCTCAACCCCTTTCAGAACTTGGGGCCTATAAGGCAGAGGGTGTAAAGGTCATATCTTTCTATGGCCTGCGGTTAACTATGGTGTCATGTAGCCAGCACAATAACTAACCGTCTTTACTTTTCCAAACTAATGTCAGGTATCTATTAGAGCTGGGTGGACTCAGGGGCACCCTAAATATCTTGAAATTCAAAATCCTAGCCTTCACCGATATCCAAACCTGGGACCCCTTGGAGCAGGGCCTAATCTCAATAACACATGGGAAATTGAATTTTCAGGACATTCCATGGTCCACCCAGCTCCAATGGATAAATGCTATATTTTCAAAGGGCTAAAGATGATTATGGTCATTGACCTTCTCAGTAAACATTTATATATAGGTCAAATAGAAATAATTAGTGTCATGAATCATATATCTCACTGAATTTTTTACAGCATTCTTATTGAAAATCAAAAAGGAAATAAAAAAAAAATAATGTGTTTAGATCAGATCTTTAATAATATTTCAAATTAATGTTCATCTGAATATTAAAAAAATGTAATAGTATACAAAATATATTTCATATTGTATAGATTTCATGGAATGTTAGATATAATAAATACTTATAAGTCATGGAAATTGTGAAATAAAATAATTTTAGAGATTTCACATTTCAAAAAAACTATATAGACATCTTCTTTCCTGAGAAACACAAACAGTATAAATAATCAGCATGCATAATGGGAAGAGTACAAAGACCTTGACACATTTTGCCACAGTGAACAGGGGGAGAGGGTGGAACTAAGTAGGTCAAATCAGAATAAATGGTTGAACGAAAAATCTAACTAAGGATTAGAAAGATGCACATGTTTAACGAAACAAATCTTATTTATACTTATATTTTTGTGTGTTTTGATTTATGTTTAAGAAGCATGGGCAGGGGAAGGAAAGATGTTTGTTTGTCCAATGTTTTCCCATGTTCTTTCAGAGTTCAAGATATTCTAAATCCTAGCCCAAACCTCCCGCTGCATGATGGGAGCAGGCAAGGTATGATATCAGGACCATCAAGACAACTTAACGACACTCCACCGCATGACCAGGCGGCCATACTTTAACATTTAATTCAATTGTCATAAGAATCAAACTTCATTTTTTAAAAATGTGTGATATACAATATTCAAAGTTGCAGAAGTTTAAAATAAATTAACAATTTTTCAATAAGAAACTTTAGCTGCATAAACATCAATATCTACGCTGTACAGTTTACATTGGCTATAATCAAATAAATGTAGATTTGAAGATCTTTACTCATTAAAATTAGGACTCAAAATATGTTTAAATTTAAAATAAATTACCAATTTTTTTTATAAGAAACTTTAGTTCAATAAACATCAATATCTGTGCTGTACAGTTCACATTGGCTATAATCAAATAAATGTAGATTTGAAGATATTTACTCATTAAAATTAAGACTCAAAATATGTTTAAATTTAAAATAAATTACCAATTTTTTTTATAAGAAACTTTAGTTCAATAAACATCAATATCTGTGCTGTACAGTTCACATTGGCTATAATAAAATAAATGTAGATTTGAAGATCTTTACTCATTAAAATTAAGACTCAAAATATGTAGTGACACAATATATCCATTCTGTATACATTTTTAAATAACAAAATGCAAATTCAAGTTTACAAGAGTAAACATATGGAATGATACAATTAATATTTTATATAAGGTCTTGTATTCTGAGTATATGATATGTATGTATTGTATAAAAAACAAGAAAAGAATTAGTATAAAAATAATGTTTTTATGCAAAATAAATTTATTTACATCTGGAACTAATATTATGCTAAAAATCACAGTAAGATCACAAATATATATAGGCCAGTAACACAGTAAGTTCAAAAATATATAGAACAATAACAAAAGTTAAAGAGCATATCAAATACTTTTGTGCTTACATTGTATAAAAGAATTGTAAAAGAATTTTGCCAGATTAAAATTTTATTAGAAATATTTTTTCAGCTAATAAAACTTACATCTAGTTTATACGTTCATGCATGTATCTAGATCTAAGTGTTGTTTTTGGCAGTAAAGTTTTGTGCTACAACCTTTCAAGTAAAAAAAAAAAAAAAAAGCCAAAGACTCTTCAGGAAAGAAGGCACTAAATGTATGTCTCAGTGAAAAAACCAAGGACCTCAACAACTTACGAAAAATTGGATTTTTTTTTAACAGTTCCATGAATCAAAAAATTGTTACTACATCAAGAATTTTGTTATTGGATAAAATGACATCTGGCAGGGTATAAACTAAGAACTGTCTAGATGACAGTGCAAAGGACAGATGTGACCAGGCAGCCATAGTGTGCTAGAAAGGGAACAGCGTCAAGACTAAGATATTACTCAGACAGTCTCTCAAGATAGAACAAAACAAAAACTAATGATGACTTGCCACGCCTCCTCAAATCAAAGTAATTTAACAATGACGCCTCTGTACTGAAGGCATTTACCTACATACATACATAAACATATATATATATATAGTGAAGTTCCCTTTTCAGACCTTGCGATTTATAGGGCAGATGATGTAAATGTCATCTGTTTCTGTGGCCTACACTTAAGTGGCCATCACAACTACCAAACATCTTTACTTTTCACTTCACTTTTCCCCAACAATTGTCAGGTTCCCATTAGAGATGACTCAGAGGCGCCCTAAAGATTCCAAAATTAAACATCTTCACAGGAATTGAACCTGGGACCCCCAATTCGGAAGCCAAGTGATTTATCACTAAGCCAACATGCCTCCTACATATATATGAGATGATGGCAAGACATTTTTACTTTAAATATATGTATATAATATATTCTATGGCCCACTTCAATCGCAAAGCGGCTATGGGTTATTTCATACAAATGAAAGCCCAGGCATCAGCTATGAACAATGACACAAGCAGATTCTCCCTCTTCAGGAAACGCGTCAATACAGTTTGGGATCAGTCCCATTAAAGATTTTGCCAGTGCGTGACGCAAGCTACCTAAAGGTCACATATAAATCATCATCATCATCAAACTCCATTAGAGTGAGGGCTTGAGAGGCTCAAATCCTCTCTTGCAAAAGCCCTGGACAGAAACCCTGCTGTCTTGCGTAGTGCATAAATGTCGCCATACAGGTCGAGAATTTTGGGTTTCCCAGACCTGTCGAGACGGAGATCAGCAAGTCTGGGGCAGTCAAACAGAATATGAGGCACGGTTTCCTCTTCTTCCCCGCAGCGGGGGCACCATGAATCAAAATTTGGCCATAGCCGCGAGAAATATGAGCCAACAGGACAGTGGCCTGTCCTGCACTGTGCTATAATAGCTTGCTCAGGCCTGGACAGCCTCCACCATGGGGAAGTGCGGTCAGGGCGCCTCATGCACTCCCAGACTCCACAGGCTTTCTGGGACTTGTCCCAGCACTCAAACCACTTTTCCATTTTCCATTGTATTATAGCCAGGGCTTGATGAAAGCTTACAGCCTGTTCAGTGGATGGAATTGGCCCTCCCTGGTGGGCCAAAGAGTCTGCAATTGTGTTGCCAGTCACACCTATGTGACTCGGTACCCACTGCATTATTACAGGGGTGCCATAGCGTTTTTTAATGTTATGTGAAGCCATGATGACAGTGTTGATATTGGGGGTTCATGGTCCGGGGCTTTGCAAAGCCTGTAGTGCAGATTTTGAGTCAGTGACCACAACAATCTTTGTTGCCCTCAAATGTCATATAAATAATAATAAAGCTTGTCTTCTTATCTTATCTTATATAATACAGACGTTACTTCAAAAAAGAAGATGATTACGTCCTACGCGTCATGCATTTAGTCATGCATATTAACCAATGACTTAAATTCTGCCAAGTCACTGGTTTTCCTGGCTAGCTCAGGCAACCCATTCCATGCTCTAATAGCACTAGGGAAGAAGGAGTATTTGTACAAATTTGTCCTAGCATATGGGACGAGGAATGTGCCTTTATCTTTGTGTCTTTCAGAGTATTTTATTAAATTTTGTTTTTGTATTTGAAGATTATGGTTCAGTGTTTTATGTATGATTGCTACTTTACTTTTGAGCCTTCTGTCCTGAAGGCTTTCTAAATTTAGTGATTTTACTAAAGGTGTTACTCTAGTCAAATGTGAATATTCGTTTGTTATGAATCGCACTGCTCTATTTTGTGTCTGTTCTAGTTTCTTAATGTTTTCTTGAGTTGAGGGGTCCCAAACAGAGGATGCATATTCTATTATTGGCCTAACCAAGGTTAAATAACATTTTAGTTTTATGTTCTTATTTGATTTATAGAAATTTCTTTTAATAAATCCTAATGCTTTGTTTGATTTTTTTGTAGTTTCATCAATATGTGGATTCCATGACAGTTTTTCATTTATTATAACACCTAGGTATTTTGCGTTTTTAGTCTGTGTTACTGGTTTGCCATGAATAAGATAAGTGGAATTAATTTGTTTTAGTTTTTTTGTTACTCTTAACAACTGACATTTTTCTGGGTGGAAAGACATGCTCCAATTTGATTCCCATTTCTGTAATTCATCTAATTCTCTTTGTAAAATATCTGTGTCTTGTGTTGTTTTTATTGTTCTATATATTATGCAATCGTCTGCAAATAATCTGACTTTTGTTCCTGAACTAATGCAATTTGGTAAATCATTTATGTAAATTAAAAATAGTAGTGTCTTGTACGTCAGAGGCAAAATATGGAGATGCCATTTAGGACTATCCAGACACAAAAATAATAAATACAAGCTCTATGAACCCCTCTCGTCAATATTTTTCTGTCAAAAGACAATAACTCTTTTCAGAGTAAATATTTATGGAATGCCGAAAAAAAATTATGAAACATCGAGTCTTGGCTGTCAACATAGACACTCTCTGGTGAATAAGCCTAACTGGCCCAGCAAAATAAAAAACAATAAATAATTTACTCAAATATCAGTTGTGATTGTTCAAACGTAAATGCCCTCTGCCAACTAAAATTAAAACTACATTTTTATACGCTCCTCAGAAACAATGGCTAGAATATGGTGTATTCTAGCAAAGTGAATAAATAACAATTTCAGTGAATGCAAACAACTATAATTCTACAATGCTAATACATAAATAAAGCCATCAAATAAATAATCTTTATTTTACAAAAAAAACTAAAGCTAAATTTGTATCGGTGAAACTTCCTAGAGGTCTGCACGGGCTGAGAAAGAGCAGGGTTTGAACTTGAGACAACCCAGATGACAATTCAAGCAGATACAAAATTACCAGGCAATCATCCATTTTTCTATGTCAAATCATAATCTATAGAGTTTAACTACTCTAGCCCATGCTTAAAACACTAGGAAATAAAAGAGATTTTCTAGAATCTAAACATTTCAATGTAGCGATTTATAAAGTAATAATAGTTTTCAAATATATTTTTTATTAATTATAATCAAATCAACTTCTAAAAAATTAATTTTCAAATTGAAAGAAAGAACTTAAAAAGAATGTAAGTAAAAATTGGTTTTGGCTTATTAGAGATAGTTGAGTTAATTTTATATAGGTCTTTGACAAAATGAGATTTATAAAGATTTCTTTTGACAATAACATGCTTGAACACATGCAGTGAACACATCAACAAACAAAAATAAATTCTTTGGGTAAATTTTCTACTTGAAAGTCTCATTTGGGTAGGTTTTCAAACAGTTTCTTGACGCCAATGGCCGCTAAGGAGAATGCCGCTGCCATGCCAAAAAGTTTGAGGTAACGAACACTTCGGGAATCACTTGTACATACGTCAGAGGAGGACTCCACAGCACCGCCCGTAGCGCCCTCTGTCAGTTCAACTGTCCCTTCAGGCTCACAGGATATTTGCACGACATTTTCCATACCTGACAACAAAAGAAAAATTAGGCTTATCAGTAAGTAGGAAATTTCTACTGCACTCTGGAATTTTGAAATAAGAAGGAACTTTCGACTGAACAATATAATAATTATTTCTATAGTTCAGACTCTTATTATTTCGGTATACAAGAAGTTCATGCGTAAATGAAATCCATTGCATGATAGTATCAAACTTTCTGGGCAGAACAAAATCTTGTTAATATAATATAGCTACAGGTTATAGTTCAATTATGGAGGCACTGTGGTTGAGCGGTAAAGCACTTGGCCTCTGAACCGGGGGTCCCGGGTTTCAATCCTGGCGAAGACTGGGATTTTCTATTTCGGGATCTTTGGGTCCACCCAGCTCTAATGGGTACCTAACTTTTACATCATCTGCTCTATAGACCACAGGGTCTGAACGGAAACTTTACTTTATAGTTCAATTATGGGGCATGGTGGTTTAAAGCACTAGCCTCCAAACCAAAGGTTTTGGATTCAAATCTCTGTAAGACTGAGATTTTTTATTTCAGGATTTTAAGATTAAGCTGAATCCACCCCAACTCTAATGGGTACCTGAAATTAGTTGGGAAAGTAATGGCCTAATGACATCCTTGTTAACCGTCAGCCAAAGAAATAAATGAGCTTTATATCTTATGCCCTAAAGTATATAGATCGCAATGTGTAAAAAGAATACCTTGCTTTACTTAATGTATAGATCAATGAATAGTTTAAAAATTCTCTACATCAGCATATCTCAAAATGGTGTATGCTTATCTTAAAGATTTTCAGTAGGGATAGAGATAAACCAGGGATAGTTTAAAGTAAAAATGAATAGCTTCAACAAAGAAGAAAAATAATATTTGTCACAGATGATCGTGTGTATATTCACATTTTTCTTGTATAAAAGTAAAGTTCCCCTTTCAGACCTTGAGATCTATAGGGCAGATGATGTAAAGGTCATCTGTTTCTTTGGCCCACGGTTAACGAGGGTGTCATGTGGCGAGCACAATAACCAACTGCCTTTCCTTTTTCCCAACTAATTACAGGTTCCCATTAGAGCTGGGTGGACTCAGAGGGGCTCTAAAGATCAATTCCAAATTCACCAGGATTGTATGTAATATATATTTAAATGTTACAGCTAATGTAGTCTATCGTTTAAAATTAGCTGAATTAAAAATTTCAATATTGATATTCTAATATCAAATAGTTTCACATTAAGATCTCTTTTGTTTTAGAATCTGGTTATTTTTTTTATTGATTCATGTATCCTCATAGAATATGAATAACAATGCAAAAATTCAACTTAATCAGAGAATGGGAAGTTGGAGAAAAAGGTGAGCAAAATGTAACAAGGGAGATAACTCCATATACAGCCACATCTCTCAATAAATAGTAATTATTTCACTTTTTCAATAAAAAAACATAATAATTAATTGCCAATAATTCACTAGCTAATTGATTAATTGTTTGATTGATTCATGTTTTGTTAGGTGCAACAAATAATTGTGTAAAGTTTGAACTTGATACCAGAAAGGGTCTGGGAGAAATAATGTGCACAAAATTGAACCAGACAGACTGGCTTCATATAAGTTTTTTAATAATAAAATAAACTAAAAACAAACCTTGCATGGAGACAGTTACAGTTGCTGTGACAGTCCCTTCACTATTGACAGCGGTACAGACATACTCTCCAGCATCTTCAGCGTCTGCTTCAGGAATCTCAAGATAGAAGATGCCCCTCGTTTCATAAAGTCGCAAGCGCTTGCTGGTCCTTAATCGTTCTCCATCTTTTTCCCAGGACACTTTTGGCATTGGATCACCTAGAAATATTTAGTTTTAAATATCTTTTATTTGAACTGAAACCTCAATAATTAAACTAGCAATTATACACTAAAACCATAATTTGCAAATACAAAAACACAATATAATAAAATAGGTACTCAAAAAGACACAATGATAAATGCACACTTCTTATTCCATATGCTAGGACAAATTCCTATAAGTGCTCTTCCCTCTTACCATCAGCATGGCCTGAATCAGCCTGAAAATGACTACGTAAAGTCTCTAATTAACATGCATGACTAGACTGACATATGAAAATGTTTTCTGAACTAATTAGCAAAAAGAATTATTAAACTCAATTCCAACTTTTTCTAAAAACAAACAAAACATTAATGCTTACATTACATTAATTTGTGAGAACAAAAATCCTGTTTATAAAGAAGTAACACTTCACAAGTTAAAGAGCAATTGACATGAAGAAATCATAGATATGCTCTGACACAGACTTACGAATAAGCAACATGACCTAACAAGGAATGAGGGCAGTTTTAAGCCGGGTCTGGTAACCAAGTGTAACTGGTTGATGATATGGGCCCAGATAACTCTACTGAGGGTCTTTTAATGGATGCCAGGATGGTCAAGTCAGATGTTCAGCTTGATGCTTGTGTCGCTGCTAGGCGATGTTGCCAATCTGGAGATCTGTGGTTCAAAGCTCGTCTGAACTTAAAAAAGTTTTGTCTTATTCTCTTCCCCCTGTTCTCAATATCTTGTGCTGCTGTTATATCTTACATGTAATTTTTATTCAACACTTCTTTCAGCATTAAAGTTTCTAGCTCCAATTAGGTTTGATTAGTTGAACACCATAACACTTGGTTAGGCCGCTGCCTGGATGATGGTTCAGGCTTTTGGATTTTCAACTCAATGGTCCAGAGTTCAAACCCTGTCCACCGACATCCCGTGCCACCCTGAAGGTTTGTAACAGTAAAGTAAAGTTCCCCTTTCAGACAAATGTTAAGATCATCTATTTCTCCGGCCCACGGTTAATGAGCAGGGTGTCATGTAGCCTGCACAAAAACTAACCACATTTACTTTCCCCCACTAAAGTCAAGTACCCAACAGGGTTGGGTGGACTCAGGGACGGCCTAAATAAATCCCAAAATTCAAAATCCCAGTCTTCACCGAGATTTGAACCCAAGACCCTAGATTCAGAAGCCAAGGGCTTAACCACTCAGTCACCGCACCCCCCCCCCCCCCAGCAGGTTTAAAATAAGACATACTGATCTTAATTTCTGTAAGGATGTTTGCAACTTAAAATAAATGAGGATGCAAACCTTGAACTGAGCAGCTTAGCTTGATGCTTTCAAACTCTGCAACCGTTACATTTTGAGGCCTCATCACAAATCGTGGATGACCAACAGGAAGTGAAGGGCTAGAAATGGAAAAACACCAAAAGATTAAAAGTAGTCGTTTTAATGTAGGAAAGAAAGAGCCATATAAATAATTTGATTTACTTTAAAAAAAGATAAAGCCTAACAAAGTAATCTTAGCCAAGCTTCTGACATATGGAATAAAATAGTGAACCAAGGGTATCCTACATTTCACAGCACTAAAAAAATTGTTTTACTTTAAAATCAAACTCCAAAGATTTTTTTGCCTAACTTGATAAGTTTGTTGTTTGTTTTTTTTACTATCTGGTTTTCGGTGCATTTTGACAGTGCAAAAATGTATCTCCTAAAACAGAAGCATGTCTAGAACCTATAGGAAAGAAAGATGTTCTAACCTCAGGGCAGGAGGTAGTTGTGGCTGACCAACTATGCTGACTAGCACCTCTGAGTAGACAGAGCCGGCAGAGTTGATGGCAGTCATCCTGTATCTACCAGCATTGTCCTCCCCCACATTTTCTATCTCCAATGTGTAGACATCATCCTCTGTGACAACAGTGATTCTCTCCCCTGCAATGATTACTTCCCCTTCTTTGGACCATCTCACCTCAGCCCTTGGAACAGCTAAATGTGATGTAACATATGAAATTACTCTGATTTAATTATAATACGCGTTAACATGATGTTAATAAGATTGGTAAAGGAGAGGATGCATAAAATGATTTTCAAATTTAATAGGAATAGTTCAAAAAGAGTTAAAAACAAGGTCTCACACTAGACAGCTTAGCTTAGATTAAGCTATTACACAATCATTTGAATTAAAGAGATTTAAATTTGAAAGAATGTAATTTCATTCTTAAAAAAGAGTTGGTAAAAATTAATTGTTTTTTAAAGTTACCTTGTACTTGGGTCCTCAACCGCAATGTTTTCCCAGCCTCAATTTTAATATCTTCCATAACCTGTTTGATTACAGGTTTGGCAACCGGTTCCTTGTCACCTCCTATTGCGGTTGCATCTTCGGTTTTCTCTGGCTGAGGTTTATCCTGAGCTACTTTCTGAACCCAGCTGGTGCTTGACTCAACAACTTCAACAGTACTGCCATCTACATCAGATCCATCGTCTGCTGGCTGAATGATTGGATAATCTTCCATGGCCTTCTGTTTTTCCTCTCCAAATCTGGTCTGACTCAGTTCTGTTTCATTAAGATTCTGAGAAAATACTGTTTTGTCTGAGTCTATATTAGAATCTTCCATTTCTTTTTTCTGTAAAGATGATGCAGGAGTGACATTAACGCCAACTACAGATCCAACCGAACCTTCCGTTTCACTGTCACTAACAGTTTCTTCGTCGTCATCTTCCAACTTAAAGTCTGTTTCACATTCAATCATTTGTTGTATCGGTTCATTTGGTAAGTCTGTGCTGTCAACTTTAGAATCATCAGAGATTTCAACTCCAGCAACCTGAGAGTCCACATCATCATAAGACAACTTCCCCTCGGTTACCTCTGTCAATTTCGGTGTTAACACAGAATGTGTCTGATTTTCTTCTTCTTGGAACACATCCTCTCTAACATTCTTCTCAACATTTTCAGAAGCTGCCGATTTTACATTTTCTAGTGTTGTTGATGTTACATTTTCTGGTGTCACTGATTTTACATTTTCTGTAGTCACTGATTTTACATTTTCTGGTATTTCCAATTTTACATTTTCTGGTGTTGATTTTACATTTTCTGCTGTTTCGCGTTTTACTTGTTCTGAAGTTGTTGATTTGACATTTTCTACTGTTTCCAATTTTACATTTTCTGCTGTTTCCAGTTTTACATTTTCTGAGGTTTCTGATTTTACAATAACAGCTTCATCTTTTTTTAGTTTCTCCAAAGATTCTGGCTTATCAGTTAATGCTCTTTTTCTTTCTATGTCAACATTTTCTATTTGCTTAGGTGTAGGTACCAATGAGTTATTCTCATCACCAGATACAAGCTTTGTTTCTGATTCAAGTTTGACAACTCTCTCTTCACTCACTACAAGTTTAGTTAGATCTTTTGCCACAGTTAACAGGCCATCTTCATCAGTTTTAGAAGCAGAAGTCTTGACTTCAGTTTTCGTCACCTTTTCTATCTCAGACTTTACCTGCCACTCAGCTATTTTGGATGCTTGCTCTTCTTGCTGCAAGAGTTCCTGCATTACATGCTCTCCAACCATTTCAGTCAGCACAGCCTGATAGGCTGAATCTCTCTTAAAGAAGTCTTCATCCTCGTCCAGCTCATGTGAGAAAAGTCTTGCCGTCTGCCTCATGAGCAGAGACTTCTCTTCTTCCTCCTCAAAGTCTTTCAGAGATTCTTGCAGAGAGATGGGCTCAGATCTTTCACTAATGGTCATCAGCCGGACAGAATCCTGGTCATCGTCCGAAGAGTGGTAGCACTTCTCCAGCATGTCCTTGCTGATTTTGGACTCCTCCTCAGCCTCTTCCTCCTCTGCCTCTTCCTTCCTCTGTGTCCCTGAGGTGGGTGATGAAGAGATGAGCTGTGATGAAGTTCTCTGGGCAGATATCACAGTTTCTAAGGATTTCCATGTCAGCTCTTCCTCTTCTTCCTCTCTTTGTCTTTTCTCTTTGGACTTGATGACATAGTTCTCTTCGTAGGAATTCTCATTGTCTAAAGCTAAAACAAAACAAGAAAAATATGTTAAAGAAGGAAAAAAAATTGTCACGTTTAAATAGATGCTTCTACATAGTATATTTAACTGAATTCAATATATCACAATTACACAAGTTCTTTCAAAATAGAAATTCATTACAGTACATGGGACTTTCCTCTAGTGTCTTGGATGGCGGCCTCGACGTGCAGTATGCACACTGGACCGTAGTTTGGTCCTGGGTTCATACCCTGCCCACTGCCATCCCCCAATCGTCCTGCAGGAGGTTTGGACTAGGAAGTAAATTATCAACCCTGAAGGAACTTCCAAAACATGGAAAACATTTTACAAACATGAAGTCATCATCATCATCATCAAACTCCATTAGAGTGAGGGCGTCAGAGGCTCAAATCCTCTCTTGCAAAAGCCCTGGATAGAAACCCTGCTGTCTTGCGCAGTGCATAAATGTCGCCATACAGGTCGAGAATTTTGGGTTTCCCAGACCTGTCGAGACGGAGATCAGCAAGTCTGGGGCAGTCAAACAGAATATAAGGCACAGTTTCCTCTTTTTCCCTGCAGAGGTGGCACCGTGAATCAAAATTTGGCCATAGCCGCAAGAAATATGAGCCAACAGGACAGTGGCCTGTCCTGCACTGTGCTATAATAGCTTGCTCAGGCCTGGACAGCCTCCACCACGGGGAAGTGCGGTCAGGGCGCCTCGTGCGCTCCCAGACTCCACTGGCTTTTTGGGACTTGTCCCAGCACTCAAACCACTTTTCCATTTCTGTTTTTTCTATTATAGCCAGGGCTTGATGAAAGCTTACAGCCTGATTAGTGGGTGGAATTTGCCCTCCCTGGTGGGCCAAAGAGTCTGCAATTGTGTTGCCAGTCACAAGTAGTGAAGTAGAGTTCAAGTGCACTAGCAAATAGAAGAGCTAGAGAGTTTCACTGTGTCCAGTCCATGCCATATATCGAATGCAAATTAGTTTCTACAGGAGATGTGGCAGAATCTGGTGTGACTAATCAAGCTGATTCTAAAGTGACATTTGACGCAGTTCCTGCATGTGAATGCATCAGGGCAGCTTTCTTTTTTTTCTCTTGACTAAGGCCACTCTGGTTCTTTTGCTTTCAGCAAGGTTCCTACCAGCACGCACAGTCTGTCTCCATGCTTTCCAATCTTGAGCTATTTTCTCTCACATACTTTCATTGATGCCTGTAGCTCTCAGATCTTGTTTGCAGACATCTCTAGAATAGTCTTGGGTGGTCCATAGGTCTGACTCCCTCTGCAAGTTCACCATAGAGGATGTCTTGAGCAATTCTTCCATCTGGCATTGGGGTGACATGTCAAAGCCAGCGTGGTCTTTTCTGTGTCAAAAGAGCATAGATACTGTGCGTATTGGCCAATTTCAAAACATCCAAACTGGAGACATGATCATTCCAAGGGATGCACATTATGCCTTGCAGGAAACGCAAGTAAAAGTGCAATTGCAAGTTCATGGTCACTGTACTGTACAGTTTGTAAGTAAATCACAAGACGCTACAGTGGTCAGATGTTTTTTACTCTGGATTGACAATAAGATAATTTGGGATGGTCTGCACCAGTTATGTTTTGGTCATCAATGCCATTAAGAAGGAGATAATAAGTAAATAACCAATACAGAATAGGGTCCATCATAATGAATATCTCTTATTTATCAGATATTCCTTTAGAAATCAAATCTTATGTCCTATTCCAAACATCCAGGTTAACAGGAAATGACAGAACTTCAGAAGACTGGGTGTGGATCTAGATCTAGTAGAGCCAGTAGATCTAGTTACTAGTAGAGCAAGGCTAAAACAAATGACAAAATGAATAGGACAATAAAAAATACCTTCTATTTTCTTTCGAATTTCCCTTGACTTCTTGTATTTTTCTGTGTAAACTATGGTCTCTTCAAATTGCATTGAATGTACAGACGTAATTGGCTCATCGGGAAGTTCCTTGTGTGCTAATAATAATAATAATAGAAAACTCAACTTCAATACTAGGCTAGATCTAGATCTACATAGATCATAGAACGATAGATGATAGAACTTATATGGCTAGATCTACTTTTTTATGACTCTAAATTGTAAAGAGTTCAGGTGGAGTAATTGGTTTCTTGGATCTACAAAATCATTTTTAAAAATTTAAAGAATGCATTCATGAGATTTTTTAAAGATTTTACCTAGTGAATATGGAAACTAGAGCGATTTAGATTCTAGTCTTTATTTAATACTTTTAAAATAAGCAAAATAAGTAAATAGTATTATTTACGGTGATTTGTTTACATCACGTGACCCGAGAAAAGACAACCTACCTTTAACAAGGAGATAGGCAGAAGTTGATGCTAGACCCTCAGAGTTCTCTGCCCTGCACCTGTCGAAAAAAAAATAATCATATTGTTTAAAATAAATAATAAAAATGTACCCTCCAGCCTGTATTTTTATTTATAATAGGTCAATAACTATAAATGCGTAAAAATTCACAGGTGATTTTATTATATGTTACCGGCAAAGAGCGAGATCCAGGCAATTTTAACACGCATATAAATCTAATATATAAAGCAGCGAGTAAGGGTATGTATATATGTATGTAAGTAGGCCTATGTCCCGAAATAAAAATCAAAACCGTTTGAACAATCTTGATAGGAAATTTTAAAAAAATGTGAAGGAACATTCTCCGAATTTCACATAGATCTAAATTCAATCCGATAGATCAGTAATGCCCAAAAAAAGACCCGCAGGACGACTAGTAGCCTATATATATAGGGGCCTATATTGCCCTATATTAACAGTGCTTCTTTGTGGCGGTACGCACCGGTACGGCGTACCGGCAACTTTTGGCAATATGGGGGAAAATATTACTTTTCTTGTATTTTAACGTTTATTATTAATTTATTAGTAGTTAGAAGTTAGACAATCCATCACAGAGTACCGGCACCTTTTTTTTTTTTTTTTTTTTTTTTTTTTTTTTTTTAAAAAAAGCACTACATATATATACAGTGCTTTTTTGTGACGGTACGCACCGGTACGGCGTACCGGCACCCTTTTCAATGTGGGGGAAAATTATTACTTGTCTTGTATTTTAACGTTTATTATTAATTTATTAGTAGTCTAAAGTTAGGCAATCCATCACTGAGTACCGGCACTTAGGCCTATTTGTTTACAAAAAGAGCATATGTATGTATGTATGTATGTATGTATGTATGTATGTATGTATGTATGTATGTATGTATGTATGTGTTACATTGTTATCGATTACAAAGGTTAATATATGCAGAATTTCAGATGACGACGCAAACGCTTTTGTGACCTGCTGCCCATGGGCGTAGCCAGGATTTTTTTTCGGGGAGGGTTTGGGCCCCCCCCCCTGAAAAAAAAAAAATATATATATATATATATGAGATATGTGCCCATATACGCTACGACCACGTATTTAGGGAAAGTTGTCTATTAGCTTTTACTGAGACATGGTTAGAGGAGGATGACAACGACAACCTGATTGCTATTGATGGTTTCTCTTGCGTGAGATCTGACAGAACGGCTGAGTCTAAGAAGAAGAAAGGTGGAGGGCTTTGTGTGTACATCAACCTCAAATACTGTACCAACTACACGGTTAAAAAGAGAATGTGCTGTCCGGATCTAGAACTACTGGCGCTTTCATTGAGACCTTTTTATTTGCCACGAGACTTTGGTGTTATTTACATAGTCCTGGTTTATGTTCCGCCTACAGCCAAAATGGAAGTTGCAGCTGCAATCATCGCTGACGTAGTGCATGAGTTTCAGACAAGGTCACCGGACGCACCAGTAGTTATACTGGGTGATTTTAATAAATGCACCTTGAAGGTTGACCTACCCACATTCTATCAACACATTTCATGTCCGACAAGAGAGAACAGAACTCTGGACTTATGTTATTGTAACATCAAAGGAGCATTCACATCTCGTGAAAAGCCACCACTAGGATCATCGGACCACAAAACAATACAACTGCTGCCTACTTACCGTACAAAACTTAAAGAAGGAAAAATCATTCAAAAAAACGTACAAGAATGGACTCAAGACAATATTCTCAAACTACAGGGATGTCTAGACTGCACTGACTGGAATTTGTTCAAAGAGACCACTTCAAATCTGGAAGAATGGGTCGACGCAGTGACAAATTACATCAAATTCTGTGAAAACATGTGTGTCAGCACTAAGAGCATCAAGATATACCCCAACAATAAACCATGGGTCACTGCAAAAATAAAACGGGAAATAATCAAAAAGAACAGAGCATTTATGAGTGGCGATGGACAGACAAGGAAAATTGCTCAACGAAATCTCAACGTCGTTCTTGAGGAAGGGAGGAGAAACTACCGCACCAAGCTGGAAGACTCAATTAATACAAGTGACATGAGACAGGCATGGGGCATCATGAACAAAATGGCAGGAGCACAAGTCAAAATTAAAAATAATCTTGCTACAAGAGACGAAAAAACATTGGCCAACGAGTTAAATGATTTCTATTGTCGCTTCGACACGAAAGATTTTAATTATCTAAGACTCAAAGCCCTTGAGGATGTCAATGTTAACAACTGCTTAGAATTAGCGATTACTAAAGAGCAAGTTTGTAACATTTTCAAAAACGTCAACCCAATGAAAGCTGGTGGGCCTGATGGAATAAAGGGGCGGATCTTAAAAGAATGTGCTGAACAACTAGCTGAACCTTTCCAAGATATTTTTTCTACTTCATTACTAAACCATGAGATACCACCTGTGTGGAAGTCATCTATAATTGTACCTGTGCCAAAGGTTTCCAAACCGAAGGAAATGAATGACTATAGACCTGTTTCATTTACTTCCATTGTGTCTAAATGTTTAGAAAAATTGGTTAAAATGTTTCTTCTGAATGATCTTTGTAATAAGTTAGACCCTTTACAATTTGCTTACCAAAAGGGTAAAGGTGTAGACGATGCCATCCTAAATATTTTAAACTGTGTCTACAAACATCTGGACTTACCGAACACTTATGTAAGATTGCTCTTTATTGATTTCTCATCAGCTTTTAACACTATACAACTTCATTTACTCATTGAAAAGATGAAAGCGTTGAGGATTAGTCCATACATAATACTATGGGCTAATGAATTTTTGACCCAGAGAGCTCAGAGGGTTAGGGTAAACAATGTTATATCTAATGAACGCATAGTTAACACAGGGGCGCCCCAGGGGGCTGTGACATCGCCATTGTGGTTCATTTTGTACACCAATGATTTTCAATCCGATAGTTCTTGTTGCTCCTTCACAAAATTCGCTGATGATGCGGCTCTTCTTGCCCTGCTCTCAGAGAGCTCAGACGTAAATGAGTATTTCAAAGAATTAGAACACATTGAGGAATACTGTAAAGATAATTTTTTATTATTAAATGTAAAAAAAAACAAAGAAATGATAATCGATTTTCGTAGGGACAAGAAGGAAAATGATATTGTTTCTGTAGCTGGAGAGACTATTGAAATGGTGAAAACTTAAATATCTTGGTACTATCCTAGACAATAAACTAAATTTTACTGCAAATACTGATTATATCAGCAAAAAAGGGCAGCAAAGATTACGACTACTAAGAAAACTGTCCTCGTTTAATGTTAGCGAAAAGGCCTTGGCTATGTTTTATCACGCTCACATCTGCAATATTTTAAGTTTCAATATCACTGCCTGGTATGGCAATCTGAGCATTAAAAATAAAAATAAACTTAATAGAATCCTAAATGCTGCTGGCAAAATCATTGGCAAAAAACAAACCCCATTTGGGCAGTTGTTTGAGACAAACATCTATAAAAAAGCTAACAAGATCCTCGAAATAAAGAATCACCCTTTGTGTCAGGATTTTGTGATTTTACCATCACAAAAGAGATACAAGACACCGATAGCAAAGACAAACAGACACAAACACTCTTTTGTTCCCCTGGCAATCAAATCATTAAATAAGAACAATCTGGTATAAACTTTGTCACATGTAAATTATGAATGAGTCTGGTGTGAATGTACACTTTTGTTTCTTATAGTTATAATGTTTTTTGTTTGGTGTAATGCACAAATTGTAAGACAAATTTCCTTACGGATAATAAAGATTATTATTATTATTATTATTATTATTATTATTATTATTATTATTATATATATATATATATATATATATATATATATATATATATATATATATATATATATATACATATATATGTGTGTGTGTACATAATTAATCTTTATTACATTATGACCCTTTCGGAAGACGTTTATTGTTAATTGTAGACTCCCCGCCAATACTAGCAAGGGGGTCTGGGGGAGTTCGCAGTGCTCCCCCAGCGACGGGCGAAGCCCCGCCGCCGAGCACTATTTCTGGTATTGAAAGCCAACAAAATGCATATTCTGAGGTATCTACAGTGCATTATCTTGCTATTAAAAAGTTTTATTTCAAAAACCTAATGTCCTATTCTTACTGACTTAGACACTCTCGCGCCGTTCGGCGCATTTTCCGGCAAGCTGTTTCCGCAACTCTTATTTTGCGTAATTCATTTTGTGTGAGAACATGTCCCGCAAAACCTTACTAAGGATTTGACTCCCAGTTCGGCATATGATTTCTTTGATTTAGACCCGATCTCTATGACTGACTCCTAAAATCTGTATTAGCCATCTTTGTTGAGACACATTTAATAATTTTCAATTTCGACAGAAGACTATTCACACTTTATTAATGGAGCCCAAGCCACTGGTAGAAATTTGTAACCTTTCTTGACTACGCTCTTGGAATTACATGCCTGTATTTCGCTTTAGATTTTATATCGAAAAGGAAAGTTTTTTCGTCAAATCATCTGTTGAGGGGTTTTAAACTAAGAAATCTCTGGAGTTTTTTTGTTTTGTTTTTAATTCAAAACCCCATTTAGCTACGATCATAGAATTTGGTGACTGTATTTTGCTTTAAAATAATATTGAAGAGAGAGGTTTTCAACTCTAAACGCTCTGTAGGGGAATTTTAAACTCAAAACCATCTGGGGGGTTTTAAACTTTAAAGAAAAAGCCATCTGGAGGAGGGAGATTTAAACTCAAAACCCCTTTGGCTACGCTCATAGATTTTATAGTGTGTAATTTGCTTTTTTTTTATATTGAAGAGGTACTTTTTAACTTCAAACCCCAAATGGAGGGGGGGGGGGGTTAACTCAAAACCCCTTTGGCTACGCTCATAGAATTTTGAGTGTGTAATTTGCTTTTTTATATTGAAGATGGGGTTTTTAAATCAAAATCTTCCTCAACTGTGCTGTTGGTATTTGGGGATTGTTGTTTGCATTTTTTTTGTTTTGTTTTATAGAAGAGGGGGATTTAACTGCAAAAACCTCTGGTAGGGGGTTTAAAATTTAAACCCCCCTGTATGGGGTTTTAGACTTAAAGCCCCCTGGTAGAGGGATTTGTATCTCAAAACCCCCTAAAAGGGTTTTTTTAAATCTCAAAACCCCCTGGTAGGGGGATTTAAACTCAAAACCCCCTGGTAGAGGGATTTGTATCTCAAAACCACCTGAAAGGGTTTTTTAAAATCTCAAAACCCCCTGGTAGGGGGATTTAAACTCAAAAACCCCTGGTAGAGGGATTTTAAATCAAAACTGCATCGGCTGTGCTGTGGTAAGTGATGATTTAGTATTAAAATCTCACCTAACATAAACAAAATGAAAGCAAAAATCAGTCACTTAATTCCGTTCCCCCCCCATGGGGGGGGGGATTTCATTTCGGGGGGGGGGGGGTTTGAACCCCAAGAACCCCCCCTGGCTACGCCCATGCTGCTGCCTATTTATTAACTTTTATTAATTTTTACAAGCTATATGACCAGTGGCGTAGAGACCATGGTGCTAAAGGGGGTCACTGCACCCGGGCCTATGAAAAAGAGGCCCACATAGGCCATTGAAAGAAAGCTAGTAATTGTTTGTAAGAAGGCGCACGAGAAATGAGTGTCATGTCACTATTCTTTGCAAGTAGTCGTGACTGAATTAAGTGTAATGACACTATTACCTGTCAAAGTCGTGGACGACAACCCAAAGCGCAAACCATGCGATCGGGCACCCATCAATGTGTCATTTTAGAGTCTATAATCAATGGACCTCATTCACCAATTGTAAACAAACAACATTTAGTCACGTGATTGTATTGATAAAACAACGGGGAAAAAAACTTTCACGTGACAACCATCATGAATTAAACATGAGATCGTAAATTGTATAGAAGAGATAGAGCACCACGTGGCTAAATATTGTTTGTTTACGGTTGGTGAATGAGGTCCATTCCCTAGGTACTATCGATAAATCATCCTCTTAGCTAAGTGCCAAGGAGCAAGGGTTTGAGGCTCTGACTAGGCAACATGACGTCACGGTTTCATTAACGTGCAGCGGCTCGTGTTGCACGGGACAGATGCATATGTGTGTATATGTGTGTAGCAAATGTAGTGAGAATACAGAAGCACATATGTGTATAGTAGTAGTGAGAATACAGAAGAATATGTATGTAGTAGTGAGAATACATAAGAATACGTGTGTAATAGTGAGAATACAAAAGAATACGTGTGTAATAGTGAGAATACAGAAGAATACGTGTGTAATAGTGAGAATACAAAAGAATACGTGTGTAATAGTGAGAATACAGAAGAATATGTATGTAGTAGTGAGAATACAAAAGAATACGTGTGTAATAGTGAGAATACAGAAGAATATGTATGTAGTAGTGAGAATACATAAGAATACGTGTGTAATAGTGAGAATACAGAAGAATATGTGTGTAGTAGTGAGTATACAGAAGAATATGTGTGTAGTAGTGAGTATACAGAAGAATATGTGTGTAGTAGGGAGTATACAGAGTATGTGTGTGTAGTATTATTAGTGATGTGTGTATTCTCAACAATTTAATTCTGTCGAAAGTGTAAGTGTTTATGTGAATGGGAGAGTTGGTTGTCCTAAAGGTACCTGTAATGTCCTTCGTCCTCGTGCGTGATATTCTGGATGACCATCGAGATGACCCCGTCATTGGAGTGGTCAAACTGATAGCGCGACGAGTCCGTGATCTCGCGGCCGTCTTTGTACCATCGGATCTGGGGCCGAGGGAAGCCGCCGACCCGGCATTCGAAATGTTTCGTCCCTCCGACGTGGTGTTCAGTTTGGGCGGGCATTTTGAGCCCGGGACTAGTGCAGCCCTTCAATCAAAATCTGGAATAAAAGAGTCAAAGAAAAATATAGTAGCTTGTTTTGTGTTAAAATCCTAATCTTAAGTTTTCTGTAGTGAGATGTGAGAGTCTCTCTTAGAATTAGATTAGTATACATAATCTCCATAGCATAACAAAACCTATTAAATATATAAATATTCATAAGCATGGTGAACAAACAAAAAACACGTTTTTTTGTCAGTTAAATAGGTTATTGGAGGTGAAAAGCTGAATGGTATCTTTAGTTTCGAATACCTCGGAGCTATTGTCTCAGATGAGGGAACAAAACCTGAATTACTGGCCCGAATTGCACAGTCCACAGCAGCACTTTCAAAACTTAAAATAATATGGAAAGACAAAGGCATAGCCCTCGGCACCAAAATCAGACTGGTCATGGATGCATTGTTATAAGCTTGCGAGTCTCGGACGCTGACTGCAGAGCTAGATGAGGAGGATCCTAGCAATGGAAGTTAGATGCTACAGAAGGATCCTAGGCATCACATTTAAAGACGGCATTACAAACCAAGAGACTCCAGAGAGGGTTACTACAGGTCTTAGGGGCTCGCAAAGACCTTCCTTCAGGGAACAGTAACAGGCAAAAGAGGAAGAGGCAGACAGAGAAAGCGATGGAAAGACAACATAAAAGAGTGGGCGGGCCTGTCATTGAAAGAGGTTCTAAGGCAAAAGACAGAGGAATGGAGAAAGACGTTCGATGAATCTTGCATGGTGCCCCATCGGTTCAACAGCCTAAGGGATCGTAAAGGTAAAATGTTATTGGCACCACGTGACCTTCACGATGACCAATCGTGGGCATGATTGTGTTTCATTATTACCTATAAATAATTCCCAGCCATAAGTAGGATCCGAGGAAAATGGATCAATATAGTAGAAAAAGGGCGCTTCAAATGTTCCTAAATAAATAAATATTCTGAATTAAACATAGTCTATGAATATCCGGATAAAATATCTCATGTTTTATTATTATTATTATTATTATTATTTAGTAAAACGTTAATACAGTATTATATTATGTTCGGATCTAAAAACTAAATTTAGAGTTAGTGGGAAATTTTTTTTTTGTTCTGGTGAGATCAGATTGTTTTACTGTTGTTATGAGAATGGAGTTACTGCCCTTGGACCTATGTGTTGTGGGCAAACTTCTCATCTAGTAGACCTAGCTCTTAAGAAAAAACAAAGTTACTTTTTTTTTAAAGCAATAGTTGAGTGTGGATGTTTTTATAGAATACACATTGTTGTTTGTTTGTTTTCTTTAATTTCATTTCTTCAAATTTAGACTTTTATCTGAGCTGAAAGGTGGTCGACGTAACAGAGGTGTCACACGGATTCGCTTTAAAGACCAGCTTAGGCGCCAACTTGCTTTAACTGACATAGAAGAGAGCTCCTGGTTGGAGACAACTAAAGGTCACTTACATAGGCCCCGGGCCCCGGGATATACACATTTGAGACCCAAAAAAATCCGCTGTCGACGACAGACGTAGACGGCGAAAAGAAAATCAAAATGGTCAATGGTCATGCCTGCGATAGTTAAAATTACAACTTTTATATAGCGCTACTTTCATGCTTATAGCAAGCTCATAGCGCTATGGTCCAATCTCATTTGTGGACCAGTGGGGGGGAGGGGGTATCTAGGAATAGGTTTTCCCGGGGTTCCTTTAGGCGCTCAGTAAACACAACTCTGCTCGAGTCGGGTGTCGAACCTTGAACCCCCTTCCTAGGTAGCCAAGCCAAGTTCAAGCGTACCAATCTTCCCATAGTTGTGGCAAAATATGTAGGTCGCAACTGGGACTGCGTAGCCACTGGAAATACTGCATTCCTCGTTGATCTTTGGACTCAAGACAAGCCTAATTATTATTTTCAGTAATCCTGGAGTCAGGAATTCACAACAGCTTCAAATATCTAAACATTTTAAAAACTGTTTTTGTGAAGCTTTGCTAATAATCTTTTTTCTTTTACTTCACTTGTCTAGTGAATTAAATATCCAGCCAAAAAGATGGCGTTTCACCTGGGCTAAATTTTAATTCTTTTGTATTGACCTTGACCTAGTTTAGTTTAGAGATTATGTTAGTTTCGTAAATAAATATAGTGTGCATTGTTTTTAGCGAAGGTAAAAAGTTGTGACGTAGTCAGACGAATGACGTTGCAGAATAGGTGTACATGAAACGAGAAGAATATGGCTAGGGCTTGTAGAAAGACAGATATTGATTGAGACTGCCAAGTAAAAGATGACCATCCCCATCTGTAAATAAACACCAATCTTGATTTTAAGTATATCATTGTTAATTGTGAGTTCCCTTGGCAGTATCGGGACTCGCGCAGTACAATAAGTGAAGTAGTGTTATACTTTTAGTAGACAACGCCACGACATCCTAGCGAAGACAATTTCTAGATATTACCCGTACGGTAGTGTTTAAACATTCCCCCCCCCCCCCAGATTACTGATTTCACTATATTAAAATGTTTTGCTATTGTTTCTTTGAACTTCTTATAAGGTTCAGTGATAGGGCTTTATCTCCTTTACAAAAACGCAGCTTAATAAAATTGCACAGAAGGGAAGAAAGAAAAAGGTAGGCCTATATTTCATACTCCATATGCTAGGACTAATCCATACAAGTGCTCCTTCTTCCCTGGCGCCTATCATCATCATCATCAAACTCCATTTGAGAGAGGGCTTGAGAGGCTCAAATCCTCTCTCGCAAAAGCCCTGGACAGAAACCCTGCTGTCTTGCGTAGTGCATACATGTCACCATACAGGTCGAGAATTTTTGGTTTCCCAGACCTGACGAGACGGAGATCAGCAAGTCTGGGGCAGTCAAAACTAGTGCCTATAGAGCTTGTGGGTTGCCTGAATCAGACCGGAAACCCAATGACTTAGAGTAGAGATCTATAATTCTTATAGTATTCAGGCAACCCATTCCATTCTCTAATTAACATGCATGACTAGATTAACACACGGATACACTCAGGACGTAATAATCTTATTTTAAGAAGAAACGTCTATAATATATAAGATAAGATTGATAAAGAAAATTAAATTGCATTATTCCCTTCATATTATGAAGTCGTGAGTTGCCTATAATACAATAATTAATAATAATAATAATAATAATAATAATAATCATAATAATCATAATTATAATAATAATCTAATATATATATAAACTGCATGAAAGAAGACGAATGATATAAGGGCAAATCAAGAGAAATGGGTAAATGTGTGTCAATGAGAGTGTGTGTGTGTGATAGGTATATTAACAGGTGATGCCAAAGTTCGGGGCAGAGTGTGTTGAAACCAGAGCACAGAATGCCAAACAGCTGCGGCGCTAAGGTGACTTTCATACATGCATACTACAGGTGATAAGGGGCGATACTGGAAGTTGCGAAGGGTGGGAAACTGGTGTGCAGGGCCCACGTCTGCAGGCGCCGTTAGTCTGATCTTCAAGAGAAACTTTTAAAAAATTGGACCACAGAAGAGACAAAACACGTAAACAAAACGTTTTATAAAAAAAAAAAAAAGGGGGAAGCATCGCTAGCAGACGATGTCAGCGAAAATCTTTTGTTTCACTTCTTTTCAACTTTGACCTGATTTAAGTTTTGATGTTAAGATACACCAGACGTCACGGCTAAACGAGTTATCTGTAAGCAAAGTCTCGGCGAGTTGAGTGCAAGATATAATAATAAACAATGTAAATATTTGAAATTTGACAAAACAAATTCTAAAATTTCCACTTTCATTCTGAGCATCTGAAGTCCAACTCTGCATAAAAATATTTAAAAAGCAATATGGCGGTAAAGCGCTTGGCTTCCGAGCCTAGAGAGGTCAGTTTCGAATCACGGTGAAGACTGGGATTTAAAATTTCGTTTTTTTTAGGGGCCCCGAAATAACCCAACTATAATGGGCAGCTAACACGAGAGCAATTTTAATAGTGGTCCTCAACACTGACCTGAGACGACTCAACCTGTGGACAGTTTAAACCAATAGCTCGTTGCCACGTCACAGGTCGTGACTCGTTTGTTTGTAAAATGATTTCCATGTTTCGGATATTCCTTCAGAGTTGAAGATTATTCACTTCCTAATTCAAACCTCCCGCAGGTCGACGGGTGGGAGCGGGCAGGGTTTGAACCCGGTGCCACAATAAGTCCGAACGAAAATCCAGAGCGCAAACCGCACGATCAGGCAGCCATCCTGACTCGAATGACATGACTTAGAAAAAAACTAAAATCAGTTGGTTGTTATTCCCCATGACACATGCCCCATAGCTCGAAAAGTCTGAAAGGTTGGTTTTTTTTTTCCTTAGCTCTGTTAAGCCTTAAACATAAGTCTTGTGATATACGCAATGATTGGCTAGGTTTTTATTAATTGACTTGGGTCAAATGCACTTGCCTACATGACACCATGCATGATCGTTGAACTTGAAGATCTCCGATATGCCTTTCTTTTTACTATCGACAAATGAAACGATATGAGAAACAGAATTGAATAGACACAGAGTAGAAAAGAGAAAATTAGAAAATAACCAGTATTGAAAAGATAAATTAGAAAATAACCAGTATTGAAAAGGAAAATTAGAAAATAACCAGTATTAAAAAGAGAAATTAGAAAATAACCAGTATTGAAAAGATAAATTAGAAAAATAACCACTATTCAAAAGAAAAATTAGAAAATAACCACCATTGAAAAGAGAAATTAGAAAATAACCAGTGTTGAAAAAAGAAATTCGAAAATAACCACTATTGAAGAGATATTATAAAATAACCACCAATTAAAAGTGAAATGAGAAAATAACCACTATTGAAAAGATATTATAAAATAATCACCATTGAAAAGTGAAATGAGAAAATAACCACTTTGAAAAGTGAAATGAGAAAATAGCCACTATTGAAAAAAGAAAATAAGAAAATAACCACTATTGAAAAGAGAAATTAGAAAATTACCACCATCGAAAAGAGAAATTAGAAAATAACCTCAATGGAAAAGAGAGATAAGTGGAGTTTTAATCTTTTAGCACTGAAAAAATTATGCATAAATATGGCATGGCACTTACACTAAAAGGTTATTAAGAGAAGATGAAAACATAAATGAGCCCTAAAGAGGATTTGAACCACGGACCCCGATCCGGTCCTATCGCCAAGGAGCGACCAGATACCAATTTAACATCTACTTAGACAATCCAGAAATATATAAAAAAAAATAATAATAATATTACACAGGGTCATGTGATAACGCGCCCCTCTCAGAGCCTGCCCATATCTCTTTTCATAATCATCAGCGAGACTTCTTTAGGACTACTAAATGAAACTCCATATTTGTTTTATTCTTTTCTCGGTAGCTTTGGTACCTTAGTACTACCATTCTTATATGTTACATGGCATGTTCAATCCTTGAAAAGAGATGTCAGAGTGTCAAAAGTCTACGATATCACGCAAGGAGTGATTATACGCTGGGGATGGTTGGTGATATAGATCTACTAAAATTTAAGTCATTGGTTAATATGCATGACTGAATGCATGACGCGTAGGACGTAATCATCCTCTTTTTTTTTTGAAGTAACGTCTGTATTATATAAGATAAGATACTAATTAACATCTATAGAAGAAAAACTCTACGGAGCGCTGCCTGATGTGAATAACACTGCGCAGTTCATCTCGTCTATTGGTCTAGTTCAGTGTTTCCCAAAGTGGGGTACGCGTACCTCCAGGGGTACGCCTTGCACATAGTTGACTCGTATGTTTTTTTTTTAAATACCCATTTAATTATAAATTAGAATAAAATATCATAAGTTTAAAATTCTTTTTATTATTTATTTTAAGTATTTACAAACTCAGATACAGTGCTATTTTTAAGACAAATTTCTACAAAGATCAGGAAATGGATAGAGATGTTACAGCTTCCGTCGACACGCCCACTTTTTCAATGTAAAAACTGTTTCCATTTGTTTAGAATATATTTGATGTGTCTCTGAAGAATTCCAAAAAATAAACTCACTAATTAAATACTTAATTGTGATAGAGTAATTATTATTTTGTGTGTGTAGGCCAACAAAACAAAAATATAATAAATTTATATTGTTATTAAAATAAATCCTTTGGGGGGGGGGGGGGCGGGGGCGAGGGGTACTCTGCGTTATGAAAATTCTAGAAGGGGTACGCATAAGTCAAAAGTTTGGGAAACACTGGTCTAGTCATCTGAACGCTCCAACGTAACAAAGAGAACGCCAAGAGAAGAAATCACTCCAACTGTAGCAGTGTAGGTGTGAATACAAACAACATACACACACCACTAAAAAAAACAATCAACACACACACACAAATACACACAACCAGCGCTACTTGGATTGGGCTCTTATTGTACTTCTCTGTGACAGACGAATCACACTGTCACTGTTGTGACGGACAATCACTCTGTTCTATCCTTAATGGAGAGGAGACAACCGCTTCGCCCGGATGTCACTGTGGCGTAATGGTTGCAAATTGTATGTTGTAAAAAAAAAAAAATAATAATTTCATAAAATAATTCTTAAGGTGTAAATTAGGTGATCAGCGTAGGATAAAATATTGTTCGGTTGTTGTTGTTTTTTTGTGTGTTTAAATATTTGCTAAATTTCTGATTGTTATAAATCTAGTGCTATTTTGAAAAGCAACACACAAAAATGTAATCCACTACAGATTATGCAAAACGGGAAAACCAACCAGAACACTAATAGTATAAACTACTTTATTCCAGTAAATTATTGTTTTAATTTGATGATGTCACGATAACGAAAAACACATGTATTTGGAATGTCCATTATTCCTTCAAGTTAGAAGTACTGTAATGGACCTATTGGAAGCAAACTGGCAATTATGTAAATGTTAACTTGTCTATTATTTTAAACAAGCTGCCAAAACTAAAAAATAAAATGATACATAACTTTAACTTGATTATTGTTTCCGAATACAGGAATCTTGTTTGGGCTACCTGGCTCAAATGTCTACATAATAATAAGGTGTTTGATCCTAATCACTTGGAATTAACATTTAGAAAAATAATGGACTTTAGGGTAGAGAATTATCTAGTTTGATTTTCATATACCTGTATAATGCTCATGTAGTTTTTCAGAAATAGGGTGTTGGGGGTCAGGGATATCTGATATTGTGTTGATTGTTCTGGAGTAGAGTATACTTGTATCATTTTTCTGTCTTTAGGGGGTTCATTGGTTAGGTAGTATGTCTTTGATATTAAATAATATTTCTATTACTGTTATTATATTTTTAGGTTAATCACTTTTCAATTGTTTATGATTTAATACTTGTGAATTATGATAACTTACAAATAAAAACATATTAAAAAAGCCCACAAAAGAGGCAAGATGGCCCATAAAATAGGCATATAAAGCCCAAAAAAGAGGCAAAGAAAAGAGGCATAAAGCCCAAGGATTCCTATGATGATAAAGCTAAAACTGAATAGCGCAAATTCTGAGGTTTCCTTTTAAAAAAAAAAAAAATCGAAATACGCTACGGTTGTTGAATCGAAAACTACGGAATCCCAAAGAAAATGCACGAGAGGTACTATAAATTAATTGCGTTGGACATTGTTTTTGATTATGTAAAATATTATATCAAATAAAATGGAAATGTTTCAAAAAAAAAAAAAAAAAAAAAATATATGAACTTGCCCAAAAAGAGGCCCAAGGATTCATATGATCAAAGCTAACATTTATACTATTTGGAACCTTTGGGCTTCCATAGGAACATAAGGACAGATCCTTCCGAAAGAATCCCAAAAACTTCGTTCGTCTACAGCAAAGGACAATGGACAACCCAGTGATCGTCAAGTTTGGACAGTTTATGAACAATGTTAACGTGAACTGTTGTGTAAACCGTAAACTTATGTTAGTGTCTTATGTGTTGTTGGCAAGGTCATCTCTTCAGTACTGAATACAAAAAAAAATATATAAAAAATAAGGCAACCAAGTAAACACAGGGAAAAAAAACATATGAACTTGCCCAAAAAGAGGAAAAGAAAAGAGGCCTAAGGCCCAAGGATTCATATGATGACAAAGCTAAAATTAATACCGCAAATTCTGAGGTTTCCTAAAATAACAAAATAAAAAAATTTAAACTTAGAAAAAAAAACTGATCTCGTTCTGACTACTCATTTATGGTTCTGTCTTTGTGACGATGAATTTATAATTGATGAGCTGCGGCAGGTATATTACAATGAACAGTGTAAATGATCAAGAACTTTAATAAACGAACTGTCGACATTCGTGACTTAACTCTTTCTCTCCGAACTGACGATACCAGCGTTGATTCCACCAGTTTGTGGTAAATAATTACGGAGAGAAAGAGTTAAGCATCCCTTGTCCCCGCCCCTGTGAAATGGAGACCGCCAAGACAACACTGCCCTCGGGGGTCCTTATCGAACTGTTTGTTGTCCTCTGTGTTGAGTATAACAATGTTACTGTAACCAATTTTTCTTGGGGGGGGGGGGGGGGGGGGGAATGGCAGTTGGACTTCACAATTTTCGTTCGACAATATAAATAAAAACTTTTTGGCTCCGGTGAAGCAGATATTGTGGAACATTCAATGATGACGACTGCACAGTCAGAAGTCTTTATCGCTTTGTTTAGCTGTCCTTGGTGTAGTGCAGGGGTTCTCAACCTGTGGTTCGCGACCCCCTTTGGGGGTCGATTAACGATTTGCCAGGGGTCGCCTAAGACCATCGAAAATATGGATTGTTATTGTCTACTCTTCTATTGATGTGTGTGTGTAAGGGGAGTGGGGGTCGCGGCAAAGTGAGGAATTGTAAAAAGGGGTCGCCGAGCTTAAAAGTTTGAGAACCGCTGGTGTAGTATATAAGACAATGAAGAAACTATTATTTTTTTAAATACTGAATTTACGTAATCTGAGGTCTTCGTTGTTGACGCTGAATATTAAAAACTAAAAACTGATCTCATTCTATACATATATGAACTCTGATTCTCCTTAATTTGCCCTTGAATTTCGTCGTAGGGGTGCTGTGACTATTCGCGGAGGGCCGGCGTTAGGCATAGGCGAGCTAGGCAGACGTATTGGACCTCCGATTGATTGGGGAGTCCAAAAATATTTAGAGGAACAATTGCGAAACTTGGATTAAATCTCAAACCTAGCAGAGCTCTATAGTAGTCTATAGCTCTATATCTACTAGTGTAGCTCTAAGTCTCTTTCAACTCTCAGACCTAGCAGAGCTCTATGGCTCTATGTCTACTAGTGTAGCTCTAAGCTCTAGATCATACAGGTGGGTTTAGAACAAATTGCGTAATTATGTTTTAGGCGTTTTTTTTTATATATATTTTCACTTGAATCGATTTTACATTTTATTTGGGGCCACCGAATTCACTTCGCCAAGGGCGTCCAATTACCTAGGGCCGTTTATAAGATCTGACAGAAGACTCGCTGACATTTCATTCTTATGTGGAAGCGTGGTCGAGAGGCCAAGTACGCTTGAATTTGGCTTGGCTTGAAGGTGGCTTTGAGTTGTTCTTACTGTGCGCCTAAAGGCAACAGACAGACAACATGCTACACCACTTTTAAGAAGAACATTAAGACCTGTCTGTTTAAAACTTTTTTAGATTAATTGTCATTTTAGCTGCCGTGTTTGTGTTTGTAATGTTATTACAGCGCCTTGAGCCTACATTTTGTTTGTTAACAGAGCTTTATAAATGAAATTATTATTACCCCCTCCCACCCCCTCCACTGGTCCACCAATGAGATTGGACCAAAGCGCTCTGAGCATGCTATAAGCATGAAAGTAGAGCTATATAAAAGCTATAATTATTATTATTATACGAGGCCAGCACAAAAACCAATCTCAAATATAATACACAGTCCAAAAATAAGTTGAAAGATACGACTTATTATCACAAAATAAACATAAACCAAAATGTTGTTTTTTTTTTCTTTTTCGTTTTGATAAATTTGCCAATAATTTTTTTGTATGTGACACCTCAGCCACCCCACCCCCCTTCCGGAATACCATAATTTCCCATGGCCTATATAAACATACACATTCATCCCAGCATATGTTGCGCAAAAGGGCGCGCTGCTCCCGAAAGAGAGAAATTGTAAAATGTAAGATGGCCGAAAGCAGACGTGAGCGGCGCGCATCTGTCGATGATGCGAACGTGTGAGGTTACACCAACATCAAGTTGACCTCTATCAATAGATATTATTATCCGTGTCCTAGTCAGTGTCCTGGTCGATGTTCTAATCAATGTCCTAGTCAATGTCCTGGTCGATGCTCTAATCAATGTCCTAGTCAATGACCTGGTCGATGCTCTAATCAATGTCCAAGTCAATCACCTGGTCGATGTTATAATCAATGTCCTGGTCGATGTTCTAATCAATGCCCTATTCAATGTCCTAATCCACGTTCTATTCAATGTCCTAGTAAATGTCTGGATCGATGTTCTATTCGATATCCTAGTCAATGTCCTGGTCGATGTTTTAATCAATGTGCTAGTCAATGACCTGGTCGATGTTATAATCAATGTCCTAATCGATATTCTAATCGATTTCCCAGCCCGTGTCCTGGTTGAATTTCCTGGTTTGGTGTTCTAGCTTAGTGTCCCAATAAGCGTTTTTTTTTATCAAAATTCTAGTTGATGCCCTAGTCAATGTTCTAGTCAATGTCTAGGTCAATGTTGTAGTTTATCTTTCTAGTCAATGTTCTATTTTATATCCTATGTCCTAGTCAATGTCTCATCTTATTGTACTAAACAATGTCCTGGTCAATGTAACATGAAAATGTCCTAGAAAATGTCCTAGAAAATGTCATATTCAACGTTATAGTCATGTCCTAGTTTAATATCCTAGAAAATGTCCTAGTCAATGTCCTGGTCATTATTCTAGTTAATGTCCAGTGTATGTCCAGGTCAATGTCGCAGTCAATGTGGTTTAATTAACTGTTAAGATCTAGATCAGACTGCCGATTACTAAACATGCCTTCATAAGTCTGTGTAAATAGCGAGGCAAGAAACTTATTACATGAAATCCACAATGTAAGTTTACAGTGAATTTAACTTTGGTAGTCTTGTATTTTAAATGCATATAAAAGTAACCTCACTGGCAGCAAACAAAACCCAAGTTGGACAACTCTTGGAGAATAACATTCTTAGAAAAGCGAAAAAAAAAATTTGAACATAGAAAAAAAAAACATCTTCTGGGTCACGATTTTAACATTTTACCAAAATACAGAAAATACTATTATTATTATTATTATTATTATTATGTTAGAAATGAACGAGTAGTCATTCTCTGGCGCTGCCAGGGTCGAGTTTCGCTAAAGAGAAACAAAATTCATCGTAGTCCCTTTAACAGTTTCCACTGAGGAATTTTCTGGTGATGTGGCAGGTCTGCAGCAGTACCGCCCTCTGACAGGCAACGAGGATGTTCCTAGGAATGTTAAGGGCCTTGAAGGTGTCTGTGAGGTCAGTTGTTATTATCCCCTCGGTTGATATAACAATGGGGTATATTGTTATTTTGGACAATTTCCATAGACGCTTAATCTCCAAGCCTAGGTTCCCATATTTTCTTTGTTTTTCTATCTCAGTTTTTCTTAAATTATGAGACAGTGGTACGGCGATATCGATAATGGTAGCGGTTTTTTCTTTTTTATCGATGAACAGCAGATCCGGGCGATTGAAATCTACCGTTTTGTCGGTCAGAATAGGCCTATCCCAGTACAGCAGATGATCAGTAGACTCGAGAACCTCTTGCGGAGAGTATTTATAATAAGGGGGAGTGTCCTTATCGATCAATTTGTACGTCAAAGCCAGGTGTTGGTGTATTAACTTTGCAACTTGGTTATGGCGACCTAGGTAGGCTGATTCTGATAGGGCTGGACATCCTGCCATAATGTGTTCAATCGACTCGCCCACATTTCCACATTTTCGGCATTTGTCGACAACATTGAGTTTCAGGATATGCTTCTCGTAATTTTTTGTCCTGATTACTCTGTCCTGTATTGCTGTAACAAAGCCTTCTGTTTCAGGGTAGAGATGACCTGCTTTGAGCCATGTTAAGGAAGCAGCCTTGTCGATGTTGTCCCCATGTAATGAAGCCGGAAATTTTCCGTGGAGTGTTTTTTCTTCCCATTGGCGAATCTCATGCCCTACGTCGTCCAAACCGATATTGAACATTTTGCAAACGTGGTTCTCTATCTCTTCTATACAAATTACGCAATCCGTAAAGGCTGTCACGTGATACGTAATTTTCATTGTTTTATTAATATCATCACGTGGCTAAATGTTGTTTGTTTACGATTGGTGAAAGAGGTCCATTAAATTGAATAATTTATCTTTCAATGTTACAGAAGTGACAATTTTTTTTTTTTTAATTTTGATGAAAATATTGTAAAAAAATATTGTAACTTACTATCATTTCTATGCTCACTTTTCCTGTACATACACAATTACATTGTCAATCTATTCGGTGGGGGGGGGGGGGGAATCAAATGTGGATGCCGACTCGAGCTGAGGTGTGTTCTCTGAGTGCCTAAAGGCAGCACGGCCTGAAAGCTTCTCCCAGATACCTCCTCCCAGCCCAGCCCACATAAGAGATTGGACAAAGAGAACACTGGACATGCTATAATTACTGTAAGAACAAGATAGACGAACTAAGCAAAACAAAAAAAAAAAAGAACATTAAAATAACTACTATAACAAAGAATTTTGTTTCATCAATTCCTACTTTTTGAAGCTGATGGCGGAAAGGGCCGGCCTTAGGCGTGGGCAAACTAGGCTGCCGCCTAGGGCCTCCGATTGGCGAGGGCCTTGCACAGGGCTAAAAGAATTTTATTTAGAGAAAAACATTGCGAAACATGGATGAAATCTCAAACATAGCAGAACTCTATGGCTCCATGTCTACTAGCCTCGTTCTCAACATAGCAGAACTCTATGGCTCCATGTCTACTAGCCTCGTTCTCAACATAGCAGAACTCTATGGCTCCATGTCTACTAGCCTCGTTCTCAACATAGCAGAACTCTATGGCTCCATGTCTACTAGCCTCGTTCTCATCATAGCAGAACTCTATGGCTCCATGTCTACTAGCCTCGTTCTCAACATAGCAGAACTCTATGGCTCCATGTCTACTAGCCTCGTTCTCAACATAGCAGAACTCTATGGCTCCATGTCTACTAGCCTCGTTCTCAACATAGCAGAACTCTATGGCTCCATGTCTACTAGCCTCGTTCTCAACATAGCAGAACTCTATGGCTCCATGTCTACTAGCCTCGTTCTCAACATAGCAGAACTCTATGGCTCCATGTCTACTAGCCTCGTTCTCAACATAGCAGAACTCTATGGCTCCATGTCTACTAGCCTCGTTCTCATCATAGCAGAACTCTATGGCTCCGTGTCTACTAGCCTCGTTCTCAACATAGCAGAACTCTATGGCTCCATGTCTACTAGCCTCGTTCTCAACATAGCAGAACTCTATGGCTCCATGTCTACTAGCCTCGTTCTCAACATAGCAGAACTCTATGGCTCCATGTCTACTAGTCTAGCTCTAAGTCTCGACTATAATTCAATGTTTATTCACAAATGTTTAGATCTACTTGTTAGACTACATATGTTAGAAGACCTTCGGTAAAATGTGGAAACGTTATTTCTAGTCTGGTGATCATGAACAGTCCGTGAAGTATATTAGCGCTATCGGCGCTCTATGAATTTAACTTATTTGTTGATTTAGATATAGATACAGGACGGTTTTATAATTCTTTGCATATTTTTTCGGTCTAATTTTTTTGTTTCTATTTCAATGGCGTTGTAACAGTTATTTTCTCCTCTGTTGTCTGACATTCTTTCAAGGTGACCTGCCCAACGTAGTCTGATCTTTTTCTCTGTCACTATCGGTGGGTCTTCATACAATTGAATAGGGTTAGTGCGTGTCATCCATTCTGTTTTCTCTTATACAGCACTATAGATTTTTGTTTAAGTATTTTCAGCTCCCAAGTATTTCGCAGATTAACAGTTGTTTTTGGTCAGCGTTAAGGTGTCGCATTTAGTAAAATTATAACGGTCTAGCCAGCTTTTTTCACTGTGATGCAAATTAGATAGTGTTTTATCCCCCCCCCCCCTCCTCCACGAGATATACATAAACTGTCGAATTTTTAAAGCCTTTTTTCCAGTTTCCACAAGCCACTCATAAAGAGTTTGCAAGCTTATAGCTAACTGTAAAAAAAAAAAAGAATAGTTTCAGGTGAAAAACTATAGATAGTATATAGTGCAGTGATTAATTCACACCAACACACACACACCCAAGACAGTGTCTTTCTTTATTTGTTCGTTCATTCAATGAAACAACAGACAGTAGGATTTTTATACTCCACCCACAAGAGATTAACTCCAACGTAAGACTTGATAAACATCAACGCAAAACAACTCCTCCCCCCCCCCCCCCAAAGCCTATTCTATCTTCCTTTAATAAATTGCCCTGAATGAAGTGATCTGTGCACATTCAATGTTTATAAACCTGCACCCAGCGTCTCGTCTCACGATACCATGCTTGCCTGCTCCCCCATCTAAAATGAGCAAGAGTTCCCTAGCACCGAACGCCATCTACAATTTTTTTTTTAAAGTGCGCACTGTACACGAGTTTAGCCGTGCACGTGCCAGAAATTCAAAACAAGACGAAAAAAAAAAATGGTGCGTCATGGGATAGACGACGCTGCCCGGAAGTCACGTGATCTACTTAACGTACGTTTTGATTGGCTTTGCAGAAACAAATTCAGAAAATGGTTGAATGCCCACGTTTTTTAAACAAGTAATTTGATTATATTTAAACAATAGCTGTATGCGTTTCCTATTTTTCTTTAATAGTTAATATTTATGCTTTTTTTACTTTGAGATCATAAAAAACATTCAATGTCAGTCGAAAAATAAAAAAAAAAAAAACGTTTGACATGCATTTGTAAAAACAAAAAGGATGGCTGCCTGGTCGTGCGGTTTGCGCGCTGGACTGTCGTTCGGATTTATCGATGGTCGAGGGTTCAAATCCTGCCCGCTCCCATCCCCCCGTCGTCCTGCGGGAGGTTTGGACTAGGAAGTAAACTATCTTCAACTCTGAAGGAACATCCGAAACATGTAAAACATTTTACAAAACATTTTACAAAATTTTAAGCTTTGTAAGGTAAAAAAAAAAGTAACTAGACTGTAACAGAACTCTAATTGTACAAACGCTCCTTCTTCCCATGGTGCTATAAGACTATATTACAGCATGGAATCGGTTGCTTGAGTCAGCCAGGAAAACCAATGACTAGGATGAATTTAAGTCATTGATGAACATGCATGACAAGATGGACCTGTCTGTATCTGATAAGATTCGATTAGTCCACAGAGGTTCTCAACCTTTTAAGTTCGGCGACCCCTTTTTACAATCCCCCACTCTTCCGCGACCCCCCCCCCTTTCCACACACACACACACACACACACACACACACGCATATAGCAATAAAAGAATAGACAATAACAATCCATATTTTCGATAGTCTTAGACGACCCCTGGCAAATGGTCATTCGACCCCCAAGCGGGTCGCGACCCACAGGTCGAGAACCCTTGGATTAGACCCTCTCAACTAGTAATGAATAATTCTGCAAACTACAAATCTCCACAAAACAAGTATCAATTACCAATTATCAAGGGAAATGATAAAGAAAACTTCAATCTAACACTATGTAAAGGTTATGTAAATAGTTTATCTGGTTCCTGTTATCCACGCCACAAACATTAGTTATGTAAACCATGTGCCAGCTACGTCATTTGACATCCATTTGTAGCCAGCCGTTAGGAAGACTTTCAACTTTCCAGGCGCAACAAGCATCAATGAAAAGACAACTCATAGAAACAAAGTTATCTCCCCCCCCCCTTTTTTTTTTTAAATAACCTGAACTTTAGGAGGCATGCATTTATGACGTCCGTGCATTAACACATCTTTTATATTCCAACACATTTCCACCACTCTTTCGCCCGCTTTTTCTTTCGTATACTGCTCATTTTATCCATTAAGACATAATGCAAGAAATAGGCAGGCTTTTGTCCTTAGAGCAACTATATACATACACAGTAGCGAAGCAAATTACCCATGGGTCAAAGTTCAATAATATGATAATGTATGGGTGTAACAGAGTTCACTACCTTCACCTTGACCCCTTGACGCAATAGCGTTATTTAAGTTTTTGTTTTTGTTTTTTTTAAACGAGATTTCTCTATTCTTCGCGAAATGTATCGGTGAAGTTTGGTATTTCGATCCTGAATATCACATTAACTGGCTTAGAGTCACGTAGCTAACAGCAGACGGCATCTGAAATAGACAGGGTAGGTCGCGAGACAAACATTTGAGACCCAATGAAAAAAGAAAATCGTTGCCTAATACAGGTGCAGACGAAAAAAAGAAAACTTAAATAGACCCCAAAAGAATAACGGCTTTGTCTGCATTAGGTGTGCTAAAACATTCAGGTCACAGCTGGCTTTCATAAGTTACGTGAAATCCTCGGACTCGAAGACATTGACTTCTTAATCATGCAACGCATATTCAGTATTAGACGCGCATATTATTTAGGCAACACAAAAGTTGTCTATTAAGTGAAAATCTTTGTGTAAATATTCAGAGCAAACAGTTAAGTTATATACAATATCAAAGTAATAGAAACTGTCAAATTATGAGAAACTATAAACTGAATTGAATAGAAACTGTCAAATTATCAGAAACTAGAAACTGAACTGAATAGAAACTGTCAAATTTTCAGAAACTAGAAACTGAACTGAATAGAAACTGTCAAATTTTCAGAAACTAGAAACTGAACTGAATAGAAACTGTCAAATTATCAGAAACTAGAAACTGAACTGAATAGAAACTATCAAATTATCAGAAACTAGAAACTGAATTGAATAGAAACTGTCAAATTATCAGAAACTAGAAACTGAATTGAATAGAAACTGTCAAAGTAACAAAAAAAGGGTTAAATTGGCATTAACTGAAATGGTTACCAAAGATTTGAAGATTATATTTTTTTTTTGTAGTATTTAACAATCGATACGATTAAAGGCTCATGTAGTATACAGTGTTGTGCTTTCACATAATCCAGGGGTTCTCAACCTGTGGGTCGCGGGGGTCGATTAACGATTTGCCAGGGGTCGCCTAAGACCATCAAAAATTAGGATTGTTTTTGTCTATTCTTCTATTGCTGTGTGTGTCTATTGAAAGGGGATGGGGGGGGGGGGGGGTTCGCGACAGAGTGGTATATTGTAAAAAGGGGTCGCCGAGCTTAAAAGGTTGAGAACCGCTGGCCTAATCAGTTTAAGCTTATCAAAATTTACCTGAACTTGGTGTGGCCAGCACAAAGATCAACTAGTTTAACTAGTTGAGGTAAAATTGCCATTTGGAGATTTAAAAAAAAAACAAAAAAGCAAAATAAAAAAAAAAAACAGTTATATTGAGCTTTTATTGCGTATTGAATAAAGGGAGACCACTATACAATCGCTGCCATATATCTCAATATTGCAAGGTTAACCTTTAACTATTTTAAAAAAAAAATTAATAATCACTAATTGGTTAATATTGTTTTAATGATTCATGTGTAGTTATCGGCAATGAATACAATATTTCAACTTGGCCCAAGAATAGTTAGCGAGAGGGCCAAAAAAAAGAGTTAAAGAATCCACCTGTTATATAAACAAATTTAACTTCAGATGAAATGAGATAAATAGTTAACCTGGAATATACAGCAATATAGCATTTTAAACAAAATCTAACTCACTACAAAAACACGTCTTTTCACTCTGGCAATCTGGAGTCGCCTCGTGTATTCAAGACAGTTATCGACAATGCCGCGTATCTTGCATCATTAACCCTGCATAGCAACCAACCAATCGCTAACTCCTTCTCGCTTCGTCACCATAGAAACACACACACACACATCATGATACCACCCAGATAGACGGAGAGATTAAATATAAGCTTTTTTTAAACAAAAGAAACTTCATGGCTCTACAAGGACTTGAACACGAGACTTTCTATTTGGGTACCAAGCGGTAAACATTTGTGTTCAGACTGATTTGAGAATGTAAAATATTTATATAACCAGGGCCGGCCCTAGCTATTGCGGGGCCCTATGCGAAGCGGATTGCGCGGGGCCTAGTCTGGGTAGGGATAAGCATAATGTCAAAATTAAGATTATTTTAGTTAGAAAATACTTTCGTCTTTGCAATAATTTTTTTTAAATGCTGTTTTTATTTAGTGGCACCCAAAATATGACAATATTGTCCATTTTTCAGGAAAATTTCATAATTTCGGGAAATTTCCTGAAAATCGGGAGGCCGTGGAAACCCTGTTATTATATATAAGTTATAATGGTTTAATTTAATAGCGCGGGGCCTATGAAAGCGCAGGGCTCACTACGACCGCATAGGTTGCAGTAGCCTAAGACCGGCCCTGTATATAATTTACCATTAGACTGTCAGAGGTGGAATGCATCTGGGGGTAGCAAAAGAAAGTAAAAGGAAACCAAGGGTGATAAGAAAGGCATTCTGTTTTACGTCAAGGAGTTACACCCCTTACTTCTGCTGCCCTCGTTGTCATCTAGTGCGCGTCGCCATATTGTCGAGCCGGGAAATGAAAACAAATAGACATGACGTCATTCGACACGGTCAAATGTGGCGCTATGGCCGAAAAAGATTAACATCCTCTGTATTTCACTAAAATGTAGATCAAGCTCTATCTGTACAAAGGAGTATCCAAAATTGACTAAAAAAAAAAAACACCCACAGACCTATATATATTATATTTAGACTGGAAATGAAGTTCTTTAAACACTACAAAAAATGTCTTGAAAAACTTTTTAAAAAGATGAAACAAGGCGTTGTTTTGCAAATTAATCATTAGAAGTAAAGTTGTTTTTCAACCCTAACCTATGTAACATATAATTTAATGTTTAGATCTAGATCTAGTAGGTCTAATTGAACATCGAAAATAAGAGCACTCTCGTCTCATAATTATTATTTTGCAATTTTTAGATACATAAAAACAAAATCAATTTAAATGTATATCTCTTATCTTATATAATACAGACGTTACTTCAAAAAAAGATGATTACGTCCAACGCGTCATGCATTTAGTCATGTATATTAACCAATGACCTAAACTCCGCCAAGTCATTGGTTTTCCTGGCTAGCTCAGGCAGCCCATTCTATGCTCTAATAGCGCTAGGGAAGAAGGAGCTTTTGTACAAGTTGTCCTAGCATATGGAACGAGGAATGTGCCTTTATCTTTGTGTCTTTCTGAGTATTTTTATTAAATTTTGCTTATATATATAGGTCTGTGTTTGGCAATTTCGAAGTTCAATTTAGCTTCCTTGACATTGGTTAGTTTACCGTGAAAATCTCCAATAAAGATCTCACACAAAAAGATAAAGGCACATTTCTTAGTCCCTATGCCAGTGTTTCCCAAACTTTTGACCTATGTGTACCCCTTTAATACTTTTTGTAATGCCTAGTACCCCCCCCCCCTCGCCACACTGTAATTAACAGAATATAATAAATGGGTATTTTTAAAAAAAAATCGGCATAGTTAATGAGGTGCATCGCGTACTCCCACCAAAGTGTTCCCGTACCCCTTGGGGTAAGCATGCCCCACTTTGGGAAACACTGCCCTATGCTAAGGCGAATTTGTATAGCTGGCAATAACTGCTCTCTTTCTCTCTCTCTCTCTTTCCTAGTGCCATTAGAGAGCGTTAAGGCTTGCTTGTATCATTAACCCTTAAGGTGCTGAACTGTTTTACAATGAGTGCATACACAATTCTGATGTTTAGAGGCTAAACTACCACACGCGTTTTAAGGGTTAAAGGAGATTTTAATAATGACTTAGTACTAGACTAACAGTTTAGGTCTCGGAGCAACATGCACGACTGGGTGTCACGTGGGTACGCTTATGACGTTACAAGATCTACATTGAAGGAACGTCTATAACTTATAAGATAAGCACATCGTCTATAACTTATAAGATAAGCACATCGTCTATGACTTATAAGATAAGCACATCGCCTATAACTTATAAGATAAGCACATCGCCTATAACTTATAAGATAAGTACATCGCCTATAACTTATAAGATAAGCACATCGTCTATAACTTATAAGATAAGCACATCGTCTATGACTTATAGGATAAGCACATCGTCTATGACTTATTAGATAAGCACATCGTCTATAACTTATAAGATAAGCACATCGTCTATAACTTATAAGATAAGCACATCGTCTATAACTTATAAGATAAGCACATCGTCTATAACTTGTAAGATAAGCACATCGTCTATAACTTATAAGATAAGCACATCGTCCATAACTTATAAGATAAGCACATCGTCTATAACTTATAAGAATAAGATAAGCACATCGTCTATGACTTATAGAATAAGCACATCGTCTATGACTTATAGGATAAGCACATCGTCTATAACTTATAAGATAAGCACATCGTCTATAACTTATAAGATAAGCACATCGTCTATAACTTATAAGATAAGCACATCGTCTATAACTTATAAGATAAGCACATAGGCTATAACTTATAAGATAAGCACATCGCCTATAACTTATAAGATAAGCACATCGTCTATCCTCTCTAGAGCAGCAAGAGGTGTCGGGGGTTGTGCTGAAATTCATAAGAGAAAATCTCGCGAACTAGTTTTCTTCGCGTAAAGGTCATACATGGAGCGACGCACTTCGGACCAACCTTCTAAGTATAACACACATCTAAGTTCAACACAACATTCTAGGTGCCAACTAAGAAACTTGTTTTGAGGAGAATGTCAGGACGATGGACGAGAGAACTATAAAGTGAATTAATTGTTTCATCTCTTTAGGGACATCAGAGGGTTAAAGAGAGAGAAACAAAAAGAGAGAGAGAGAGAAACAGATAGAGTGAAAGAGAGAGAAACAAAGAGAGAGAGAGAGAAACAGGTAGAGTGAAAAGAAAGAAACAGATAGAGTGAAAGAGAAATAAACAGATAGAGTGAAAAGAAAGAAACAGATAGAGTGAAAAAGAAAGAAACAGATAGAGTGAAAAAGAAAGAAACAGATAGAGTGAAAGAGAAATAAACAGGTAGAGTGAAAGAGAAAGAAACAGATAGAGTGAAAAAGAAAGAAACAGATAGAGTGAAAGAGAAATAAACAGGTAGAGAGAAAGAAACAGATAGAGTGAAAGAGAAATAAACAGGTAGAGAGAAAGAGAGAGAAACAGATAGAGAGAAAGAAACAGGGAGAGAGAAAGAAACAGATAGAGTGAAAGAGAAATAAGCAGGTAGAGAGAAAGAAACAGATAGAGAGAAAGAGAAATTAACAGGTAGAGTGAAAGAAAAAGAAACAGATAGAGAGAAAGAGAAATTAACAGGTAGAGAGAAAGAAACAGATAGAGTGAAAGAGAAATAAACAGGTAGAGCGAAAGAGAAAGAAACAGATAGAGTGAAAGAGAAATAAACAGGTAGAGTGAAAGAGAAATTAACAGGTAGAGTGAAAGAGAGAGAAACAGATAGAGAGAAAGAAACAGGGAGAGAGAACGAGAAAGAGAGAGAAAGAGAGAAAGAGTTAAAGAGAACGAGATATAAAGAGAGGGAGAAATAGTGTGGTAAAGAGAGAAAATAATAGAGTGAGAAAGAGAGACAGAGGCATGGAGAGAAAGAAAAGGAGAAAAGAATAGAGGTAGGGAGAGAGAGAGAGAAACAGAGAAAGAGATTGTGTGTTTGTATTTTGATTTATTGTTGTTGTTGTTGTTTTTTATTGTTGTTGTTTTTTTACTAGCACATTTCTGCTTCTTCTTTTTTTCCCCATAAATAAGTAATGCTAATGGGCCCCCCGACCATAAGCTGCTGACCAGACAGAAAACGCTAACTTGAACTGAATGGCCATATTACGAGGGAACAGTGACCAGAGGCAGGACAGAGAAAGCGATGGGAAGACATTAAAGAAAGGACCCGGCCTGTCATTGAAAGACAAATGGAGAGAGACGGTCGACAGATCAAGTGTGGTTCCCCCAACGTCCAACAGTCTACTCAGGGAAAGGTGAAAGTGTACAAGAGTATTGTTAATATCGACGTTATGTTCAGAAGTTGGATCCAGGCTTGTCCCACCTGTGTTTTTAAACTTAGGCTAGGCTACGATCTAAATTAGGTTGGCCAAAGCCATCAGGATTGAGCATCTTGCGACCTTTGGGTTTGGTATAATCTGGGTTTAAAATGAGGCTATGATCAAATCAAGACTTATTGTACCTGGCCTCGATCTTCCGTGTGTGTGTGTGTGTGTGTGTTTTTATTTGAAAGTGTGTTTAATTATTTTCTAATTGTTGTAGGCAGTAGGGTTATTTTTGAAAAGATAATTATCTCATTATGACTGGTTTCATATAATTGTACAAATCTTAAAACAGAAAAAAAAAAAGTTCAGAATATGAATCAACTGAATATGTAAATATTAAAAACCAATCGGATCACTAATAAAGCAAACGACTTAAGTCCAGTGAATTTAGTTTCGTAATTGTTACGACATTTAGGAAAATTATTCATTTTAGGGTAGAGAATTATCTAGTTTGATTTTCATATGCTTGTACAATACTCAGGCAGTATTCCAGAAATGGGGTGTTGGGAGTCAGGGATATTTGATATTGTGTTGATTGTTCTGGGGTAGAGGATTCTTGTATCATTTTTCTGTGGTTTCAATAGTTAGGTAGTATGTCTTTGCTATTAAATAATATTTCTATTACTATTATTATATTTTTAGGTTAATCACTTTTCGATTGTTTATGATTTAATACTTGTGAATTATGAGAACTTACTAATTAATTTTTTTTTTAAATGTCAATGTTCGATACTGTTATATAACATTAAATGTAACCCAATATTGTGAACTAGCAAAAAATAAAGTTTTAATTGTAACCTTAAATCAAAAAGGTCATTGGTTACTATTTAGGGGGAAAAACTATTTATCATATTAGAATTGTAAGAGGATTGCCAGTAAATCCTCAGACACACAAGATCGGAGACCAGCCTTCACAAGATGGACCAAGCTTTAACTAGTTCAAGTTATCTTAATTTACTAAATACTAGTCGACCCACGGCGTAGCATACGCCGTTATTTTGCAGGGCCGGCCTTAGGCCCGATGTGACCGCAGTGTGCCCCGCACTTTCAAAGGAACCGCGCTAATTCTAGGTGTAAATTATTAAAGTAAACCATTTAATAACTTATAACAAAATATACGAAAAAGTCATGGAAATATCCGGAAATAATTAAAATCTTTTGAAAACTCAAAAAAAAATAATTGCAGAAATAAGAGAGTGATCTTTCCTTTACTTCTTCTTCTCGTCTAAACTCTTGAGGGAAGAAGAGAATTATATATATATATATATATATATATATATATATATATATATATATATATATATATATATATATATATATATATATATATATATATATTGCTTTTATGCTTAATCCTGTTTTATACTGCTATTTAACTCATTTGATTATAAGTATGTATTATAAAATGAAAAAAAATGAACTAAAAAAGAAAGAAAAAAGCGCCCAAAAAGCGTCAAAAGCCCACAAAAGAGGCAAAGAAAGAAAGCCCACAAAAGAGGTAAAGATTGAAAGCCCACAAAAGAGGCAAGGAGATAAAGCCCACAAAAGAGGACAGGAGATAAAGCCCACAAAAGAGGCAAAGAAAGAAAGCCCACAAGAGGCAAAGAGAGAAAGACCACAAAAGAGGCAAAGAAAGAAAGCCCACAAAAGAGGCAAATAAAGGAAGCCCACTAAAGGCAAAGAAAAAAAAAAGACCACAAAAGAGGCAAATAAAGGAAGCCCACTAAAGGCAAAGAAAGAAAGCCCACAAAAGAGGCAAAGAAAGAAAGACCACAAAAGAGGCAAAGAAAGGAAGCCCACTAAAGGCAAAGAAAGAAAGCCCACAAAAGAGGCAAAGAAAGAAAGACCACAAAAGAGGCAAAGAACGAAAGACCACAAAAGAGGCAAAGAAAGAAAGCCCACAAAAGAGGCAAAGAAAGAAAGACCACAAAAGAGGCAAAGAAAGAAAGACCACAAAAGAGGCAAAGAAAGAAAGACCACAAAAGAGGCAAAGAAAGAAAGACCACAAAAAAGGCAAAGAAAGAAAGCCCACAAAAGAGGCAAAGGAGATAAAGCCCACAAAAGAGGCAAAGAGATAAAGCCCACAAAAGAGGCAAAGGAGATAAAGCCCACAAAAGAAGCAAAGAAAGAAAGACCACAAAAGAGGCAAAGAAAGGAAGCCCACTAAAGGCAAAGAAAGAAAGCCCACAAAAGAGGCAAAGAAAGAAAGACCACAAAAGAGGCAAAGAACGAAAGCCCACAAAAGAGGCAAAGAAAGAAAGACCACAAAAGAGGCAAGGAGATAAAGCCCACAAAAGAGGCAAAGAATGAACGCCCACAAAAGAGGCAAGGAGATAAAGCCCACAAAAGAGGCAAAGAATGAAAGCCCACAAAAGAGGCAAGGAGATAAAGCCCACAAAAGAGGCAAAGATTGAACGCCCACAAAAGAGGCAAGGAGATAAAGCCCACAAAAGAGGCAAAGAAAGAAAGCCCACATAAGACGCAAATAAAGAAAGCCCACAAAAGAGACAAATAAAGAAAGCCCATAAATGAAGCAAAGAAAAAAAGGCCCACGAGGCAAAGAAAAGAGGCATTGAGCCAAATGATTAAAGTGAAGTACCCCTTTCAGACCTTGCAATCAGATGATGATGTAAAGGTCATCTGTTTCTGTGGCCCACGGTTAAACGAGGGTGCCATGTGGCCAGCACAACGACCAACCGCCTTTTTACTTTTCCCCAACTAATGTCAGGTACCCATTAGAGCTGGGTGGACTCAGAGGCGCCCTAAGGATCCCAGAATTTAAAATCCCAGTCTTCACCGTGATTCGAACCCAGAACCCCCGCAAATTACCAATGCATTACATTCACATTTTATATTATGCTTCTTTTTCGTTCTCAAGAACGCAGAGATGTAATTATGAACAAATAACGTTCTTTTAACTATAATCTCGCAATTAGTTTAAAGTTGATCTCTATAGCCTTACCTTTCTTTTTCTTCTGGTAATAAAAAGAAAATTTCGAAGCACTAATGACCGAGTATAATACTGACAAAAAAAATAATAAACAGGCCTTCAAACCAGAAATAAATCTCCAGGGCACAGTAAAATTCAAATTGAAATGTTCTCACATAGGCTCAGAAAGGGCAGGCATCGTTGCAGGTACTTAATTCCGAGGCGAGAGTACTTCCCCTTGGTTTTGCAGGAGTTACAACTCGGAGGTACAGAAACATTGAGATCTATATAAAAGGCGGTTTTTTCTGGGAGGGGAGGGTGGGCTTCTTAAACATCGGAATAACTGAGGCTACTTTTGACCTTTAAGTTTCGATCGCAGGGAGGAAAGTAGGCGAAGGGGTAAGAAAAGAGGTACATGCAGAGGCAGATGTGAGGAGGAGGAGGGAGGAATGGATGTTAGGAGGGTCTTTTTTTCTTCTTCTTCCCACTTTATCTCCCGAAGCTATTTTTTGATGACCGTATTTTCTGGCTCCATGTTGTAGGACAATAGGGGCACTGTGTTCACTTCTGATACAATAAGTGAGTTTAAGTTCTTTGGAGTTTAACTACAAAGTGTGTAGAGAAAAATAAAAGAAAACTAATGTATGGACTTTGCGATTTTTAATGCCTCAAATGATAAGGATAAATGCAAGAACTTAAAATACAATATTTCATGTGCGTCAACTTTTTAGATTTTGTGTTGTCTGTCTGTCCGTCCGTTCGTCAAACTGGCACGTTCATATCTTAATTGCCGTTTATGCTTCTATAAAGACATTATTTCATAGTGGTCTTTATATATCTAGAAATAGAGGAGATTTGTATTATATTATCAATTATGATGTAATAACAACAATGCTGTTTAAGTTACCACTCCAGTTTATTGACATGGCAAGAGAATGAAAAACTAACGGGGGACTTTAATACACACTAATAACATACTTGAGAAAAACACGCGAGCACACTGAACAGTAGGACAAGGGAGACAACAAGTAAACAAACACACACACACACAACATACATACACATAAAAACACATATAAATGTGACAATTTGTTCTTTGGTGATAGTCGTGAGATAATGTCCATTAAAAGCTATGATGTCCATTAAAAGCTATGATGTCCATTAAAAGCTATAATGTCCATAAAAGCTATAATGTCCATCAAAATCTATAATGTCCATTAAAAGCTATAATGTCCATTAAAATCTATAATGTCTATTAAAAACTATAATGTCCATTAAAAGCTATAGTATCCATTAAAAAACAAGAGACATCACAAAGACCTACCTGATTTAATGTCTGCTTTTCATCCTATAATCAGGAAAGTTTGGGTGACTTAGACTCTAGAGTCAAGTTTAGGTTTAACCAGGCCTAACCCTAACCACAGGCAGGGCCGGTCCTAAGATTGCGGGGCCCTATGCGAAACGGATATCGCGGGGCCTAATTTGGGTTGTGATAAGGATTATAAGTGAAAATTAAGATTATGTATTAGAAAAAAAATTCGTCTTTGCATTTTATTCATACTTTACTAAGTACAAAATCAGTGTCAAATTAACTTACGAGCCATCTACAGTAGATAGTAGTTTTCCAACAAAAAGCCGATAAACATTCACAATTGCCTTTTAGATTTAAAATCGACTAGCAAAATATCGCTTTTTTTTTTTTCATAAGAGATGGATATAGATTTAGATCTATATTTGTATACCAGTGACTATTAAAGTAAATTAAGTATTAGAACTTCTTGTTTTGGTTAAAATTCGGCTTAGTATTACATTCTTATTAAATGAAAGCTGACAATGCCGTTTTTTATAATCGCGAGAAGGATTGGCGTTTTCCATATTGAATGACACCCCGAAATGACAATTTTGTCTGTTTTAAAGAGATTTGCATCAGTTTTCAGAAGATTTTAATAATTTCATGAGATTTTCAAGCTTTTTTTCTTATATTTTTAATTTTAGGAGAATTCCTGGAACCCTTTAATAATAAGTTAATATGGTTTAATTTAATAATTTACACCTAGAATTCGCATCGCGCGGGGCCTATGACCACAGGACATGTTGTGCTCCTATGTTGTTATGTTATGTTGCTATGTTATGTTGTTATGTTATGTTGTTATGTTGTTTTCTTATGTTGTGTTGTTATCATCATCATCACTCCTTTGAGTTCCTCATGGGACATAGGGCCTCGACAAAAACACGCCACTCTCCACGGTCTCTTGCTAGTATTTTTATGGTTTCCCAGCTCTCCCTGGTCTTCTCTGCTTCTTCAAGTACACTGATGCGCCATGTTCTTTTTTGGTCTTCCTCTGCGTCTTGTTCCCTGGGGGTTCCACTCTTAAGGCCTGCCTAGCTCTGTTGCTGGTATCTTTTCTAAGGGTGTGACCAATCCATCCCCACTTCCTCTCTAAGATCTGCACTTCAGCTAAAACCAACCTGGAAATCTCCTCACATCTCAAACAAGACTAAACTAAGAATCTTTAACTCTAATGTCAAGGCGGTCCTACTGTATGGTTCTGAAACATGGAGAACAACTGAAGCAACAACAAAAAAAAGTACAGACCTTCATCAACAGATGCCTGAGAAATATCCTAAAAATACACTGGTTATGTTGTTATGCTATTTTGTTATGTTATGTTGTTATATTATGTTGTTTTGATGTTATGTCGTTTTGTCGTTATGTTTATGTTGTTATGCTATGTTACGTTGTTATGCTGTTTTGTAGTTATGTTGTCTTGTTATTGTTGTGTTGTTTTGCCGTTCTGTTATGTTGTTATTTGGATGGGGGTTTTTTGTTGTTTCTTGTTTGGACAACTCTAAGGGTCATAATTCACTTTTAAATTGGCTCAATTAGTTTTGCAGAGACAGCAATTAGCTTCAACTGTAAAAGAGTTCTACTTCCGGGCTTTTAATGCATGTGTGTGTGTGTGACAGTATGTCTGCACGTGTGTGTGTGAAACCATTACGTCCATTCCTCAAACTCGCTTTCCACAGAGTTGTCTAATCTTTGCAAGAAAAGTTGAAAAATATAGCTCAACTTAGAACATTACCTTAAATTATTATCTTATCTTATAAAATACAGACGTTACGGCAGCCAGGCCCGGCTCTAGCAATTGCGGGGCCCTATGCGAAATGGATAGCGCGGGGCCTTGTCTGGGTAGGATAAGCGTAATGACAAAATTAAGATTTATTTATTAGAAAATTATTTCGTCTTTGAAATAAATTTTTATTAAATGAAAGCTCACAATGCTGTTTTTTATTTATTGGCACCCCAAATATGACAATCTACTCCATTTTTCAGGAGATTTTAATAATTTCAGATTTCCAGGACTTTTTCGTATATTTTGCCTTTTCAGGCGATTTCCTGGAGGCCCTTGAAAACCCTGTTATTACATATAATTTATAATGGTTTAATTTAATAATTTACACTTAGAACTAGCGCGTGTGGCCTATGAAAGCGCGGGGCCCACTGCGACCGCATAGGCTGCAGTGGCCTAAGGCCGGCCCTGACTGCAGCATACGTTTGTGGGCAAGTGTTAGCAACTACATTTTACCATAATTTGTACACATTTTATTGTGCAAATAGTCGTTTAAAGAAGTACTGGTATTTGATGACTTTCTAACTAATTCTATGTGCAAATGCTTTAAACCTAGATCTATGGTTTAAACCAGTGATGCCCAAACTACGGCCCGCGGGCCATATCCGGCCCGCGACGTGGTTCTGACCGGCCCGTCAAAACATCGGCACAAAATGTAGAAAATAAAAAAAGTTGAAAACTTTATTTTTTCTTTGTTAGGACTCTCACATTTTCTTTGATTATATCATACTAATCTATTATCTTGTTAGTTATTCATGTTAATTTTTTTCTATAAGAACAAATTTTTTTTTAATTTTTTTTTTTTTGGCGACAAGAATTGACAGTTATTTTAGAGTCTTGGACGATTCCGCGGCTGTCTTGAGCTAGCTGTGTCCTTGACATCTCATGTGTGTAATAAAGCGCATCTTTTCTGCATCATTTTGGTTCGTGTACTTTTGACATCAACATGATTAGTGCCATTCCATGTAACATTTGTACGTTTATGAAATGGGAGTGTCGAAGAAAAGATAATTGGATGTTAAAACTTCCAGGACAAGTGGACAGATCTTTATTAAATCTAAATTAACAAGCCAACATGTTTCATTTGTACAGAAAGTATGGCTGTTTTAAAGAATGTAACATAAAAAGGCATTCTAAATCAAACCATTACAAAAATTTGGAGGCACTGTCGGCTTGAGCCGCTAAGAAAAGAGTCGCTAAGTTACGTCTAGAGTTGAGCGAGTGACGAAAATATTGACCAAGAAGTCAATGAGTCGCGGCTGTAATGGAGGCTACAGAGGTGCTCACATTTTAAGAAGAGAAATGAAACATTAAAAATGTGCTGGCTAGCAGTGATGGAATTAAATCGGCCTGAAAAAAATGCATTTGAAGCTGTGCCACCTTTCTGGCATGACAACTGCAAAACGGATGGACGATATTGATGAAAATCTCCATTCAAAACTAAATGACAGCGCAGCAGATTTCAAAATCATTTCTATTGCCGCTGAGAAGTGACACCAACTGGAACTGATTGACTTTACAAAGCCAGACTTCCCTGCTTGAGACATTTCGAGCAATACAGACAAAAGATTTCTGCGCCGTGTTGTCTACATAATCCTTGCGCATTACCGAAAACAATTGCTGGGTAGGATCACAATGTTTACAAGCATTTAGAAAAACTTTTTCAGTTATAAGACACCTGAGACCCTTGTTACGTAATTGACTTGAATGGGTGTAAGTAGGCCTACTGGAGTCACGGGATTGTTATAAAACTATTTAAAATGATTTATTCTCTATTAAAGTTATCTGTGGCCCGCGACACGAGTGTCGGAAATAAAAATGGCCCGCAGGCTGTATAAGGTTGGGCATCACTGGTTTAAACTTACTACTCTGTTCAAATGTTAGCACGTCTAACGGGCAGATAACTCTTGCCAAAACAAAAATGTAGAGCACCTGCTATCAAGGGAAGCAACTCGCGTCATAATTATTAGCAATATTCTTTCCATATATATTTGACGTGAGCGGCGAACTTACTAACGAAATTTTATGCAAAAGTTCAGGCAAGGTACAGGAAGGGGGGATTGCTGAGGTGTACGGACACAGGGGGGGGGCTCGTACTGTGGGACTACAAGGGTTAACAAGATAGCAAGCTAGATAGGCCGATAAAAATAGATTCATGGATACACAATCATTCAGTGATAGGTAAAAGTCTACTCGATTAGACATCAATCGGTAGAGAGCAAAAAGGAGCGAGTTGGCGTTGATTCCAAGTTCAAATCTTTGCAAAGGTTAGACTTATAACTTGCTGATAGTGTCCTGAAGCCACAGACCTGAGAATCCCCGATTCACATGCATACGAAGCACCCAGTAACTAGCATGGCTCTAATCCCAACTACATAAGACTAAACACTTGTATGAGTCAGAAACTACGGTCCGCGGGCCATATCCGGTCCCTCGAACTAATATTCATACTCTGTCACTGCCAGGGTCGAACTTCGTTAGAGAGAAACAAAATACACAGTAGACCCTAAGTCTCAGTGTTCACTGAGCCATTTTCTGGTGTTGTGGCAGGTCTGCAGCAGTACCGCCCTCTGACAGGCAACGAGAATGTTCCAAGGAATGCCAAGGGCCTTGAAGGAATCTGTGAGATCAGTTGTCATTATCCCCCTCGGTTGATATAACAATGAGGTATATTGTTATTTTAGACAACTTCAAACGCTTAATCTCCTTGTTTAGGTTCCCATATTTTCTTTGTTTTTCCATTTCGGTTTTCCTTATATTATGGTAAATAATTTTGTGTCAATAAATAGATCATGGCGATTAAGTCGGTCAAAATATGCATATATTATTATTATAGCTCTTATATAGCGCTACTTTCATTCTTATAGCATGCTCAGAGCGCTTTGGTCCTATCTCATTTGTGGACCAGTGGGGGGGAGGGAGTACCTAGGAGTTGGTTTTCCTTTAGGCGCTCAGTAAACGCAACTTCGCCCGAGTCGGGTGTCGAACCTCGAGCCCCCTTCTAGGTAGCCAAGACAAGCCAAGTTCAAGCGCACTTAGCCTCTCGACCACGCTTCCCACTATACCAGTATAATGAGTATTATTATTATTTTGGTGCTGCTGCCCATGTGTTCAGATATGTCTCCTCGGGACAAAAAAAAAAGATTGACTCCACGGTATCAAAACAATCTCAATGTAAGCAAAATGCGCGCATGTATTTCAGTATCAAATCAGTTGCATCACTTTGCATGTTTAACAGAAACAATAACACACAAACAAAATGGAAAAAGGAAAAATAACTACATTAGCAGCATTTAATTGATCGTTCGATCAGGAGAAAGGAGATTGCTCTCCCTTGATAATTTCTACCATCCGGGGAAGAAACTCTTGAATGCTAATTACGATGCAGTGTGTACCGCAGACGTGTGGTTAATGAGAACTGTAACGAGTTCACTAATAAAGAGTTCGACATAACAATTGGAAACAATTATCACTAAATGTGTGCCGAGTTCATTGTTGTGATATTATATAGAGAACACATATAAATTCAGCAGACATAAACAAGCAGACAAGATCGTGTCCCTCCCTCCCCCCTCCTTCTCTCTCTCTCTCTTTTTTTGTTGTTGTTTATAAGGCACTCAAAGAGAAATCGCATACATTATTCTTGCATAGTCGGGGCCACAAGCTGAGATGAGATACAATCTAGATTTGAACTCCAGATTGGATCTAGGGCCAAGTGGCTTTTGACAAACTTTTGCAGCTAAATATGCTGGGTTATATATATATATATATATATATATATATATATATATATATTGTTACAAATGACCAGTGACAGGAAGAGGTTAACGGGTGACCCCGACGAGATAACACAGCAGCGGGTGTTCCCTGGAATGTACATGTATAAACAGAGACAGGATGTGACGTGTCCTCACGTGTTGTTCCAGGGGACGAACAGATCTAAGTAGGGGGACAGTTACTAATGAACAGTGACAGATAAAGGTCACTACGTGTGACCCCGACTTGATGACACTGCAGCGAGTGTTTTCTGGAATCTACATGTATAAATAAAGACAGGATGTGACGTTTCCTGACATGTTATTCCAGAGGATACTAGGAGTGTTTGCGCAACTTTAGAGAAGCGATTAGGGACTCTATATAAGCCAGAGAGTTAATGTGAAAGTCAGTCGTATGGAGTTGTGAGTGAGTCGTGAGTTAGCCGTTACAGTCGATACAGACGATGTAAGACGTGTGCGGCTCTAGTGGAAGAGAAATGTGTACGACTCGATGTAAGTTAACTAGGGTAGAGTTAACTGGAGAGGACTACTGTCGTTAAAGTCTATACAGCGAACTACAGTGGACTTGAGCCGTTACAGTCGATACAGTCGATGTAAGACGTGTGCAGCTCTGATGTGGTAGACTTGAGTGCGACTTGGTTCAGCTTTGGGAGACCTGGAGCGACACTGGGAAGTGTGTCGTTGGTCTGTTCTGTGGAATACGGCTCGATGCAAGTTGAGAAGAGATGAATTGCAACGAAGTGAAGAGATGAATTGCAACGAAGTATAGCTAACTGTAAACTGACAGATATTGTACAATCTTCTACGCTACATGTTACAGTAACGAATTGTTAGAGTTAATAGTCATTAAAATTATATGAAACTGGAAGTTTAGTCGTCAAGTTCTTTGCTGTGTTTTTATTTGTGTGCCAACTAATACATCTAGCCAGGAGATTCAGAAATACGTAACAATATATATAACTTATAAATAAAATAATCCCGATTTTAAATGCTTAATTAGCAAACGTTTAGCTAAATGTTTTTTTGTTGTTGTTTTTTTCAAGAAGCAGAATCTATTTCTATATTTAGCCTTTGTGCTTAGGGGTTTTCGCGCCAACAACAATAAGTACAAGATTAGTAGCGGAGTGAATACAAGGGAGAGAACCAGGTACCGTAAGTTATCAAGACGTCAAAACAGTTGAAGGGAAACAATTAAATCTTTATTTTTATTTTTTTTAAGTTTAAACCCATGAAAATACCACGACTGAAACTGATGTCTTTAATAAAATATGTTTTAAATTTTAACAAATTTGTTACGACACATTATCACATTATGTGAGTCTGCGCTTAAATATTACTCCAAAAATAAAAACAGGTTACAATATGAATCTATAACGCATATATCTCTACAGTTATTTATTATTGTTAATGCTGTAATTGAAAACCACATTATACAAAACGTATTTCTTCAGTGACAAAACGTGCAACAAATCAGTTAATAATACATTAGCTTCTATCAAAAGAAAATAAATGCTGTTCTATACATTCATATATCCATAAGTCCCCCCCCCCCACCCCACACTGCACAGGTGTAGGCCCTATGTATAAATCCAGATCCATATATAGACTAATATACAATATAAATGTTAGGTATGTGTACTAGTTAGTTTATGTCCTTTACTTAAGATGTCCTTATCAAAGTGATAGTCCGAGAAGCAAGTAGATTATAATAATTTTTTTTTTAATAAAGCGCTGTTAACAAACAAAATGTAGGCTCATGGCACTATGATAACAAACACAAACACGAGAGCTAAAATGACAAACTAATCTTAAAAAGGTTTTAAACAGGTAGGTCTTAATGTTCTTCTTGAAAGTAGTGTAGCATGTTGTCTGGTCTGAGATCAATGGGGAGTGAGTTCCAAACATTTGGTTTACCAAAATCCAGGCACGGCAAAAGACGCGGATCAAATCCGTGTGATTGTCAAAAGAGTTGAGCCGAAGGCTCTTCGAACTCTAAGCGTGTAAGCCTATCTGAACAAACCGTTCTGTCTAGAAGAGGTCCAAGACAATGTCTATATTAAAACATCTGCTATTTTCAATGTGTCTGGCACTCCGGGCGCTTGGACTATACGTGGCCGAATGCCGAGCACACCCGCCATCTTGATGTAACGGTCCGTCGACAGGGACGTGAAAGCTCTCGCATTCCCTTGGACACTTCCACACAAGTTGTTTTGTTTTGTTGTTGTTTTGTTGTTGTTGTTGTTTTTGCTATTCATTTAGCCTAATCATTTCCTCTAGTGATCGTTTCCACCCGAGAGCCGCGTTAACGCAGGATGGCGTACTCGGAAGGATCAAATCCAAACGCGTGTCAAGGCTCTATGATCAGACCACAAATTAAATCGCTTGTCCTTGTGTTGTTTGGTTGAGCGGAAGACATTAATTAATGCATGTTATGAAAAAAAATCATTCTCAAAAACGACAGTACCATGCTATACTTGAGACTTAGATCACCCCGCTCCGTTCGGCGCACTGGGCGACAAGCTGTCTCCACAAGGATGTCTCTGGCAATGTCTGAAACCTCTTCCAACCATGTGTCCACTCCTCTGATGCCCTCCATGAAAACGTGGCGCCAAATTATACGAGGACGTCCCTGTTTGCGCTTTCCTCGTATAGGCCTCCGCTTCATCGCAACTCTTGGCGTGCGTAATTCATTTAGTCTAAAATGTTTGTAAAATGTTTTACATGTTTCGGATGTTCCTTCAGAGTTGAAGATAGTTTACTTCCTAGTCCAAAACTTCCCGCAGGACGACGGGGGATGGAAGCGGGCAGGGTTTGAACCCTGGACCAGCGATAAATCTGAACGACAGTCCAGCGTGCAAACCGCACGACCTGGCAGCCATCCTTTTTCACTATAGTCGGAGAACATGTCCCGCTAACCTAGATGTTTGTAAAATGTTTTACATGTTTCGGATGTTCCTTCAGAGTTGAAGATAGTTTACTTCCTAGTCCAAACCTCCCGCAGGACGACGGGGGATGGGAGCGGGCAGGATTTGAACCCTCGACCATCGATAAATCCGAACGAGTCCAGCGTGCAAACCTCACGACCAGGCAGCCATCCTCATGCGACGCTCTGTCACAACCTCACTAAGTGGTCGACTCCCCCCATTGCGGCATAGGATTTCCTTGAGACCCGAACTGACTCCTAATATATGTACCAGACCAGTAGTAAATGTGTGTTTACAGTGTCCATTTTCTCAAAAGAGTTGCAAGTATTGATTGATACTTTCTTCTACTGTAACAGATTTATCGTTGTTCCCAAGAAAGACAATTGAAAAAAAAAAGCAAGTTCTAAATAAATGGATTACCTCCCTTGTATAATAAACTCTATGGAACTAATTAATTTCTCCTCGCAATGTCATTAAACTAAAATTAAAATTCTTAAGGATGAAAAAAAGGTGTTTTTTTTTTTTTTTGTTTTTTTTAAAGACCTACAATAATATTGTTGTAGCTTTTTTTGGGTAACAGAAAACAAATTATGAGAAAGGGGAACAAAGTGGTGGAACAAGCTCTGACACTGGTCACGGTTGGACGCACGCAGACATAGCCTACATTCTATTTCTAGTCGTAATGGTGTCGACTGACCCCTGCACGGGAAAATGTGACCTGCTAGAGACTAACAATATCGTCTGCATGGTTTCACGAGAAAATCAAAATTGTGATATATTTTTTTTTTAAAAGATTATTGCAGCGTGATGTGTTACAGACAAATGTGAAATAGTGTTGAAAAATGACTCTCTCTCTCTCTCTCTCACTCTCTCTTTCTCTCTCTCAAATACCAATGGGTTTATACGAGCCTAGGTTTATACCGTCATTCTAGGGTTTATACCGTCATTCTAGACCAAACAAGTCAGAAGTAGGTCATGGCCATGGGGCAGGAAGAATTCAGTTGCTTATATAAATAAATGTTTGCTTTTATTTCATTTTCGGTTTCAGGCTGTCCTTAACAAATGAACAATATTGTGTAACGGATGCATGTGTATATCAAATGTAGCTGAAGTATTTCTAGAATATGCTTAATTAGACTAAGTGCGTGCGTACATTGTTTGATGTATTTTAATCGCGAGTTCTTGAAATCATGCACACCGTCACAAATATAGATAAGGTACTAACAGGAACACATACTCAATGACTAAGCTCACTCAAGATGAAAATTCAATAACGTTTAATACAGAATGGGCCTGTCACTAATAACGATGTTATCCCCTCAAGAGTCTAGCAGTAACTGATTAAATAAAAGTATATCATAATCTCTAACCCCAAGTCTAAAAGTCTATCATAATCTCTAACCCCAAGTCTATGTCGTCATTATAAAATGTATGTTCACCGTCAGTCTAATAAAGTGCGTAACCCAACCATGGAACTATACTAATGGAACACCAGCTTCGAGTTTTTTACAAAGACAAAGAGAGTCGAAGTGCCGTCGCGCATCTTTTTCGCGCACCATACCATTTTGAAAAATCGATGAGGATGCCAAAGAAGAAATTTACTCCGAGAGCCACTTGGATTGACCTTCATTGAGAGTAAAACTTCCCCACACTATATTTTATTAGATCTGTGAAAACTGTATCCATTTTCTGACTATCTGATAAAATAGATACAATTTCCCTGAATAAGAGATCGTCACAAAAGTTGTTTTTTTCGATCCCCCTATAAAATGCCACTTATTTTCCAAAAAATAGAATCTAAATTCCGAAAATACAATCTTTCAGTGTTTCTGTGTTTGGTTTATTTACACTAAATCTGGATGAAGACCTGTCTACCGTTCCGCCAAATGCGTATTTGTTACGATATACTAAATTGCACGAAATAAAAATAGGAGGCCTAATACAGTTTTGACACTCCAAGCTACGCATTTCTAATCGTTTTTTTTTTTTTTATCGAAAGGACTAGGCTATAGGCATACACGTCTCGTGGGAAACAAAGAAAAAGTTAATCTTGATAATATTGTAGCTTAAATAAAATGACAAAAAAACAACAACAACAAAACAACTAGCCTATAGCCTAATCTAAAATGAAATAGATCTAGAGCTAGATTTTCTTGGACGAATGATATAAAATAAGTATAAATAATAAGTCATATGAATCCGATAGATCTAAAACAAATACTGATAGAGTCATTCATTAATTAATTTTTAGAATTACTTCACTACCAACTGGGTATTTTTATTGCCAAAATACAATGTATTTTATGTGCATTTATTAAAAACAACAACCAAAAATTAAGCGTTTGACGCAACTAGATCTAATATTAGTAATTATATATAGATTCTAGTTCTAGATCCAGAAAGCTACTTCTCTAATTCAGTTTTCTAGTTTAATTCTAGTTAGATCTAGATGTCTAGACCACTAGATCTAAATCTAGCCAGGGTTTTTGTCATGGAATAGATTTATAAAACTTCAGCCACCTACTGATATGACAGATAGTCCTACTCTCTCTAGTCTCTACTACTAGACTCTAGATCTAGTATGCCTACTAGTAGATCACTACATTTGACTAGATGATTACTAGATCACAGTAAAATTCAATGTGTACTTCCGACTTAAGCTCAACAAACAAGTCTACTCCAAAGTATAGATCTACTAGTAAAGTCACAAAGTGTAAAGGATCATTATATATTCACATAAAAAAAATTATAGGCCTAAAATGAATCGAATAATCAGTCACTAATTTGACTAATCAGTAATCTAAATTGTTTTTTTTTTAAAATGGCAAGTGTTATTGATGACTTCTGACTTGTAAACCAGTTGCAGAGATTCTAGTTTTTATTTTGATGACATGTTACGATATATCAATGATATTTAGATAAACCTATAATAGTGGAACAGACAGAAGGACCATTTAATATAAGGCAAAGAAGTAAGATGTTTATAATCCATGAAACTATGATCAAACTCACAGAGGACTTGTGTCATTTGTGACGGCATTTCATGCATTTACAGAAGCTACAAACTATTCTACAAAAATGATAGGCTTGTCTTTGATTCCGAAGACTTATGAGGAATGCTATGTTTCCAGTGGCTACTCAGCCCCAGCTGTGACCTACATATTATGCCACACTGAGCACAGGCATAACCATTGTCCACCTGTGGTAGAATCAGTTGTTTTTTTTCTTTTTGCCGTCTACCCTCGGCAATTAATTTTCATTGGTGTATACCACACCTTTGTAAGTGACCTCCAGCTGTCTCGCTCTGAAGCTGTATGCAACCAGGTGCTCTCTTATTCTATGTCAGTTAAAGCAAGTTGGCGCCTAAGCTTGTCTTTAAAGCATTTCTGTGGTACCTCTTTATGTGCATATGACATGTTAGGCTAATAGGTTTTGCCTATCAGAAGGCCATTTCGGAATATATAGGTGTTTAAAATGAAACTCCAAACATCTGGACTTCCAGTAACCAAGAAAATAAGCTTAGGATTCAAAGAGACGACACTGGCATTTCAGCTAAGACAATCAGTAAAATTAATAGCAACTTTAATTGCAGTCCACCAAACAAGATAAAAAGAAACAAGTGTGGCTTCAATAGCATTGATGATATTTAGTTTACTTTTATCTCATTTACTAGTATTACTATTTCATTGACTAAGGTTTTTTATTGTCAAATATGCATAAGTACATGTACTAGTTCCTGCAATTTGATGAAAAATAATAATTAAATTGTGTGTAGTCTATATACAAATGTTTATAAGAGATCACAGCTTAGCTTAATTTACTTAATTTCAAAACTATGATTTTGTGTTCTGACTCTACTCTAAATAAATTATATTTTATTTTAAGAATGCAAAGTTGGAAATTCTGTTCTGATGAAAAAAAATTATTAAAATAAAGTAGATGTTTATGGTTTCTTTGTATTTATTTTTAAATTATTTATTCATTAAAAATTAATTGTTCATTAACATTTACTTGAAGTAAAGATCAAAAACACAAATTCAATTCATGCAGATCACAGCCCATCACTTAAATGTATTTACTGTCAATTCTACACACTATTCATTTCAAAATGTTGCTTTAAATTGTTATATGACACAATCAAAGTACTGGTACCTCACATTGATGTAGGCCTAAAGCACCTGAAATAATGACAAATTTTCATTCAATAACTTGTACTGTCATTTATTATCAGACGTGTTAAAACTAATGACCTGTAGCATCATCATTGGCCTCCTTCAGTCGTAGAAATAGAAAGACTAAGGTTTCATCTCAGAGCACACTTCCTCATGTGGCTGTGGAGCCCTATTTCGGAGAGACACTCCCGTCCACAGATAGCACAGGTTAAGGTGGTTTTTGCTTCGGTGGTAGAGGAGCTGGCCGTTTTTCGGATTGTACGTTTTTCTTCCTGAGCTGAGACCTATGTACTTTCACTGTCCATAGCTTTCTTGGTCACTGTCTCTCCATCTGTTGCGGTCTAAAGCTATGTCTTCCCAATTGTCAGTATTGATGTTCACTGATTTGAGGTCACGTTTTATTACATCTATGTAATGGAAGTGGGGGCGACCAGTTTTTCTTGTGTCAGTAGTGTGTTAAAACTAATGACCTGTGTATATAATTTATTAAGCAGGAGCATCAACAAATCTTGAACAATAATTGTCTACAGAAAAACTTTATTCTTATCCAAACAATATACATTTACAATGTATTTAAGCAAGTTAATTTATATTTATACAAATCTATATGGCCTAAAGATTATAGCGTATTTTGATGTGTGAATACCAAGTTACATTATTACATGAAAATAGTGTACTCATTTTTAAAATATTCTGGGTAATAAAAATAAAAAACTAATGATACAATAAAATTGAAGCATTAGTCAAAAAAAGAAAAATTTCACTCAAGATCTATGTGAACTCTGCTTGAAAATTAATTAATTAATTAATTTTGAAATTAATTTTAAAAAAAATTATGGTTCTTTAGTCAATGGAATGATAGCAGCAATTATTTAACAATTTCATGATTATCCATTCATTTCAATATACTTATAACTGAAAAATAATTCATAAGGTTTAGATACAACCATTTGAAATAATGATTATAATTTTTTTCTTAATTTGCTTAATTCAAAACTAATATAAACAAGATTTCCTCTGTCAAGAAACTTATGAGGGAACAACATGCATGTTCTTCTCAGTAAGTTTTGCAAAGGGAATTAAGAATATTTAATTGATGTTGCTTTTTTTTTTGCCAACATTTTAAACCTTTGCACCAGGTTTTAGTTTTAAGGAGAATGCACCATATTTTATATGTTTACTTTTGTTAGATTCTTATTTTAATTTTAAAAAAGTAAAATTTCCCTTACCACTCATCCACTGCACTCCCTCTTGTTTTAATGGGGCTCAGATTAATAGTTTTCAAGTACAATATCAAACAGATTGAAAGAAATACTAAATTCAAATCTGTTGGCTGAATGACAGGATATACATAAATATGTATACAGCTTACAGTATAATATATATATCTTAAATTAAAATTGGTCCAAGACTTTTATTTTGCAACATGATGGGATTTTCCTTTCTGGTGGTGCTATGCAGGAGTCCAAGAATCTCATCTTTTCTCATAACAGAAAGTTATCTAGTTATAAAAATAAATAAAAGGATTTAAAAAAAAAAATAAAAAATATGTGTGACATATGTGTTGACCATGCTAAAAGTATATATGTTATTAATTATAGTTATATAATTTTGCCATTCTAAAAATAGTCTGTACCTAAAAGGAGCTACTGCGTTAATGTGTAGACATGGCCCTGACCTTAATAGTTATGAATTATTACTATAGGTGAAGGCAGATGTTCAGTTAATTTGATGCACATTGAACTAATCTAAAAGAAGCAGCTATAACATATATTATGATTTACATTTTCATGGAAAACTAGTTTTTCAAAAATACAAGTACTTCAGTTTATGAGAAAAGTACATGGGAAAAATTGCAGTACCTTACCTTTAAGAGGTGCAACCAATCATTGACTTTTCAGGAATGCATGCCTTTTTCTTGCATTTCCAAACATAACTGTAATTATACAATTAGGCATATTGGTTAATTTCTTTTGAAAACATTACAATAAAAAAATAATATTATTAAATTGAAAACGTTGTATCAAACATACAAATTATCAGACAATTTTGCCTAATTTCATCTAACAGTTTATTGTAAAGGAATGGCCTGCACAACAGCCAAGGTATATTAGGCATACATGAAAGATGAATGTGCTTAAGAGTGTTATAAATAAAAAAAAAAAACTTAGAGAAAAATGTTAAATTCCATCCCAGATATTTGGATGTTGCTTGACCATGAAAATCACACAATTCATAAAACATCTATTAGATAACTAAAATAAAAATTGTATAGTAGTACTTACATTAAATATTGAATGGATGCCCAGAGAGTAGAAATAGTATAAGTATGATCCTTGAGCCATTCTGGTACATCATCAGAACTGGTTGCCATGGTTCTACTTGTTAATAACTGAAACATTACAAACATTTTTTTTTTTTATTTATAATTTATCACAGACTAGAATAGAAATGTTGCCAGGAAAAATACCAATGGTTAGAATACACCTGATGCTACTTTTGTAGCCTAATTACTGGTTAAAATGCACCAAAACTTCATTAATTAAATCTGATAAGAAACATATATGTATCACACAAGTCCAAGTTTATCAGAGTGTCATAGCAAATAATTAAGTAGATATGTGAGTTTTATATTAAAGTACTGAATTTCAGGGGATAGATCCAACTTGACACCACATCATTTATTATTTCATGAACTCATGGGTCTGGGCATGGCATGGAATGGAAAGTAATATATATGGGGTGTAGGCAAGGCATGGATTATAAATTGTCTTGTATAGATTAGATTGGGTAAAACTGCCAATCGAAGGTAACTTTTACTGATAGATCTGGATCAATTATAAATTTATGGGACCTAGGCCTGCATAAATTTTATCTTTTATTTATATATTTTATGTACATATATAACTAGTCTAGAATCTATAATTATATCTTAATAATAATTTTTGTAGATAGATGTCATATAATATCTAACATATTAAGTATAGATCAGTAGATTTAGAATTTTAGCTAGTGGAATATTTTTATATCCTAATCTGAACTGGATCTATATATCTAGAATTTAGATCAGTAGATTTAGTATTTTAGGTAGTAAAAACTTTTATACTCTAAATCTAAACTGGATCTAGATCTAATTATTCTAGAAGCTCAGATCTAGAGGACTAGTTGTCAAGATTTGACTACACTATGGCTAATGCACTAGCTTAGTAGGCCTACTAGATAGATCAAGAGACAGAGTAATAATAGACTCGTCTTGCCTCGTTGGGCCTCTCAAATCAGCTATAGACTTTAGAGACAATTTAGGAAGGTGAATATCGATCCAATTCAAAGATCTACAATCTACATGTTAGAGTCTAGCTAGAGATGCTAGATCTAGTCTAGAAGGCTTATCAATAAAAAATAAAATCAATCATTTCTAAAGTTTGTAAAATTATATGTAGATCTAATCTATCTATTTATAATATAATAAAAATCTATGTCTACTTTTTAAATATTTAAAATGATATGGCTGGTGATATTAATTATTTTAATTGAGACATTGACATACTGTCACATACAAAGTAACAAAATAATTAGATCTTATACTAACTCATAGACTCATACCATATTGTAATAAACCTTCGAGTTTACGTTCCACTACCTTGACTTGACTATATTGACTAAATAAAGGGCACTATGATTATAGATGTAGATTATTATCTATGATGATGATGTTTATCAACTGGTAGATCTATAAGTAGTATCGTCACTTTAAGTATAATCAGTATAACCACTGCATTCGTTTCATTCACTGTCTGTATCAATAATCGTGTGAATGACTGAATGTGATGTGAAAGTGAAATCTATTGATTTTTTTTTAAAACGTTAAATAAATCTAGACCTTAGTCTTTAACTTTAGTCTAGGCCTAGATCTAGGTGTTGTAGATCTATATTATTCTAGCTATTATACAAGAGATCTAGATCAATAAAGTTCGGTTTTTTTTAAATTCGCATTCGAAATTTTAAATACCCAGATTTAAGTATTTATATACCCATATTGGTAGGTCCGAGTTAATCATTTATTAGATCTATTAAAGCATGTCTATATAAAAGATTATTATTTTTAAAATATATTATTATATAAAAGATATAGTTATGAATATTTACTTTAAAAAATTAAAGAAAATGAATTTTTCACTTTTGCCAATTAACACTCTGGCTAGCAAAAAGGATGACTCCTCAATACTGTGAAAAGACGATAACTGCATGAGTTGGTTTGGAATTGTATTTTGTAAGACTAATTTTCAAAACATATCCTTCATGAGAGAGAACGAAAAAAGGTTGTCAAAAAAAAAAGCTGGCTGGACTACGCAAATAATGGACCAGCCTCTCTTTCTTGATATCTTGTTAAGAACATTGGTGACCGGGAAAAGTGGATGGTTTGGTTGCGCGGGACAGATGATAAAAATGACATGTACATAAAAAAAAATCCAGATTTTGTGTAAAATACCCAAATGAGGAAGTACTGGAAACACCGATTTTAATGAAGTGGCCTTAAAAAAAAATTTTTTGTGACGATCCATTATTCAGGGAAATTGTATCTATTTTATCAGATAGTCAGAAAATGGATAAAGTTTTTACAGATCTAATAAAATATAGTGTGGGGAAGTTTTACTCTCAATGAAGGTCAATCCAAGTGGCTCTCGGAGTAAATTTCTTCTTTGGCATCCTCATCGATTTTTCAAATTGGTATGGTGCGCGAAAAAAGATGCGCGACGGCACTCTGATCATAAAATCTCGAAGCTGGTGTTCCATTAGTATAGTTCCATGACCCAACTAACTAACCTAGCTATATAACAGTTGCATTCCTTTCTACACTTCTGAATGCGCACTATTGCGCACCCAGAGTAAGATTACAATTATGACATTTTAATAAGTAGATTCAGATCTATATATTCTTTTATGATGAACAAATACATTAAATTAACGAATTAACGACAGTCCATAGCGCATATCCCACGACCAGGCAGCAGTGGCGTAGCTAGGGTGGGGGAGGAGGGGCGAGAGTTTGAAATTTCCCCGGGCCCCCAGTTGAGTGGCCCCCAAATGAGTGTGTTTTTTTTTTACATTACGATTTAAATATTACACAAAATGCACCCCCCCCAAGAGGTCAAGACCCCCGGGCACCCAAATGACGGAAATTCCTAGCTCCCCCCCCCCTCCAGACAGCCCTCGATGAGTACATAGGCTTTTTTTCCTTCCTTTTCTTTATTTTCTAACTGGATTTATCTTATAAAATAGGCCTACAGATTTCCCTAGGTCACTCTAGACAAGCATGTTCATCAATGCCATCTATTCTGCCTATTGACATTAAAGAACTTATCTTAGATCTGGAATATAAAAGACTTTTGGTATGAGAAAAGCAGAAAAGATTTGTTTCGTTTTTGTTTAATTGTTTTACATTTCTCCGGCTTTTTGTCAAACACGTGACAGCGTGTTACAAGTGTAAGCTACGAAATGTAAATATAGCTCTTAACACATATCCGCATTCATGGAGGGACCATGTGTCTGACGCTTGTACCAAACGATGTCCAAGAAAGGGGGTCGGCTGTACAAGACAAGAAAGTTTAGAGAGGGGGGGGGGTCCTTTAATAAATTAAGGTTAGATCGTTACAGTGGAAATAGAAGACCTTATGTGGAATCTTCGACATTTTGGTGCCATATGTTGGCTCTTTGGTATTTTGGTGCCATATGTTGGCTCTTTGGTATTTTGGTGCCATATGTTGGCTCTTGGACATTTTGGAGCCATATGTTGGCTCTTTGACATTTTGGTGCCATATGTTGGCTCTTTGGTATTTTGGTGCCATATGTTGGCTCTTTGGTATTTTGGTGCCATATGTTGGCTCTTTGGTATTTTGGTGCCATATGTTGGCTCTTGGACATTTTGGAGCCATATATTGGCTCTTGGACATTTCGGTGCCATATGTTGGCTCTTGGACATTTCGGTGCCATATTTTGGCTCTTGGACATTTTGGTGCCATATGTTGGCTCTTGGACATTTTGGTGCCATATGTTGGCTCTTGGACATTTTGGTGCCATATGTTGGCTCTTGGACATTTTGGTGCCATATGTTGGCTCTTGGACATTTTGGTGCCATATTTTGGCTCTTGGACATTTTGGTGCCATATGTTGGCTCTTGGACATTTTGGTGCCATATGTTGGCTCTTGGACATTTTGGTGCCATATGTTGGCTCTTGGACATTTTGGTGCCATATGTTGGCTCTTGGACATTTTGGTGCCATATGTTGGCTCTTGGACATTTTGGTTGGTGCCATATGTTGGCTCTTAGGCGCCATATGTTGGCTCTTTGACATTTTGATGATCTTTGTGAAATCTTTGAACTTTTGGTGCCCTGTGTGGACTATTTGACCTTTTGGTGCCCTATGTGAACTATTCGACCTTTTTCTGCCCTATGTGGACTATTCGACCTTTTGGTGCCCTATGTGGACTATTCGACCTTTTAGTGCCCTATGTAGACTATTCGACCTTTAGGTGCCCTGTGTGGATTATTCGATCTTTTGGTGCCTTATGTGGACTACTCGATCTTTATGGCGCTTCTTGTGAACTCTTCGTCTTTTTGGTTCCCAATGTGAACCTTTCGACCTTTTCATGCCCAAATTCTTGGACTTTTTTGATACCCTATGAGAACCGTTTGGCCTTTTGATGCCCTATGTCAATTATTCGACTTATTCGGTACTTTGCGTGAGCTCTTCGACGTTTGGTGCCCCATCACTATTGTGATAGAGGGGCATTGCATATATGATAAAGTAAAGGTAGCCACTGGCATGTTTATCATATTGCTTCCAGTGCTTCTGTATAATGTGTCGCGTACACACATACTGACATACTCTTTGGTTAATAAGCCTTCAATTACGAGACACCGTAAGCCTAGTGGGAATAGCCCTAGATTAGGAGGAAACCAATCAACTTAAGAAAGGTAGAAGATCATCTACATTTGTCTTCTAATGAGTATTACTATTTAGATTCATCATTTTCAGTGTTACTTTGTAATAGCCATAGTCGTAGCCCTAGCTTGTAACGATAAAAGCGATAAAGTCTAACTATTATAATGCCTAATTGTGTCAAGAGTCAAGGCCGTTCACAAGTATTTCATTGTCGACGCTTTTGATACGGCATTAAAATTAAATAAACACAAATAAAAATCAAATTAAACAACTTACCACTATGTAATATAATCCCAATCATGAAAAGCAACTTTCTTGTATCCTGTGTGTGTTACTGTGTCCTGTGTACTGTGACGGAATCTTGTCTCCCCTACACACTATTTTGGGTCGGTCTCATGTCCTATAACCTTTAGTAGCCTCCAAAAGTTATGCGGAACCCTAAATCTTGAGACATGAAAATCTAGGTCAAGCACGGTGACAGTGTCGACGATTCAACTCTGGATGTAGCTCTAGATCTATTTATAATCTAGGTCTAGTAATCTAGAGTAAAGATTTATTTTTTTTTACACCTTGATTTTCTCGGATCCTTTTAGATGACTATATACTTTTCCATTTATAACCATTAAAATTTTTAACTCATCACTAATTCTAAACAAATAAACGAATTTTCACCCAGTTTTACGCTACTGCTATTAGAGCCAGCCAGGAAAACCAGTGACAGAATTAACTCATTGCTTAACATGCATGACGCATAGGACGTAATCATCTTTTTTTTGGAGTAACGTCTGTGTTATAGATAAAAATCACTAGTTTCATTTTTTTTTTCAAATCGATTTTTGTTCACTTTCTTCGATCCGATTTTTTGTTTTAAAAAATTAATTCCACTCATTTTAATTACTTCAGGGTGTGTCAGCATGTCTTCTAGGTTCCAGAACGTGTGGGTTTGTTTTTTTTTGGGGGGGGGGGGGCGAATGCCTTTTTTCCCCTTTAGGCTACAGCTGGAGGGGCAGACAAAAAAGTGTGAGATCTAAATTGTGAATCGCTGTCTATGGTGACGGTGGGAAGAGGTTAGCGATTGGTTGTGAATGATGCTAGGACAAATTTGTACAAATACTCCTTCTTCCCCAGTGCTATTAGAGCATGGAATGGGTTGCCTGAGCCAGCCAGGAAAACCAGTGACTTGGCAGAATTTAAGTCATAATATATGCATGCAACGACGTAATCATCTTCTTTTTTGAAGTAACGTCTGTATTATATAAGATAGTTGGCATTGTCGTCTGCGGTTTAAGTTAGGAGAGACAACTTCATGTTGCCAGAAGAAAAGGTTCAAAAGGTTGTGTTATTGTAGTGAGTTAGATTTTGTTCAGACTACCACTTTATATCATTACTAAAGTCTATCACATTGATTTCATTTTATCTCAAGTTGAATTTGTTTATATTGCAATCAAAGTAATATTTAATATTTTCCACAAAAGAAGTTTTTCAAGTTATTTCAAGTATTATAATTCAAGATATAATACACCTGAAGTGGTTTAGTTGTCTACCAGCAGTTTGGTGCTAAAAGGCAATGACCCTCAACAACACTGGTATACAGAATGGATTGTTGATAAGCTATGTTTTTCTTTAAATTTCTAGTAAAATATTTGTGCCTTGCGTGCTTTTACACTTTGCCCACATCTAGAGCTAACCTTATAACCTAAATTTAACAAAATGCCCTGTCTGTACCTCAAGCTAGTTGCACACTCAGAAATTAAGAATACTAAGAATTGTCTTCGAGTCCGAAGGTTAATGAGAAATGCAGTTTTTCAAGTGGCTATGCAGCCATAGCTTTGACCTACATATTTTGCCACATCCAGGGCAAGCATAACCATTGTCCGCGGGTGGTAGATTAAGACTCAGAAATTATAAATGTTGATATGTCATAGTAGGCAAATAATCAACCGAAGATTTATTTAAGTACACCTCTTTGGAAAAAAAAAATACACAAAAAATTATCCATTTATTTTTATTTTTTATCAAGAAATTAAAACTGAAATATTATCCAGGTTGTCGCTTTTTAATTGTTCCCTTTTGTACACACTGTGTACTTAATTCACACAAAATGTGTTCACCAATTGTGTAAGAAATGAAGACATGCAGTCGTTTCTTGACAGGTCTACATAATTAAATACAGGTGCCATCAATATTGAACAATTCATTTCCTGACAAACGTAAAACTGATTTTCATAACACTGATAAAATATCTGCTTTTAATTTAATTTATTGTCAGAAAAAACATGAGAAATGGTTGCACACACACACACTTAAATATCTCACCAGGCCTTCTCACTCACACACACACACACTATTTACACTATCAACGTCAGTCAGCCAGACACTCGATAGATCCAACACTTAAACTGAACACTAAAAGCACCAGGTAAACAAGAGCATCAGTTCTCCATATAAGTGACATACTGAGTTAGGACGGATAAGTGTTGCTCGTTCATTATAGGTGGAGCTGCTGGTGGATCTGTCAAAGACAAAGAAAAAAGTTTTTTTTTAATTGATTCAAATCCTGCACCTGTCAATATAATTCATGTCCTACACTTGTTAAATTATAATTCATGTCCTATACTTGTTAAATTATAAATTTATACACTTGTTAAATTATAATTCATGTCCTACACTTGTTAAATTATAATTCATGTCCTACACTTGTTAAATTATAATTCATGTCCTACACTTGTTAAATTATAATTCATGTCCTACACTTGTTAAATTATAATTCATGTCCTACACTTGCTAAATTATAATTCATGCCCTACACTTGTTAAATTTTATAATTCATGTCCTACACTTGTTAAACTATAATTTATGTCCTACACTTGTCAAATTATAAGTCATGTCTTGCTCTTGTCAAATAAAGATGCTGCCTAGTTGTGTGATATATTCTTTGAAGTGTCGCTACAATGGATCCGAGTTCAAACCCCGACCACCACCACCCTGTCATTCTGTTTAGGCTAGGATGTAATAATGTATCTGCTATCTTTATGCTTATAATGGATGGAGGATGCATGGAATGGAGGATAAATGTATTTATGTGACAGATAAAACTAATGGTGCAAGAGTTGAATTCAGTACAAAGTGATTCCATAAACTTTAACATACTTTTCTTTTTTTTCCCCATAAACCCAGATATTGACATTGTTAAAGAAAATGTTCTGATGCACCCAACATGATAACACTTAAACAATGTGCCCCACATCATGATACTAAATAATGCACCCCATATAATAATACTAAAACAATGCTTCCCACACACACACGAAATAGTTAACAATGTCTCACACAAGATGATACTTAATAACGTCCCATGCAAGATGATACTAAACAATGTCCCACATAAAATGATACTAAACAATGTCCCACATATGATGATACTAAACAATATCCTCCACAAGAGCATACCAAGTAATGTTCCCAGCATGATAATTAATCATGTTCCCCAAATGATGATACTAAACAATGTCCCACATAAAATGATACTAAAAAACAATGTCCCACATAAAATGATACTAAACAATGTCCCACATAAAATGATACTAAACAATGTCCCACATATGATGATACTAAACAATGTCCCACACATGATGATACTAAGCAATATCCTCCACAAGAGCATACCAAGTAATGTTCCCAGCATGATAATAAATCATGTTCCCCAAATGATGATACTAAACAATGTTCCTCACATGATACTAAACTGTCTCCCACAAAATCATACTAATCAATGCACCCCCATGATGATACTAAACAATGTTCCCCCCATCTTGATACTAAACAATGACCCCTATGTGATTATACTAAACAGTATCCCTACCTAAAGGTTTTGGGATGAGAATTCCTGTGATATTGTCTACTTGCCATCCTGCGTCAGCAGCAGCTGTGAAGAAAGAACACAAGAAGCTATCAACAAGATCTGATCACTAATGGTACATTTTTAATTACAAATTTTGTGCATACCTTTGAGACAGGTGAATATAACTTTACTGCACTGCACCGTATACTAACTTTAAAAAACAAATATATCTTCAATAGGTATGTGAAATAATGAACCTTTCATTCTGGGATAAATTTTGCACTACATAAATGGAGGTCTATAAGCCATGTTTTGGGTACGCTACTACATGGCATAGACTAATTATGCAAAGCAAAAGCAAACATTTCATTGATGGATCCTGAAAACCAAATGTTAAAAAAAGAGTGTTTAGCAGTCAAATGGATGTTCTCAGAATCTTTACCATCCTCAGACAATGCAGCCTGCACTATTTCTGTGGCCCACAGTTAATGAGGGTGTCATGTGGCCAGCACAAAGACCAACCGCCTTTACTTCCCCATCAAAAGTCAGATACCCATTAGAGTTGGGTGGATTCAGGGACGCCCTAAAAATCACAAAATTCAAAATCCACAGTCTTCAGGGAGATTCAAACCCAAGACTCCAGGTTCGGAAGCCAAGCGCTTCCTTTAATTGAGACTAGTTTGAGTTAATAGTAGGAATTGAAAAAAATAAATAAATAGAAGGCCATGTTTCTCCTCTACAACTTCTAAAAGTGTTCACAAATAAAAACATTCAAAATGACTATTTTCTTTGTAAATACTGTTATGTTATTTTTTTTTTTAGAAATCCTTTTTATTTTCAGTTTCAGATCATTAAAAAAATACCAGTACCTTGAACTGCCTTGTCGACATTCATCCCCACAAATGTAGCAAACTCATTAGCATGGATATTAGAGTAGGCCAACTGTACTAGTCGCAGGGCTCTGGCTCTCACTGAGTCTATAAAAAGCACAAATGTACGCTCATGTATATTCTACCAGTCTAAGCCTTTACTATTAAAATTGATAACACGTACACACAGACATATATATTCAATATATTTATTTTTAAAAAAGTAAAGTACCCATTTCAGACCTTGTGATCTATAGGTCATCTGTTTCTGTGGCCGACAGTTAACAAGGGTGTTATGTGGCCAGCACAATGACCCAACTAATGTCAGTTCCCCAGAAGAGCTGGGTGGACTCAGGCGCTCTAAAAATCCTGAAATTCAGAATCCCATTCGCCAAGATTCGAACCCAGGATCTCTGGTTTGGAAGCCAAGCGCTTTACCACTCAGCCACCTCACCTATGTTTTATAGATAAAGTATTAATACTTTTTTATAGATCATCCCCAGGCCACTGTGGCATTCTCATTTAGTTTTGGTCCAATCTTTTTTTTTTTTTTTTTTGTGAACATGAGAAAGTCTCTATGCTACCTTTAAGCAGCCAGAAAACACAGCCCACTTTGTTTTATTTAAAAATTAAAAATGCACTGTCCCCAAAAAAGAAACAAGCTGGAGAGGTTTTAAGCCACTCTGGCTACAAAACCACAAATAGGTTGTTTTTTTTTTCAATGTTAGTTCATTTTTTCTTTAAATACAAGTAATTAAAATAATATTTTTCAACAAGTTTTTTTTAAATCCAATGTAAAAACTTACTGTTCTATCATTATCAATGATGTTCTTAAGATGCTGCTAATCAATCTATACAATTTTACAACTAAAAAGATATAAAAAATAATGCATTTTTGTTACCAGGGTTGAGGTGAAAAGATTCATACCTTCGACAGCAAGCATTATATTTTTCACATCGTCTGACCATTCTTTCTGTAGAGCTTCGTATGTTCCGGCATAATCCTTCAGCCACATCTTTTGTACCACATGCCAGATCAGGACCAGCTCAGGACAGTTCTATAGGACAAAAAATATAAAGAAACAAAAGTTTTAGATGTACGATCCTCATGCACCAACAGACAAATGTTAATGCTAAATACAATTGTATACATGTAACATATATAAAGGCACAACTACAACCAACAATTTTTTTTAATGAGAGAAAATGGGGAATTAAATATAACGAACTCGACTACTCCATCTAGCAGCGATGCACTGCCAAGCAAACAAATGACTGGACCACCCAGATTTCCTAAATAAGAATCTTTCAGATCAGTAACATTCTGCAAAATACTTCAGCTGCCCAGAAGTCAACTGTCACATGAACCTCTAGCCCAGCCCACACCTCAAAATACCTGTCTTGGGCAACCAACCAAAAACAGAGTTGACGTATGAATAGCAGTCCAGCATATATTAGACAAACAATAGCTCTCACAACAGAATAAATTAGACAACATAAATACACTGCACAGATAGAAGCTTCAGTGAAGAGGTAGCATTGGTCCAGCACTTGGCTTCGCCTTTGTTAAGTACAAGTGTCAGTCTCTTCTTTCTTATCATTAAAAAACTAATGGGATGTAATGAAATGTCTTCTCTTATCTTATATAAGTAAAGTAAAGGCATATAAATATCTAGGCGTTATCATCAACAACAAGCTTTCATGGGAAGACCACCTTGGAACTCTGACAAAGAAAACAGCCCAGCGACTCTTTTTTCTATACAAACTCAACAGTTTTAAATTAAACAAGAAGATCCTTGAGACATTTTACGGCGCAACTGTACAAAATCTGCTAACATACGGAATAAGTTGTTGGCAACAGATAGAAGCTTCAGTGAAGAGGTAGCATTGGTCCAGCACTTGGCTTCGCCTTTGTTAAGTACAAGTGTCAGTCTCTTCTTTCTTATCATTAAAAAACTAATGGGATGTAATGAAATGTCTTCTCTTATCTTATATAAGTAAAGTAAAGGCATATACATATCTAGGCGTTATCATCAACAACAAGCTTTCATGGGAAGACCACCTTGGAACTCTGACAAAGAAAACAGCCCAGCGACTCTTTTTTCTATACAAACTCAACAGTTTTAAATTAAACAAGAAGATCCTTGAGACATTTTACGGCGCAACTGTACAAAATCTGCTAACATACGGAATAAGTTGTTGGCAAGGCAACGCCTCATCTAAACTGTTGCAACGTCTAGAAAACATCATTAAAAAAGCATCAAAAATTACACTCACAACATTACCACATTTAAAGGAACTTTTTGAACAAACGTGCCTAAGAAAAATCAAAAAAATCTTGGAAGACAATGGCCACCCGCTCCATCAGAACTACGCCAGGTCGTCGCGAAGTGGGCGACTGCTGTCAATCAAAACAAGAACGGAGCGGTACAAAAACTCGTTCGTACCTCACTCGGTCAGACTCTATCACCGCCACTCATTGATCAGGGAACATGAAATGCACCAAGATACCTGTGTGTAGTCGCTGAATGAACTCTTTATGTTGTCTGTTGTATTTATGTGTATTTTTCTGTTGTGTTGTCTTTATATGAGAAAAGAGTCCTTGTAATCACAACAAATTTCCGTAAGGATCAATAAAGCAGTCTTAGTCTTAGTCATATAATACAGACGTTACTTCAAAAAAGAAGATGATTACGTCCTACGCGTCATGCATATTAACCAATGACTTAAATTCTGCCAAGTCACTGGTTTTCCTGGCTAGCTCAGGCAACCCATTCCATGCACTAATAGCACTAAATTATTTATGTAAATTTAAAATAGTAGTGGACCCAAGACTGTTCCTTGAGGTACACCTGAGTTTACTGTTATCTGTGTTGATTTAGAGCCATTTATTATTACAGTTTGTTCTCTCCCTATCAGAAAATCTTTAATCCACTGATGCAGTGGACCATTAATGCCAAAATATTTTAATTTTTTAAGCAAACTATGGTGGTGAACTTTGTCAAAAGCCTTGGAAAAATCTAGTAAGATAGCATCTATTTGTTCACTATTATCTAAACCTTTTGAAAAATCATCAATTAGTCCTATTAGTTGTGTTTCACACGATCTATATTTCCTAAAGCCATGTTGGTATGGGGTGAGGACATTATGTTTGTATAAGTGGTTTATGATGTTGCTACATATTATGTGTTCTAGGATTTTACATGTGATGCTGGTAAGTGATACTGGTCTTGGTGAGCATTTCATTTTACAACTACCAATTAATTTACAAACTACAATCTTTTTTTTTTTAACTATATACAGTTCTTTCTTCTTGGTCAAAGATTAGCACATGTCTCATTCCCTGTGAACTCTGTGGCTAGAGTTCAATCCTCACTTTAAAAAGCCTGCCACACAAATGGCATGTAAGTTGGGTCTGTGATAGTAAGTGCATGTGTTTTGCGTGGCTGGTAGTGCAGTGTGTGTGCCTGTGTATGAAATGACCAGTGGACCTTGAGTGTACATGGTTGAGTGAACAGCAGTGTGTCAGGACTGTGTGTAAAAGGAGGTCAGTTTAGAGAACAAGTGGCGGGAGTAAAGAGCATAAATAGAGACTAATAAAATCATTGTGTTTATTAAAGCTCAGGTTGTTTTAGTGTGTCTAGTACAGGGTCTAATGCAGATAAGCCTGCTTCTTCTCTCAGTCTTTTGTTAGCTATGTCTTATTTTATAACGGCCGCTCCCCTTGACTTGTATCTTATGACTCTGACACTTAATGACTTCACGACATGATTGAGAGCTAGTGTTTCCCAGTCGTGAATAATATCACACTGCTTAAATAATATATACCTGTAATCAATCAAAATCAAAAAGAAAGTAAGTTAAAACAAAACAAAGGCTCTACCTGTTTGATGCCAAGAGGAATTCTTTTCCATAAAAACTTTGCATTGCACCTGGAAACATACAATGGACAGAAACTTTGTTAAGCGACAACATGTTGAAACTGAAGTCCATGGGAGGCTAACCCAAAAAGTTATACATAAGTTTATAATAACACATAAATCAAAATGTGGTGACAATGATTAAAATCAACAAAGAAAGAAAAAAAAACTCATCTAACAGGAAAAACTCCACATTTAAAGCCATACCTCTCAATACTGTAGAAATTATTTCCCCTTACAATATCAAACATATTAAGTAATAAACTTGATAACATTTTTTGATTCATTCATGTTTTATTAAGTATAGTAAATAATTGTGCTAAGTTTCAACTTGATCTGAGAAGAAATACCGTACAAGAACTGTAACAGAGTGAGTTGATTTTAGCTTTGTACATAACAAACTATAAAACTAATAATAATGTGTGTGTTTCATCCATTTCCATGTCAATAGCTCAACATAAACAAAACCTTCATTAACAAACTGAATCTTGTTTAGAAATACAAAATTGTTATATTTCTTATTCTGTATTTTTCAGGACTATAGTAAAGCACTGTATCACTAGATTCCATAATATATGGCAAAGATTATCTTTCAAATAATAATAATAATAATAATAATCTTTATTATCCGTAAGGAAATTTGTCTTACAATTTGTGCATTACACCAAACAAAAAACATTATAACTATAAGAAACCAAAATGTACATTCACACCAGACTCACTCATAATTTACATGTGACAAAGTTTATACCAGATTGTTCTTATTTAATGATTTGATTGCCAGGGGAACAAAAGAGTGTTTGTGTCTGTTTTTCTTTGCTATCAGTGTCTTGTATCTCTTTTGTGATGGTAAAATGATGTCATTATTGTCACAGACTGGTTTGAGACTCACTGTGACATGAAGTGATTTTCTAGTCACCTGATCATCTCGTGCCTTTTGCATGGGAAAGCTACAAGTCTAATACTGACAATGAAGTAACACCCTCAGTTGTTACTTGGTCCTTGTAGAGTGTGGAGGTGGATATATCTTTCAGTGGGAGTATGTATTTTGTGAAGTTTATTCTGAACATGGAAACTATAATTATATTTTATGATGTTAATATTTGAGTGTATGTTGTGCGTTTGGGGCTGAATTAGCCAAATTATATGTATTCAATAAACTTATTGTCTGTTACCAAGTATCGTTATTCAATGTATTTAGTGCATTGTGTTTGTTGTGTGAGCAATAAGCTCTAAGAGACATTGGCGTTAACAGAAGTAAAGAAACACCAACAGAGATGTGGACATATCTACTAATACAATATAACTACACACTCATAAAACCCACCAGTCGTGTTACAATTATTCTCTAGAGTACTAACTACTGATCAGGACACAAAATGTTTTACAAAGCAGCTTATAAACACTTTAAAAAAAAATATGAATCCTCACCTCCAGGCCTCATTAATGATTACAAGTGTTTGTTTAGCTTTGACCTTCTTAAACTAAAAATAATTTCAGAGTTAAAAAACAAATTATATCATCGAAATACAATTGAGTCTTCACACCTTAAGGTCTAGAAGTGAGCATGAATGTGTTCAGTCTGAGAAAAAAATTTAACAAATCTTTAAACTACAGTTCAATATAACAGAAAAATAGAATATAATGTTTTTAAAATGGTATGTGGTCATCAAGATGTACTTACAAATCATTTTGTAGCACGTAGACAGCCAGAAGCTGACAGTACAACAATGGAGAAGCTGGTGAAGCGCCAAACTGAAACATACACAATACAAAAAGTTGGCACACATTCTATTTACTAAACTTCATTAAAAAAAAAAGAACAAAATTTTCTACAGAGCTGCGGAACTGAATTATATCATCTCCTTTGTCTATATAATATATATATATATATATATATATATATAATATAATAGTAATACTAATATCAGTAATGTCATCTTATGTGTTTTTTTGTTTATTGGCATAAAACAGAACCAAATTACTATTACATATATTTGTAATTTTTTAATTATAAATCTTTAAATTACATAATATAGAAACCAGATTGTTCGTAAAATGTTTTACATATATTGGATGTTCCTTAAGAGTTGAAGATAATCTACTTCCTAATCCAAACCTCCTGCAGGACGATGGCAGCAGGCAGAATATGAACCAGGGACCATCAAGAACAACAGTCCAGTGCACATACCACAGGACCAGGCAGCCAGTTATCTAGTTAAATAAAACCCTATCTACATCTAGAGTCTCTAGATCTAAATCAATCTGATCATGTGTTACTTCAATGATTGATTTCATTACCGTTTGTGACAGTTTTATCCACAGGACTTTATAAACTTTATTAGTTTGTAACTAAGACTAACTAGGCATACTTAAGTCTACTAAAAGTCTAAACTTCAATAAATAGATCTAGACTTAGGGAGGTGAAATAAAAAATTTATCTTCGAAAAAACAATTTTTCGTTCGTACATCATTAAAATACTTTAAAAGAACTTTCCAATGGTGTAAATTATGACTGTTTAACGGTTAGAAAGTTAAGATTTTTTTAGTGGCATTTTGACCTAACATTGGTTGACATGGAACAAGTACGATGAGAGCGCCTTGCTGGCTAAGCCAGAAGAGACACACCTCCAGATCAAAAGTTAAAAAGTTGGAATTGAGTTTCTTAGAGGATAAATCTACTTATTAAAAAAGAAATTTAATAGTAGATCTAGTATTAGTAGTAAATTTCTAGCTCACATATCTGATTTCATTAATATAAAATTTATGAACTTCACTTGTTTAAAATGTAAATATTGATGAAATAAACAAATTATCGGGTCTAGAGCTATAAGAAATGTCAGAGAGGTGTGGAAAAAATGGCATTGTGATGGCAGAAACAAAATATTTAAAAATTGGGATCAAAATCGCCTGAAACAGTTTTGTTTCAAATGCCTTTTTAAAAAATTGCAAGGTAAAAACTCTTTAAAAAGTATTTAAATCTATAGCTAATAATATCTACTACAAGATTATAATTTCACTTGTTGGTCTAACACAATATTATATCTTCTATAAAAAAAAAATTAAAAACTGAAATGTCCATTGATGTCAGTGGGTTTTTTTTTAGTAAGTTTTTACGATATTGGCGTTTGATCAATCTGAAAATTGGGAGGAATATAGCCAGACACATGTAATTTTAGCAGGAAAAAAATCAACACTGTATAACTGACCTGTAATGAGTATCAGTAAAAATAAATATGTATATTTATATACTTTTAATGCAAAATATTTTAATAATTTTTTTTTCAAATAATTGTCAAAGACAAAAATGTTCTCCATCATCAAAAGTAATCGAATTCACTCCTTTTAGTCTTTTAGCAATGATATCTTTACAATACTTTACATATACTGAGCATAATCGATTTTAAACAAACACCTATGTCTTATATTCTATGTCTATCACTCTTTGACTTTGTCTATTTATTATATTATAATTATATGTTACAAAGTAGCACTAACTATGAAAAACCCCATCTCAAGATTTTTTTGGACACAGGAATTTCACCTCCCTACTAGACTAGATCTAGATTAATGATAAGACGTCTGAAGGCCATTGGCCATTGGGCCAATGCGTTAAAATACTTAACGACTTAAATTTAACTTAAAGTAAAAGCCTTAGGCTTACCATTACAATACAAGGCGTTAAACTTAAACTTCTTATTACTTATTAAAGTTATTAAGATTAAGTACGATTAGAATCTCTAGTTTAAAAAAAAGTAAAGTTTTACTAAAACTTAAGTTTAAGTGCCTTAGCCTTGCCTTAAGTTAAGCCAAGTTTATACTATTTATAGTTAATTATATAAGTTAAGTTAAGCCAAAGTGCCCAAAGTGAAAGTGACTCAACTGACTCAAGTGAGTCAGTCAATTCGGACATAGATTATGATAGATTCTAGATCTAGAGTCTAGAGACTAGAGTGTCTAGAGGCGTAGTAGTAGAGGGAGATGGAGGGATTCATTTCAGCCTCTGAAGTCCTCACTCAAAATATGGATTTGCTTATGATACGATAAGGATATCACTATCTAGGCTAGACTCTAGATCGGAATCCTTCTTTAGAGAGATCTAGACTCTAGACCTACCTCTAATTCTTGCCGTTCTAAGTCTGACCCAAGCTGTGAATAATCCATAGTGTTTACGGCAGCTGCCATTTTCTAACTCCGCAGAAATAAAACTTAAGCTATTTTTATGAATCAGATTTTTCGTAAGCAGATCTATAAAAAATATAATATAATCTTTGTGTATTTTTTTTCGTTTTTCTTGATAATATTAGACTAGATTCTAGATTGAGCAATAAATCTTTTAATTATTTTTTTTATTCTCTTCTCTGCAGTAGCAGAAAAGGCTATCTGTTGTTTTTAGTTATGAAGATCTATTAATTGCTGTTGTTTTTTCATTATTATTAAATTATATAGGCCACGGATACTGTCGTTGCAGACGCTTTATCTTGATAAACAAAGAGACATTTCTTCCAAATTTTGTGTTTTCTTATATGATAATGAGATAATGATCTAGAATCACCAAGACGTCTATCTTTAGAAAGATGAAAATGTAATCTATAATAATTTGCCCTGTTGGTATTTATTTGACTAGTTATAGTATGACTATGAGTATGATAGTGACAGTATGATGAGATGAGTGAGTAGTATGAGTGTATTCAGTATTGTAATAGTATTGACAAGTATTGTTATTATGAAGTATAAAATCTAGATGTAGACTCAAGTCTCAAGACTTGTCATAAGTCTTATGTCGATGTATGAATTGTATCAAATTCAAGTGAATCATAATTCATTAATTGACATAATCATGTATTGATATTGTATCATGTGTATCACTATCAGTGACTATCACTACTAATCAATATCAGTGTTTGAGTATCATCAGTATCAATCAAAGTATGTAACTTACTCAAACTTACTGTAACTAAACTCGTCTAAAGTGAGTAAGTGTAGATTAAGTTAAGAATGTCTTGTCAACAACTAAAAACGAACTAGATCTATCATTGACTTCTATTTTACATTTTTCAATCATCCACTCTTACTACAGTTACAATCCTTTTATATCATGATATAGATCTAAATCTAATATATGTTAAATATGTAATGTTATTGTAAGGCCCAGAATAAAAAAGGTCATATTGGCAATTAGAGTGTCAAATGCAAGGAACATGATTTTTTTGTCAGATCCTGAATTATTTTTTTTATTCTCTTCTCTGCAGTAGCAGAAAAGGCTATCTGTTGTTTTTAGTTATGAAGATCTATTAATTGCTGTTGTTTTTTCATTATTATTAAATTATATAGGCCACGGATACTGTCGTTGCAGACGCTTTATCTTGATAAACAAAGAGACATTTCTTCCAAATTTTGTGTTTTCTTATATGATAATGAGATAATGATCTAGAATCACCAAGACGTCTATCTTTAGAAAGATGAAAATGTAATCTATAATAATTTGCCCTGTTGGTATTTATTTGACTAGTTATAGTATGACTATGAGTATGATAGTGACAGTATGATGAGATGAGTGAGTAGTATGAGTGTATTCAGTATTGTAATAGTATTGACAAGTATTGTTATTATGAAGTATAAAATCTAGATGTAGACTCAAGTCTCAAGACTTGTCATAAGTCTTATGTCGATGTATGAATTGTATCAAATTCAAGTGAATCATAATTCATTAATTGACATAATCATGTATTGATATTGTATCATGTGTATCACTATCAGTGACTATCACTACTAATCAATATCAGTGTTTGAGTATCATCAGTATCAATCAAAGTATGTAACTTACTCAAACTTACTGTAACTAAACTCGTCTAAAGTGAGTAAGTGTAGATTAAGTTAAGAATGTCTTGTCAACAACTAAAAACGAACTAGATCTATCATTGACTTCTATTTTACATTTTTCAATCATCCACTCTTACTACAGTTACAATCCTTTTATATCATGATATAGATCTAAATCTAATATATGTTAAATATGTAATGTTATTGTAAGGCCCAGAATAAAAAAGGTCATATTGGCAATTAGAGTGTCAAATGCAAGGAACATGATTTTTTTGTCAGATCCTGAATTATTTTTTTTATTCTCTTCTCTGCAGTAGCAGAAAAGGCTATCTGTTGTTTTTAGTTATGAAGATCTATTAATTGCTGTTGTTTTTTCATTATTATTAAATTATATAGGCCACGGATACTGTCGTTGCAGACGCTTTATCTTGATAAACAAAGAGACATTTCTTCCAAATTTTGTGTTTTCTTATATGATAATGAGATAATGATCTAGAATCACCAAGACGTCTATCTTTAGAAAGATGAAAATGTAATCTATAATAATTTGCCCTGTTGGTATTTATTTGACTAGTTATAGTATGACTATGAGTATGATAGTGACAGTATGATGAGATGAGTGAGTAGTATGAGTGTATTCAGTATTGTAATAGTATTGACAAGTATTGTTATTATGAAGTATAAAATCTAGATGTAGACTCAAGTCTCAAGACTTGTCATAAGTCTTATGTCGATGTATGAATTGTATCAAATTCAAGTGAATCATAATTCATTAATTGACATAATCATGTATTGATATTGTATCATGTGTATCACTATCAGTGACTATCACTACTAATCAATATCAGTGTTTGAGTATCATCAGTATCAATCAAAGTATGTAACTTACTCAAACTTACTGTAACTAAACTCGTCTAAAGTGAGTAAGTGTAGATTAAGTTAAGAATGTCTTGTCAACAACTAAAAACGAACTAGATCTATCATTGACTTCTATTTTACATTTTTCAATCATCCACTCTTACTACAGTTACAATCCTTTTATATCATGATATAGATCTAAATCTAATATATGTTAAATATGTAATGTTATTGTAAGGCCCAGAATAAAAAAGGTCATATTGGCAATTAGAGTGTCAAATGCAAGGAACATGATTTTTTTGTCAGATCCTGATAAAGTTAGTGTGTAAATTTTGACATTGCATCCAAAATGAAGACTTTTACATCCTAGCTCAAAACCTCTTGAAGGACAGCAAAGGATATAGGTGGGCAGGGTTCAAACCCAAGAACATCTAGATGACAGTCCAGAGCACATACCTCATGACCAGACAGTCATCCTGAGATTTTACAGAATGAGATACAAAATAATGCTGGCAAGGAAAAGAATCAGTTTTAATTTTGTTTATATCAGCATTGGAAGCAATGTACTATTGATTTTGTATCACTGGTATAATCATTAGCTATGCTAACCTTTAATGTTCTTATCTGTTGCAGATTACAACATACATTCTCATTCAAAGAATGAAACAATTTCTTTGATTTCATCATTTGCTTCATCATTCATTGATCAATGGCTGATTTAAATTTTATAGGTGAGTGTTGCCAATGCGATTTTAGTATGACTTAGTGACCTAATGTATGAAATTTGTCTTTGAGGCTCATCCCTTGGTGTGAATTTCTTGTCATTAAATGGTAATGGTGCAATGCAGAGTTAATGTTTAGACAGTTGGTTTAACCTATATGTAGGTCAGTGTTGTGATTGTGTTTTAGGTATGAGTTTGTGACATAATGTATAGTATGAGATTCAGCTCTAAGTTGTTTGTTTTACTTGTTCTTTCCAAATGGAAGATTATTACATCTGTGCCCAATACCAGCAGGACAGCAGAGAAGGTGATGGGCATGCAGGGTTCAAACCTGGAACCATTGAAACAACAGTCTAAAGCGCATATCACATAATCAAGCAGCCACCTAGTTTCATCCCTTTGTGTGCATTTCCTGTGGTCAGATGGTTATGGTGCAGCGCTATGTAAAGGTTTAATTAGAAGACACATTTGGCAAATAGAGTGCCACAAGTGCAATGTTATTCTTATAATTTCTTGTAGTCTACCAATTAATCATTTATATTGTTCTCTTGTTGAATAACTGTATTTGCTTTGATTATATATTCAGTGTTTCTTATCAAAGACTTGCAACATGATTGACCTACTTAAGATCCTAGATCTGTATTACTTAATAGTTCATCTTTCAACTCACACTCTGTTTCTCCTCTCAATAAAATTTACCAGGATTCAGAAACCAAGCACTTTACCACTCATCTACTGTGCCTCCAGAGAGAGTAGTAGTAGTATATTACTTAATTAGTCAAAGATCCTTCCATGTCATTTTGGAGCAAGGCGGAAGGCGGTCTCCATAGAAAACTGTCTCCTGCAATGTTTGTTGCCTCTTCTAAACTGATGTCCACTGCCCAGAGATACCCATGAAGGTGCTGGGCTATATTACACGAGGGCATTCTTATTTGCATTTTCCTCATTTCTGCCACCATGTTATTGCTACCTTAGGGGTGCATGATTCATTCTGCATTATGTTAGCATGTATCTGATTTGGCTTCAAAAGTTTTCTTAACATTTTATTTCATACATTATCTTCATCATATTCTGTTGTTTTTTTTTATTGTAGAAGACAATGCTGGCCTAGCGGCCAAGGAATGCGATGATTCTGCACAGAAAGAGTCGCTCAATGAAGAGGAAGGCGAAGAAGAAATGGAGGACAGCTCTCCTGAAGAAGAGGAGGAAACTCTACAGAAAGCTAGGCAGGCCATAACGTGTCGTAGCGTCACCCTGACAACGCTGATGGATGATGGGATAATACAAGCAGGAGAAGGAGTGCTGTCCATCGACTATCTGGTAATGATCTTTATAGTTTACGGTAAAACTTACGCACAAAATACAAGTTCAACTTCATATTTAAATAGTAAAGCTTTTAGCCATTTCCTGATTGACTTTATCAGAAAAAAAAATGTTTTGGCTTAAGAATTCATTATCTGTTTCCATAAAATAAAAATATTAATAAATTTTGCATTTTTTAAATCCCTGTCTTGTGGGGGCAGTAAGAAGAGGGTACAGTTAGTCCTCCAATAACGATGTGTCTGCTTAATGAGGACTCCCAAGTTATGACAGGCTTGACGGCTGACACATTATTTTCTATGTACAAATGAATTATTTAATTTATATAAATGACATTTTTAATAAGAATCTTTTTGAAAATTAAGTTTGACAATTAAAATTGGAACATCATTCATTACTAAAAAAATTCTAAAATAATTTATGTAAAGTATTCTTGTGTGGGTCTTGCATTCATTATTAACCTTTTGTTAGGGTTGTATTAATAGCCTTTAAAGCTCGTTCGCCCAGGCCCCTGTCATTCAACAAGCACCTTTGTGCTTGCAATAAACAATCAACTAGATATTAACAAAATAAGTGTTTAATGGTATGAATGTACTTTATTATGACAACTGATGAAGTAATATTCTTGAAGTTAACTAATCATTCTACACCTTGCTGTTCCACAATGTAACACAGTATGCACAATCACAACACAATGCACTGCTGACTCTAGTCTCCAGTGTAGACTTCCAATCCCATAACTAATTCCCTGTAGAGACATAAGTAAAGTCAAACTAACAGATCTAGTCTAGTATACTATGGCATTGAAACAACTGCAAAATGCAGTCATGCCTTAGATACTCACCCTAAACAGGGGAACATAGAAGAATCTCAAAAACATGTTAAGCCAGTATAATAACAAAACCACTCCATAAGCTTACAAACAAGGCAACAAAGAAAGTGCGTTCAAAAATTGTGTACTTAAGAAACATTGGTGCTAGATTGCCGTAACCTATGCACCGACACCCTTATTACAATTTTTCTATTCTGCTTGCAAATTTTTCATCAGTTGAAAAAAAAAACAGGATGAGTGGACACACTTTTGGAAAATGTCTGTAATGATTTTCCTAGAAATTTAACATAAACTTTTGCAAACTAAGTCTGGATCTATGGGCCTATCATTAGAATTTGATATTCGTTTAACCATAATTTTTTTCATCGGAGGGGGTAATTGTTCTTTTTTTTTTTTTGTAAATCTATAATTCATAAGTTTTCAAGAGTAAAATAATGGCTTTTACAAAAAGTCATCAAATGAATTGTTGTTTTTTTTTTCCTTAAATTTTTGTATGTTGCTGTTTTATTCTATTCTAAAGACAAAATTTTATTCAGGATTGAAGCTAGTAGGTTGTTGTGTAGCTTATAAATTAAAAAAAAAGAAAGAAAATTCTTTTGAAATGTGGAAAATAGTTTTGAAGACAAAGACTTGAAGGTATTTTAAAACCCAACATTCTTCATACAAAGACTTGGCTGGAAGACTGCCTAGTCGTTTGAAATGCAATGTGAATAGTGGTCCCTAGTTTGAATTCTGACCATTTCTATCCCATGCCATCTTGCAGGAGGTTTGGGCTAGAATGTAATAATCTTATTTCTAAAACTAATAAGCAAACTAATCATATTATTCAAACTCATTTCATTACAAACTTTTTATGTTTTTCTAGGGTCAAAGATTTGAGGCAGATCTCCTTGCTAATGGAAAAATCAAATGGCCTCAAGGCTCACAAGAGGAGTTCAATACCCCAAGTGCCTGGGCACTGCACTGCAAGAGATTGGTGAATCCAATCAAGAGATCTGGGTGTGGATGGGCCTCAGTAAGGAGTTTACTGTCACCTTAAGTCATGAAGTGTTTTTTTTTAGTTGATGTTTTATTTTTTGTTTATGTTGTGTTAAAAGTGGGGAAAATTATAGATTACAACTAGGAAAACATAGAAACTAGGCTCAAGGATGTGACAAAATGTTAAGGACTACATAGCCTCTCAAAATTATAGATTACAACTAGGAAAACATAGAAACTAGGCTCAAGGATGTGACAAAATGTTAAGGACTACATAGCCTCTCAAAATTATAGATTACAACTAGGAAAACATAGAAACTAGGCTCAAGGATGTGACAAAATATTAAGGACTACATAGCCTCTCAAAATTATAGATTACAACTAGGAAAACATAGAAACTAGGCTCTTGGGTGTGACAAAATGTTAAGGACTACATAGCCTCTCAAAATTATAGATCACAACTAGGAAAACATAGAAACTAGGCTCAAGGATGTGACAAAATGTTAAGGACTACATAGCCTCTCAAAATTATAGATTACAACTAGGAAAACATAGAAACTAGGCTCAAGGATGTGACAAAATATTAAGGACTACATAGCCTCTCAAAATTATAGATTACAACTAGGAAAACATAGAAACTAGGCTCAAGGATGTGACAAAATATTAAGGACTACATAGCCTCTCAAAATTATAGATTACAACTAGGAAAACATAGAAACTAGGCTCTTGGGTGTGACAAAATGTTAAGGACTACATAGCCTCTCAAAATTATAGATCACAACTAGGAAAACATAGAAACTAGGTTCTTGGATGTGACAAAATGTTAAGGACTACATAGCCTCTCAAAATTATAGATTACAACTAGGAAAACATAGAAACTAGGCTCAAGGATGTGACAAAATGTTTAGGACTACATAGCCTCTCAAAATTATAGATTACAACTAGGAAAACATAGAAACTAGGTTCTTGGATGTGACAAAATGTTTAGGACTACATAGTCTCTCAAAATTATAGATTACAACTAGGAAAACATAGAAACTAGGCTCAAGGATGTGACAAAATGTTTAGGACTACATAGTCTCTCAAAATTATAGATTACAACTAGGAAAACATAGAAACTAGGCTCAAGGATGTGACAAAATGTTTAGGACTACATAGTCTCTCAAAATTATAGATCACAACTAGGAAAACATAGAAACTAGGCTCTTGGATAGACAAAATGTTAAGGACTACATAGCCTCTCAAAATTATATTCTACTCCTAAATTATTATTATAGCTTTTATATAGCGCTACTTTCATGCTTATAGCAAGCTCAGAGCGCTTTTGGTCCAATCTCATTTGTGGACCAGTGGTGGGGAGGGGGTATCTAGGAGTTGGTTTTCCGTGCTGCATTTAGGCGCTTAGTAAACACAACTCTGCCCGAGTCGGGTGTCAAACCTGGAGCCCCCTTCTAGGTAGCCAAGCCAAGTTCAAGCGCACTTGGCCTCTCGACCACGCTTCTCATGTGGAATGTGGAAAAATATTTAGGTCCCAGGACTACATCCATCCCAGTGATGCTACAGCCCATGGAAGGGCTCCATTCAGATCGCTCCTGAGCGTTTCTTCTCCATGCCCAAATCCCAGGCTGTTGTAGATTTGTGTCCTCGTCATCACTTCATCATATTCGGGGTCTGCCTTTGGGACCTCCACTTGTCCTTAATCTTTGGTCCTGTAAGACAAGCCTTATGTTTATATTAGTTTTTTTTCTTCCTGAGTTTCATTACCTTCTTATATTTAGAAAACAAAGCTTCAAAATTTTAAAATTATTTTTACACCAATTAGGCCTACAGTGTAATTATAGGTATAGATTATCATCATCATCAAACTCCATTAGAGTGAGGGCTTGAGAGGCTCAAATCCTCTCTTGCAAAAGCCCTGGACAGAAACCCTGCTGTCTTGCGTAGTGCATAAATGTAGCCATACAAGTCAAGAATTTTGGGTTTCCCAGACCTGTCGAGACAGATCAGCAAGTCTGGGGCAGTCAAACAGAATGTGAGGCACGGTTTCCTCTTCTTCCCCGCAGCGGGGGCACCGTGAATCAAAATTTGGCCATAGCCGCAAGAAATATGAGCCAACAGGACAGTGACCTGTCCTGCACTGTGCTATAATAGCTTGCTCAGGCCTGGACAGCCTCCACCACGGGGAAGTGCGGTCAGGGCGCCTCATGCGCTCCCAGACTCCATGGGCTTTTTGGGACTAATCCCAGTACTCAAACCACTTTTCCATTTCTGTTTTTTTGTATTATAGCCAGGGCTTGATGAAAGCTTACAGCCTGTAGGTATAGATTATGGAGATGTACACTTCAGGTTCTAACTCGACTGTATAATGAACATTTACTTGAGTTTCTGTGTTGTCCACCTAATGCTACTCCCTGCTTAGTGCTTGATGGAAAGGCAGCACCTTTTGCATACTGTTGTCAAAACTGGATATACTTTGCCTTACTAGTATTGTGAGTGCAGCTTGATATATGTACAATTTTATTTTTGTACATCTGGAGTTTAAAAAATAATGTATGTGCTTTTTTTTCTCTCTCAGGTTAAATACAATAACAGGAAGCTGGACATATGGAAAAGTATATGGGCTCGCAAACACAGGACAGCCAATCCATTGAAAATTAAGGTAAGACGTACTATAGTGCACGACAGCTGAATGAGTTTTGATGAGTGTGACAAATTGGGATTTATGTTGCTTCATTTCTTTATATACCAGTACCGGGTGTTTTACTGTACAGTTTTGATTTTAGTTTCATTCCCCAGCCATTGATGTAGTTTCAAATTTCAAAACTTTAGATTAAGGAAATTCTACAGAGATATCTTATCTTATATAATACAGACATTACTTCAAAAAAGAAGATGATTACGTCCTACGCGTCATGCATTTAGTCATGCATATTAACCAATGACTTAAATTCTGCCAAGTCACTGGTTTTCCTGGCTAGCTCAGGTAACCCATTCCATGCTCTAATAGTACTAGGGAAGAAGGAGTATTTGTACAAATTTGTCCTAGCATATGGGACGAGGAATGTGCCTTTATCTTTGTGTCTTTCAGAGTATTTTATTAAATTTTGTTTTTGTATTTGAAGATTATGGTTCAGTGTTTTATGTATGATTGCTACTTTACTTTTGAGCCTTCTGTCCTGAAGGCTTTCTAAATTTAGTGATTTTACTAAAGGTGTTACTCTAGTCAAATGTGAATATTCGTTTGTTATGAATCTCACTGCTCTATTTTGTGTCTGTTCCAGTTTTTTAATGTTTTCTTGAGTTGAGGGGTCCCAAACGGAGGATGCATATTCTATTATTGGCCTAACCAAGGTTAAATAACATTTTAGATTTATGTTCTTATTTGATTTATAGAAATTTCTTTTAATAAATCCTAATGCTTTGTTTGATTTTTTTGTAGTTTCATCAATATGTGGATTCCATGATAGTTTTTCATTTATTATAACACCTAGGTATTTTGCGTTTTTAGTCTGTGTTACTGGTTTGCCATGAATAAGATAAGTGGAATTAATTTGTTTTAGTTTTTTTGTTACTCTTAACAACTGACATTTTTCTGGGTGGAAAGACATGCTCCAATTTGATTCCCATTTCTGTAATTCATCTAATTCTCTTTGTAAAATATCTGTGTCCTGTGTTGTTTTTATTGTTCTATATATTATGCAATCGTCTGCAAATAATCTGACTTTTGTTCCTGAGGTAATGCAATTTGGTAAATCATTTATGTAAATTAAAAATAGTAGTGGACCCAAGACTGTTCCTTGAGGTACACCTGAGTTTACTGTTATCGGTGTTGATTTAGAGCCATTTATTATTACAGTTTGTTCTCTCCCTATCAGAAAATCTTTAATCCATTGATGCAGTGGACCATTAATGCCGAAATATTTTAATTTTTTAAGCAAACTATGGTGGTGAACTTTGTCAAAAGCCTTAGAAAAATCTAGTAAGATAGCATCTATTTGTTCACTATTATCTAAACCTTTTGAAAAATCATCAATTAGTCCTATTAGTTGTGTTTCACATGATCTATATTTCCTAAAACCATGTTGGTATGGTGTGAGGACATTATGTTTGTCTAAGTGGTTTATGATGTTGCTACATATTATGTGTTCTAGGATTTTACATGTGATGCTGGTAAGTGATACTGGTCTGTAGTTTCCTGGGTCAGATTTTTCTCCTTTTTTAAATAGGGGGGTGACATTAGCTTCTTTCCAGTCCTTTGGTACTCTGCCCTGGTTAAGTGAAGCCTGAAAGAGTATTTTGAACACTGGGGCTAGCTCATTGCTTAGTTCTTTGAGTAATCTAGCTGGAATACCATCAGGTCCAGACGCTTTATTTGGTTTGGTGTTGGCTAATAGTTTTTGAATTCCATTTTCTTGTACTACTATATCTTCTATGTTGTCTACTTGGTTCAAATTCAGTAATATGTCTTTGTCTCCTGGGGTTGAGAATGCTGATGCAAAGTATTTGTTTAGGATGTTTGCGTTAGTTTCATTATCATTATGTATTATGTTATGTTCATCTTTTAATGGCGCTATGCCTGTTGTTTCCATTTTCTTAGACTTAATGTATGACCATAGGTTTTTGTTGTTATCTTTAGATATTACATTGTTTATGTATTCACTCTGCAGCTGTCTGCTTACTTTTTGGGTTAAGTGTTTAATTTTTATATACTTTTTGTAAACTCTTTCTGCATTGATTATAAGTCTCCCATCAGACAACCTCACAGCTTGCATAACAAATAGTATATCAGGCAACTCAAATGATGGAAAGGGAATAGATACTGAATAGTGATCTTGTTTGAACTAGTTTTAAGGCTATGGTTATTTTTACATGAATGAGTCATTGAAATTGACTTATAGAGTTGACAGCAAGCTTTTAACAATACCAAACATGACCCACTTTCATGGCGGGCAATATGGTCATCAACTTAGTAAAATTGTGATTTTTGTTTCCAACATTTAGAGCAAAATAAGCTAACCCCTAGCCTTTTCAAACTAATTTTTTTACATAAATTGCATTCACCCTAATGATTTTAGCTAAACTATATCATTTATAAGATATTGTTCTAGCATAATATATGCAACTTTTAAAAAGTTGTTTTTGTTTTTTTTTAATGAAAATTGATTATTTTTGACCCATTGACCCCTTTAAGTCTTCTAAATGATAGACTTGGTTATGACTAATTATGCATTGGTGCATACATTCAGACAGAAAACTTAAGGTCTGAATTGAAGAGTTACATCCCTTTGTTTATACATTCCCAGGGTATGAATGTGAATAGTGTGCACATGGTGTGGACTAAATGTTTTGAGTTTGTTTTTTTATGACTAGAGTAGTTGTTGAGTAGTTGGAGTTAGTTGTTTTCTAACAGAGGAAGAAGGCAGGTGTGTGTTTAATGTCACAAAGTATTTTCTATAGTTATTGAACTTTTCTATTTTTTGGATAGCAGAAGTTTTTGTGATTCATTTAATAGTAATACTAATCCTAATTATCTGTAAAGAAATTGGTCTTGTACTTTGTGCATCACACCAAACAAAACATTATAACTATAGAAAACAAATAGACATTCCCACTAGATTCTCTCAAAAAGTTACATGTGAAATGTTTATATCAGATTGTTGTATTGTATTAATAATATGATAGCCAGGGGAACAAAAGAGTTTTTGTGTCTGTCTTATCAGTATCTCCTTTGTGATTGTAAAATCACATATTCCTAACCAAGAGGGTGATTTTATTTTTCTAAAGCTTTTTAGTTTTCTTATGTTTTTCTCAAACAGTTGTCCAAATGGGATTTGTTTGTTTACCATAACCTTCTTAGGTCTCTGTGTCAAAAATGTGTGTATATTAATAGTTTATTAGTCTATATTATCTATATGCATATCCTTTTTGAATGCCCCTCCCTAATCCACCTTAGGCAGACCCTACTTCCACTACAGCCCAACATAACCAACACCCTATAAGGCAGTGCTGAACAACTGAAGAAAACAGCACACTTTTTTTCCTTGACACAGTCTGCAAAAGAGCTCAGCAGCAATAAAGCTGGCTAGAAGAAGAAGAAATCTATATGCAGTGATCAAAGTCATAGTCACTTTTTTTAAAAGTTGTAATCACTTTGTTTCAGTCACCTCATCATCAACCCTCCACCAGCTCCTCAACCCACAATCTTGTAGCCGCAGCGACAACACCTCCACAGCCTGACATGGCATCCCCAGCACCCCCTTCATCCACTCCTCTAGACTTGCAGTGTGTCCCATCAGCCAATAAACTTGTCGCAGACAAGACACTCATCAAACCAGGGGATGTACTTGCTCTCAAAAATGAAGACAAAATGGTGGCCAAGGAAAAGCAAGGAAAGAAACATACAATTTCAGAATCGCCGAGTAAACTGTATCCTCTGCCTCGCAACCTGTGAGTATTTTATTTGACCTTTACCCTATTTATTTATTATAGCGATAAAATGATTAAAGTTGTTAATTTCTGCATGTACCGGAAGCTCAAAATTGGAACCAGTGAAATCTGCCCATGTGGAGTATCACCAGAGAATGCCGACCACGTCCTCCAAAACTGCTCTCTTTACCAAGAGGCCCGTATAAGACACTAGCCCCAAAACACCCTAATAGAAAGAAAACTATATGGAGAGCTTCCTGATTTGGAAACCACTGCGCTGTTCATCTCATGTATTGGTTTAGTCATATGAACGCTCCAACATAACAATGTGAAACGAAGAAGAAGTTAATTTCTGCAGTCACTCATCACATCTTTGTGTGTGGTCTTGTCTCTGGCATAGACCACCAACCAGCTTCTGCCCATGCATCCCAGTTCTGGTCAAGCCTCTCCAACTGTCCACATGCATCCCTCTGCCTGGCATCTGCATCTAAATCTCATGTATTTCTGAGTCATACCCTCTTCCTCTTTTCTTGGGGGGTTTCCAGGTTAGGGCTTGTCTTGGGATGTTGGACTCAGGCTTAAAAAGGGTGTGCCCTAACCATTGCCACCTTCTTTGAAGAGATTCTTTTTCAAAAGTCTTTGTTCTTTACCTGGCTTTCATTTGTGATCTTGTCTGGCCACAGGATTTTAAGAATCTTCCTGGTGCAAGTATTTCATGGCTCTCCAGGTCTCTGCTCCATAAAATACTATTGGCTTAACAATGGCTTAATCTTGGTGGTGGTGATTATTTCCCTTGTTCCATAGCTGTACTTCAGCTGATGGAAGGCTGCTAAAGCTTTACCAGTGTGGGTTCTGACTTCTGCATCTGTTCCTCCTTGGTTATCTACTGCCAAGATAGGTGAAGCTTTACACTCCTTCCAGGGCATTGCCTTGGACAGTGATGGCTGTGTTGCTGGATACCTTGCTCTCCCCTCTGCTGTCACTAGATATTCTTAAGTCTTTCTCTCCTAACAGACGATACCAACGTTGATTCCAACAGAATGTGGTAAATAATTACGGAGAGAAATAGTTAAGTCTTGACTTGAAAATATTAAGAAGCATAGAAAAACAACTGTCTGCATACAATGCTTTTGGCTCACAAAACTGTATGATTGAGTCAGATGAGTTCATTTGTGGCTACAACAAGAATAAATACATGTATAAATAAATAATTGGAGGCGCAGTGGCTGAGCGGTAAATCGCTTGACTTCTGAACCAGGGGTTCTGGGTTCGAATCCTGGTGAGACTGGGATTTTTAATTTTGGATTTTTGGGCGCCTGTGAGTCCTGTGAGTCCACCCAGCTCTAATGGGTGCCTGACATTAGTTGGGGAAAAGGTTTTTTTTTACTATAAATAGATAATAGCCCTTCCTTTATATTTATTTGTATGGATTAAATATAAAGGAAGGGCTATTATCTATTTATAGTTAAAAAAAAAAAAAAAAACTTTTCCCCAACTAATGTCAGGCACCCATTAGAGCTGGGTGGACTCACAGGCGCCCAAAAAATCAAAAATTACGCCTAACAAACTGGACAGTATTAACTTCCTCCCCCGCAAAGAACAATCTACAATCTTCCAACTAAGAACAGGACACACACCACTATTAAATTACCACCTGAACAAAATAAACTCCACACAGACACTGCGCCCACCCCTTTGAAACCGTAAACCATATCCTCTTTGAATGCCCCTCCCTAACCCACCTTAGGCAGACCCTACTTCCACTACAGCCCAACATAACCAACACCCTGTATGGCAGTGCTGAACAACTGAATAAAACAGCACACTTTTTTTCCTTGGCACAGTCTGCAAAAGAGCTCACAGCTCAGCAGCAATAAAGCTGGCTAGAAGAAGAAGAAGAAGAAGAAATATTTATTTGTATTGATCATTTTCAGTTAATTTTGAATATATGTAAAGTTTTAATTTTAAGCATTGAAGCCTTGATATTATAAATCTAGGAATTGGTGGAAATCATTTCACAATGTTTCATCCAGATTTTTTTTTAAATTAAGAATCAAAACTTTTTTTTTTCCATCAGTGGGTTGTCAATCTAAAATAATGTAATGACACTTACCAGTAGTCCTAAGTGCTTGAATTGTCTATTTTGTAAACTTTGCACCAAAGTAGTTTATCTTTCAATAGAGATTCTGCTTTCCTAAGCTAAACTAATGGAAATTACTTACAAAGAAGCTACTTACTATCGCTATGACATAATGCAGACATAAACTTGTATTTGTACGTTCTGTGTTGTTGTATTCGTGTCACTATTTACAATGATGTTTGTATGAACTATGATCTGATTTCTGATATTTTGATATTTGGGTTTTTGGCACATCGGCACAATTTAGGCCTTCAGACCTTGACGGGTAGTTTGTGTTACTTCTTTGTCAAATATAGTCATGTTTTTATTGGATCAAACCTTATTTTACAAAGTTAAGCTTGAAATCAGCGTATTTTAGTTTTAGATGTCTTTATCACATACATTCAAGAAATGTTAGATACAGTTGTAATTAAAGTTATGACATGAACCATACTGCTACTGTTTCTATCAAGCACCAATTATTTTCTATTCTTTCAGAGCCAGGCCTGTTGGATCTCACCAGGAGAGTAAGTCTGATAACATTTCATGTTAGGTTTAGAACATATAAGACATGGTTGGAATTACATTCCATTGATCTGAGATGAACATCCCAAGCTTAGTAAATTTTACTCCAGACATTTGTTATATATCTGTGCTGGCCTCATAAGACCCTTCTTTTATAATGGCCTCGAAAAAGATAAACCACATTTCAACTGCCATAGGGAATATTACATTCTTCAGTGACACTTTAGTTATGGTATAGTATAAAGTATATAGTTATGGTATAGTAAAGAGTAGATAGTTATGGTTTAGTAGAACGCACATAGTTATGGTTTAGTAGAACGCATATAGTTATGGTTTAATAGAACACACATAGTTATAGTATAGTATAGTGTAGATAGTTATTGTTTAGTAGAACGCACATAGTTATGGTTTAGTAGAATGGACATGATTATGGTTTAGTAGAAAGTACATAGTTATGGTTTAGTAGAAAGTACATAGTTATGGTTTAGTGTAAAGTACATAGTTATTGTTTAGTAGAAAGTACATAGTTATGGTTTAGTAGAAAGTAAATAGTTATGGTTTAGTAGAAAGTACATAGTTATGGTATAGTAGAAAGTGCATAGTTATGGTTTAGTAGAACGCTCATAGTTATGGTTTAGTAGAACATGTAATGCTTTATTCTTCTTACCTTTTCCATATCTTCCATTAAGAACAAAAAAAGTTATTGCCCCTTGACCATTGCCTAACCATTGTATGTAGATCTATTTCAAAAAGGTATCCTTTACACATGCAGACTAGGATAGTTGTTGAACTTTGAACTTCTAAACAAGGGACTGATTTCCTTTTAATTTGCCTCAGTAAAACTGTTGTCCTCTCAAATTGGTTCACCATGAGAAATATTTTTTTTTGTCTATGCAGTTCCTCTGAACTTAACCTTTGACACTCCGGTCATCGGCAAGAAAGAACTCATCAGCCCTGTTGCCAGGACCAAAGCTAAATTTGGCCGCCAGGAAGACTTTTGTGTGTCCAGAGATAGAAAAATTGTTTCCTACGCTGACCTTGGTACTCGTGGCCTTGATGTGTACGTAGAAAATTTTTTAAAAAATTATTTTAAATTGTTGCATTAAATAATGTCAGTATTTAATTTGAAAAGTTACTTCAAAGCTTTTTAAACAAAATAATTCTAGAAACCCTTTCACCTACCTCTAAGTCTGTTGGACACTTGGGGTTGGGGCACCACACTAGATCTGTCGACCGTCTTTCTCCATTCCTCTCTGTCTTTTGTCTTTCTCTTTCTGCTTCTTCTTCTTTTTCCTGGTCCTGTTCCCCAAAGGAAGGTCTATAGACAACCATTCCATAAACATTTATTTTTAACAATCAAAATGAAAACCTTAACAAGCCAGAGTCTGTACATGTGCTTCTGTTGAGATATAGAACACCTAATCAAAAACATGGCATGATCCTTCTTAAACCAATGACTTTAACCTGTTGTTTCTCTTGTGTGTTTACTCCAACTATAAACTTTTAACATTTTTAACCATATTTCAAAATGTAATGTAACCCCTTTCAGACATTACTAGCTGTAGGGCAGATGATGTATAGTTCATCTGTTTCTATGGCAGGCGGTTAATGAGGGAGGGTGTCATGTGACCAAAAAAACAAGCAACCATTTTCCCCAACTAATGTCAGATACCCATTAGAGTTGGGTGGACTCAGGGGAAATCTTAAAATCGCAAAATCAGTCTTCACTGAGATTTGAACCTGGGACTCCTCAGTTCATAATGCAAGGACTTAACCACTTGGCCCCACTCTTTACTCATACCAGTAAAGTAAAGTTTTTGTATAATGATTTAAGAGTATCTGATGTTCTGTCAGAATTTGATAATAGACCATCAAATGACAGTCCAGAGTGCAATACAACATGACCCGCCAGCCATTATTCAATCACAATCTTGTGTGATCTCATTGTCCTACTGGAGGTTTCAGATAAACTTGTCTAGTCCCATCCATTGTTTCAACTGTATCACCAGCCCTTGTCAATGTCTTACCTAGTTATCGAAGAAAAATGTAAAGAATATATTTATCAAAACTGTGTTTGTGTTTTTGTCTACATATGTATTGAATGTTTCCCAGTGATCCTCACACGCTTGTCAAGTGTGAACACTTTGACAGTCAAGGGAAAATACAACCCTTCACTGTGTCGTTGACTAGCAACACTTTACTACTGATGGTGAGTAACACTTTGAGATTCAATTCTTTGACTTTGTAGGAAAAACCTTAAAAAGAATGATGATGATCATTTTTAAAGCTTTCTATTCTATCTAGCTCTATAGAAACATTAGTTTCTCCCCAAGTCTAGGTGTTCCTGGGTTTAGCTGTAATTACAAAACGCTAAATAACTTTGCCAAGAGGAACTCAAAACTTTCTCACACTTGATAGCATATATCACACACTAGCCTCTGTCCTTGTCTAAGTTTACACACTTCCAGTCATTCACAAATACATACCAACTGATATATACAAATAAAAATAGATTATACACACATTCATGCTTGACAAGAATATTTTTATTTATTCAGCTAGTGTTAGACACTTAGTTTAGTTTAGAAACGCACTGTAGTAGACAGACTTTGAACACAACATTTTTTAGTGACGACATAGGCATTGGGTTAGAGATTATTGATGTACACTTTTAGGACAGTTACTGCTAGGCTCTTGAAGGGATAACATCGCTTTTAGTTACTGACTCGACTGTGGCCCATTCTGTATTAAAGTTTGTTGTTCTATTTCATCACGAGTGAACTTAGTAACTGGGCATTGACCTTTTCTTCTTTGTTTGTGATTATCACGAGTGAACTTAGTAACTGGGCATTGACCTTTTCTTCTTTGTTTGTGATGGTGTATGTCTTAGTAGTAAAACTCGCATCTGTAATACACCATACAAAATATCCAAGCATCTAGGATTGTTTTCAAGGTACAGTAGAAATACATTAAGTATAACTGACGCATCCGTTACACTAGATATACCTTTTGACTCTGGAGGAAAGTAAAGTTTCCCTTTCAGACCTTGTGGTCTATAGGGCAGATGATGTAAAGGTCATCTGTTTCAGTGGCCTACGGTTAACAAGGGTGTCATGTGACCAGCACAATGACCAACCAATGTCAGGTACCCTTCAAAGCTGGGTTGACTAGAGACGCCTGAAGATACCAAAATTATAAATCCCAGTCTTCACCAGGATTCGAACCCCGGACCTCGGTTAGGAAGCCAAGTGCTTTACCGCTCTGCCCATTTTGGAGGAAACGCTTCCAAATAAATATGATAATCATATTGATATATTCATTCATATTTATATATTCAGATACCATTTTTATAATAATGATAAAAATTCATATATACTCGTTAGCTAGAGATATTATTGTTTCACCTCCATGTAATTGTTTATATCACTTTCAGGATTTTCACTGTCACTTAACTAAGTCAGAGGTTGTTGGTTATCTTGGCGGTCGATGGGACTCTCACAGGCAACGTTAGTCCAATTTCATGTTCTTTTGTTTACATTCGTAGAGATTATTTATGTTTTTATTAAAAGTAAAGTTTTCCTTTCAGACCCTGTGATCTATGGGGCAGATGATGTATTAAAAAAAAAAAAAAAAAGGCCCACAAAAGAGGCAAAGAAAAGAGGCATTGAGCCAAATGATTAAAGTAAAGTACCCTTTTCAGACCTTGCGATCAGATGATGATGTAAAGGTCATCTGTTTCTGTGGCCCACGGTTAACGAGGGTGCCATGTGGCCAGCACAACGACCAACCGCCTTTTTACTTTTCCCCCAACTAACGTCAGGTACCCATTAGAGCTGGGTGGACTCAGAGGTGTTTTAAAGATCCCAAAATTAAAAATTACATTCTTCACTCGGATTTGAACCCAGGACCCTCTGGTTCATAAGCAAAGTGTTTTGACACTCAGCCACTGTACCTTCTAGTGGCTGTGAGGGTGACAGATCTTGTGTTCCTATAACTCTGTATCCAGAAAAAATACCTACCTTGGGCTCTAATCTCTCTATCCTATTCACATTTTGACTTACTTCCCTTGTCTGTACAGTAAAAGTCTTGATTTCAGAACCCCTGCATTCTCTTTAGTTTTTCTTCTGTATCACAATGTCTGGATAGTTCTGGCAGAAGTTCTGTGGTAAACCATTGTAGCAATAGTCTTCACCTTGTAGCATTGCTTTTTACTCATTCCATATATTTCTTAATATTCATCATGTCCTTTATCCTAAGTAACAGGTGGTGAATATTCTCAGGGCTGCTCAATTCACACTTCTTACTATGTGTCCTTGTTTTGTCTTTGGTGGGTAATAAGCAAGTAGCACAACCCCTGCCATTACTTCCCAAGCCACTGTTCTGTTATCTCCCTTCCTTGTTCTAGTTCTTAATTTAGAAGGATAGTGGAGGTAGAAAATTTGATTCAAGTGTTTGATTCTTTCCAACAAAGTGTGTGATCAGTGCAGAGTTACTGGACTTCATTTGTAACAGGCCACAAGCTCTTTAGGAAACCAGAATATTTGTCTAAACATTACAAGTACTTTTGTGAGACAGTTCAATAGTAAATATTTCTAGTGGGACATTTTAGTTATTTAAGTACCAGCCACTTAACTAAGATGGGAGATGAATGGTAAAGTGCTTGGCTTCTGAACTGAAGGTCCCGGATTAGAATCCTGGTAAAGACTGGGATTTTTTTATTTTGGGATCTTTTGGCACCTCTGAGTCCACCCAGCTCTAATGGGTACCCAACAATAGTTGGGCCATATAACACACTCGTTAACCATGGGCCACAGAAAACAGATGACCTTTACATCATCTGCAAGGTCTGAAAGGGAAACTTTACTTAACTAAGATATACAAAAGCAGCATTTTAAAAATAATTCAATTTTGTTTGCATTTGGCCAGCTTTCTATTTTTTTGTCTTTGATGAACTTTATGGTATTTTTATATAAGATTGGGTTGCTTATTGGCTAGAGACCTTGGCTACCTAAATAGACTCCAGAGCCCAGTTTGACAGTACAATTTTCAGTGATAATTTGATAAGCTTAAAAGCCATTAAAATCCTAGCTACCCTGGTTAATCTTGAGACACACAAATCAAGTAAAATGTACTTGCATCTATCCATACAAGTTCAAGGTCTTCTATTTCAGACCTAAGTGTAGAGCAAGTGTTCCCAGCCCGCTGTCGACTAGGAGATAAAGACAGAGCCCTCAGTGTGGAAGAAGAAGTGAGTGTTGCGTTTACATTTATATTAGAACTTAAGAATTGAAGTATACAATGAATCTATTGGGACCATCATTAAACAGTATGTTACAGTGTATTATACTTGACCAGACTATCAATAAGTGTAAGCTGTGGTCTTCTAGAGACTAAATATTTATTTTGAATTACCCATCCAGGCTGATATAGTTTTTAGGGAAAAACATTATATTAGAACCGGTAATTAATATTGAACTTGAAAATTATCAGTGGATAAAAAGTGAAATTTTGAAGAAAAAAAAAGAAAGAAAAAATAGATGATTTGGCCGGTAATTCTGAAGTAATTCATGTCATCTATCATTGTGACAATAGAAAAAACTAATACCATACCACCTGGCAGCCATTTTTGCTATAGTGTCTTTCAGAGGATTCCAGCTCCTGTAGTCTCATCCTGAAAATGTCTAGTTGTGAAAACTAGATTGGTGAATAACTAGTAGAGAACGCCTCCTAGGGGTTATCCTGGGCGAGTTTTTTTTGTGTTTTTATCTTGCTTGGAGTAAGGATGGAACAGAGCCCCCAGACCAACAAATCTGTACTATTTCCAGATCAGGCAGCTCCTCATACTGTATTTCTTCTATAGAAGTGTTTAGGAGCAACTATTTTGTTGGGAGCTCTAGATAAAAAATGAAGCTTTGGATGACCTTATTGGGCATTCTCTGATGACACAAGGGCATATTTCACTATTGCCAATTTTCAGCTTCCAGAACATTATTGCCTCATTCTGTTGTGTCCGGTTCAAAGGCAAAAAATTATTTGTCGGTTGTATCAAGATAGCTTTTAGCTTGGATCATTTTTCTTGAAAGTTAGGTATGAAACGGTCCAATTAAATAACTATGATTTCTAATTCAACAAGGCTCTGTCATTAGTTCACATTGATATAAAAACAAAAGACAATACATTTCACTAGAATGAAAATGTGTTGATATAATATGGCCAACAATTTTGTTTTAATGACTTTATTTTTGGCTCCACAGATTCGTCGCAACATGAAAATAAAAAATCTAATGGTAGTAGGTTGGTACCACAGTCACCCCTACTGCCCACCCGACCCTTCCATCAGGGACATCGACTGCCAGATGTCGTACCAACTTAAGATGAGAGGCTCAGGTTCCATGTACCTGCCGTGCATCGGCTTTATCTTGTGCAAGTTGAAGTTCATTTACATTTACATTTTTTTTACAAAGCTTATAACAACTTGTGTCTGATACAAATATTTGAACACGGTACTTCCCATTCTCGAGTACCTGACCTTAAGGTCAATGTCAGTCAACAATCACCTAGTGGCTCAACCAATGGGCATCAGGGAACACAGGCAGATCTATGTACAAAAAAGTGAAAACACCAAACAAACTGGATAGTATCAATGTCCTCCCCTGCAAAGAGCACTCTACAACCTTCCAAACTAAGAACTGGACACACCTTACCACCTTAGCCAATTAAATCCCACACACCTACACCTCTGTAGACACTGCCCACACTTATAAACCATATCCTTTTTTTTAATGCCCCATCTTAATTCACCTTAGGCAAACCCAACCGCCACTACAGCCCAACTTTACCAACACTCTGTACGGCAGTGCTGAACAACTGAAGAGAACAGCACACTATTTTTCCTTGGTACAGTCTGCAAAAAATGCTTATGACTCAGCCTCAAAAAGCTGGCTAGAAGAAGCCCAAACCTCCTGTGTAGTAATCCTATATATATGTTCTACTTATTTCACACATCACCTTATATTAGAATCGAAAAACATAATAATTCAGTATTTTATTCAGTCTTAAGCAAGGTAAAATCACTAATTATATTGTTGTAAGTTTTCATATTTCAGAAATAATTATTTTGATTTTTATTTTAGCTCCATTTGAAAAACTGCCACCTAAACCAGATTCCAAGATTCAAGCTTATTGGGTCATGCCAAATCTTGAAGTAAGTATGTTAATTGTGTTTGTTTTATTTCATTCTAAAAAAAAAAAGTATTCTGTACCAGTAAACAATGGATGGACAATAAAAAGGGGAATGTTAAACTTAACTGAAATCAAACTATATTTCTATTATCTTTAACTTACAAATTTACATTACATTATTAACATCAATGATATAAATGCTGAGAATTGTATCTCCTAAACATCACCTTTCATCTCTCAAATTTCTGAGGTAGCAAATATTCTATATGTAGCGGTACATACTATCAGTTTCTGGCATTGATATTAGAAAGACATGGCGAGTGGCTGCCTGTTAGTGAGGTATGTGTGTTTGGCTGTCATTTGGATTTTTCAATGGTACCAGGTTCATACCCTGCCCACTGCCATCCCCTGTCGTCCTGTGGGAAGTTTGGACTAGGAAGTAAATTATCTTCAACTCTGAAGGAACATACCAAACGTAAAAATTTTACTAACATTTTTTTACAAAATTTCCACCCTCTCTGTGCATCTGATGTTTCTAAAGGAACAGCAAGTGCTGATACAGTTTGGGATAATCAGCATTGCAGGCTCTGCCAGGGAGTAGCAGTTTGTGCTGCAAGCTGCCTAAAGGTCTCCAGCTTCTGACTTTTCCCTTGTTTAAGTAAATCTGCAAGGCAGCAGAGATTTGAATTCAAGAGTTCTCCTTTTCCTTGTGTGGGTAGCCAGACAATGCTAACAAGTCCCTCCTGCTAGAAGCTTACTGGTTTAGGCGCTGGTTACTCCTCTTTATACCTCTTCTCATACGAGTGACAACAAGCCATTGAAAGCATTTTATACGTAGTGAAACACTTATTCACATTAGTGGGAAGCGTGGTCGAGAGGCCAAGTGCGCTTGAACTTGGCTTGGGGGCTCAAGGTTCGACACCCGTCTCAGGTAGAGTTGTGTTTACTGAGCGCCTAAAGGCAGCACGGAAAACCAACTCCTAGATACCCCCTCCCCCCCCACTGGTCCACAAATGAGATTGGACCAAAAACGCTCTGAGCATGCTATAAGCATGAAAGTAGCACTATATAAAAGCTATAATAATAATTACTACCATACTTCATGCAATAACAACCTTATGGAACCCACTTTGCAACATTTCAACATGAAACTGAGTACTTATAGCTAACTTTGAAAAACAGAATAAAAAAAAACAACAAAAAACTTCAATATTCCACATTGAAAAAAATGTGTCCTCTGTTTCAGCATCCAGCATCTTTCAATATCCCCATGCATGTAACCTACACAGTTAAAAGGGACTCCTCTCTAACAGAGGATCTACTCTCAGATATGGTAAGTTTCAATGTGATTAAGAAACAGTTGATGACTGCTAGTTGGAGTGTATATTTTATCTGAAGATGCAGATAGAAGTCTGTGGATGTGAGTATTGTTATCAGATGGCACAGAAGATGACAATGTTGGAACTAAAACAATAGTGAAGATAAAGCTATAGTTTATTATCAATAATGGGGGTGAAGCCAAAGTCCTCTGTCAATTACTAAATGCTGTCACTTTGAAGTCTTGTACTTAATTTCTTACTGCTACTGGCGATGTTTCCATGCTGGTTTTTTGTCACATCATAGCCTATGTCCCTTTCAAAAGTTGTTGTTTAGTAGTGCATCACTTTACGATATATAGGTCAGATACCCTGCCCACTGCCATACCCTGCCCACTGCCATCCTCTGTCGTCCTGATACTGGTCATCTGTTTTGTGGCCAATGATTAATGAGGGTGTCATGTGGGCAGGAAAACAACCAACTGCTTTTACTTTCCCCAACTGTTCTCAGGTACCCATTAGAGTTGGGTGGACACAGGGGCATCATAAGAATACCGAAGAGTAAAATCAGTGAGTTTTGAACTGAGACCCCCTTGGTTTGGAAGCCAAGCTCTTTACCACTCTGGCACCTTACCCCCCAAAAAATCTACATTAGTTTATATGACAATATATTTATAATATAATATATAACCATCCTGAATAGATAAGACTTGAAATGTCATTAGTACATACCTTATTCTGCTTAAGGGTGATGCCTATACAATACATATACCAGTACCGGTTATGCAGATCTTATAGTAAAATATCTTTCTGTCACTCCATTCCACAATCCAAACTTATTTTGGAAATATGCTATTCAATCTTTTCCTGATGAAATTTGGAACTAGAATATTAAAGGCATTTATCCACCGAGTTATTTGTGAAAGTTTTTGTCTTTCTGTTAATGGAAGGATAGGGGCTAAATTGGCTTGTGCAAATGTGTTAAATTTTTGTATTGTAGAAAAACCTGACAGAGTTCTACAGTGGAGCCCTGGACAAGATTCACCTCAAAGAACACTGGGGGGAGGCCATAACATACCTGGATAAAGTCAAAGTAAGACGTTTAGTACCAAACATTTAGTTTAACCTTATCTTATAAAATACAGACGTTACTTCAAAAAAGGTGATTAAGTCCTACGCGTCATGCTCTACTTTACATCAGTTTGATATTGACTAAAACAATGTCTTACTGTTATTTTCAACTAAATTCTCACATTAAGGCATTTCATTTTTAAAAAATTGTTATCTTGTAAGTTACAGACGTTTCTTCAAATGAGAAGATAATTATTCTGCACATATTTATGTGGTAATCTAGTCATGCTTGTTAATTAAACTTAAACTCTTTTAAGCCATTGGTTTTCCTGGCTGATTCACCTAACCTGTTCCATGCTATGATAGCACTAGGAAGAAACAGCACTCGTAGTCCTGGCATATGGAAAAAGAAATCTGACTTTTTGAGCATATTATTAGGCTTTTTTTTTTGTTTGTTTGTTTGTGTCATTTAAACCGTGCTTTTTTTTGTGATGGTACACACCAGTACGGCGTACTAGCACCTTTTTCAATGTAGGGAAAAAGTTATTACTTTTCGTGTATTTTAACGTTTATTATTTGCAGTTGTGATTTAGCTTTCATCGAGGTGCGAACTGGTAGTTAAAAATTAGGCAATCCATCACTGAGTTCTGGCACCTATTTTTTTTATACAAAAAAGCACAGATTTAAACTATATGTTAAATTCAATTTAACACGTTCTTGTGTTTAACCTTTTCGTTAGGCATCATTGCGGAGTAAACTCCCAGAAGACCAACTAGAGAGCGGAACATTTTTGGATTATGTGCAGCAACTGCTGAAAGACATGAGATGAACAACACCAATGCAGTTCAATAAACTGTTTCACAAAATAGCGCCTTGTTTTGTTTTTTTAATTATCCTGAACTTTCAAATTGATAGCAATTAAAATAAAAAAATTTTGATCATTTAGTGGAGGCTCTGTTATTGTTGTGATACCAGGCCCTGTCACATCATTGTTTGATAGTTAGTGACATGTATTGGTTGGGAAGAAAGAAGTACACGGTGTATTCATGTTCACGATGTTTCACGTGGGAAACCAGCGTTCACAGTTGAATTGTGGGCAAGAAATCTCGTTCTTAAATGTTAACCACATGGATAGAGGCAGTGATCGCCATGTTCTTAAACTGTAAAGATGTCTAACGTAGTTTAATACCAGCTGTGTACTTATAATATTGTATTGGACTGAAATCAATTTGAAAAACATAATGTGTATGTCTTGATGGCTGGAATTGCTAGTGAACTGTTATTTTATGATGAATAGGCCTAAATCTCTTCTGCTAACCAAGGTCTTCTTTGATGAATTCTAATATGTGTTGTTTTGTATCAATTGGAGTGGACTTCAAGTAGTACTAAATTCATCTTTAATTACACTACTATGTACAATCAAACGTCACATAAGAGCAGTGACAGGCCTTTCAATCTGGAAAGTTAAAGTCAGTGTGTTAACAAGTAAAGTATTAAAACTTTCTTTTTTAATAACAAGTCTAAGGAGAGAATTCCACACTTACAACTATATCTCTCAATAATAAAGTAATTTATTTTTGTTTTCAATATATAATAATTAATTACCACTAATTGATTCATTTTAAACAATGTTTGAAGTTTCAAATTGATCAGAGAATGTGTGTGGGGAAAATGTGTAGCTATCTAAGGGCACAAACCCTTAACAACCTTTTTCTTTCTAGGGCTGCATTAAAAAAATGTGGAGAATTGGGGGGCTGCATGTACTTACAAATTATAAAAATTTGCTAGCTAACTATGTATGTCTTTTAATTCACATTAATACTGTATTATACATTTACATTTCATTTTTTTTTATACTACCAATAGAAGAATTGTAAAGAGTTAGTGATACCGGTACCTGAAACTCATTTTACAAATATTTTTTTAATTTTATCATCGTCTTTTCACATCAAACCATTTCACCACAAATCTCCAGTTGGTTGTACTTTATGTAAAGTATTTAACTGTTTACACTCTGCATGTTCCGAAACTGTGGAAATACTGGTAGCTTATTAGTTATCATTGTAACTACGGTACTGTCAAATTACAGTCAGCATCGACCTGTTATTACACTTGTTTAGTTTGTTTAATTTCAAACAAGAAAAAGAAATGCTGGTTCACAGATGTCTGCGACCTAAGTAATGTGAAAGTTTAGCAGCAAATTTTATTTATTTTTATGTAAGTGTGGAAATACAGTTTCTGGTACCCATAAAGCCCCTTGCGGAAGAACTGACTAACCCCAACTTCTCTTACAGATCATAATTTGCTTGGAAATATCATCCATGTCTCTGGTGCTGAATCATCTTCTGCACTAAATGGTGAGCTGAAGATATTGAAAACTGGTTCCAAGTTCTTGACATCTTAAAATTTGCTTTCAGATTCCAAAATCAAAGAATCCAAATAAGTCTTGTACATTTTAACTACGGTACCGGTATTTCACTAAGAAATAGTTTTACCTTTCAGCAAAGGAAAATGACAAAACATGTTTACATTTGCTTGCCTAGAGAAATGCGAAAGTTTTGCTTTAAAAAAATACATGCACATAGATCTCATGTGCATACAAATCATTGCAAAACTCCCTGTGTAAAAATGAAAGTCTGTCTTCCACTCTTCACATCAATCATAAATGTCCTTCAAGGAACATAATTTCTATTAAGATTCCATTTTCTTCTCAATACCTTGCCCGTGCTAAACCAGCGGATAGTACTGAGATACCAAGCATTGAATTTTTTTTGTGTTTTTGTTTCCAAATCACTTTCCTGAACTGCCAGTGGTCAAGACTTCTAGCTCTGATATTCAATGCAGTTTAAAGCAAGGACTCCGCAGTCAGTTGTTACTGCCAATTTAACTTTTAACACAGTTTTTCAAAGAGGTAATAAATACTGGCCCGATTTTCTATCTTTGAATGTTTTGAAATATGACACACATATATCTTTGTTTAGAATGACTTGTATGGATAATGTTTCTTTAGTCTTTTCATCATGAGTGATTAAGTCTAAATAATTAAGAAAAGGCCTAGGTATTAGCTGGTTCAGTTAGGGAATTAATTTGAATTAATAATAGGTCAATTTTTAATTTTGAGAACGTGAGATGTCAAAATAGAGTTTTAGTCTTTTTATATATTAAGTACGACACATAGCATTACATATTAGTGCTCGTCTATAGAAAGGGGACATTATACTAAAAAAAAAATAATAATTCAAAGCTAAGACTTCTTAGGTGATCCAGTTATATTAGACGTACCCTACTGTACACATTAAGTAGCCTTAAGTTAAATCTTACAAGTTACACCAATAGTTATTTCCAGTGATTGTCAACACCTAGTTAACCACATCAAGTTGTAAAGCTCCAATTCATTTACTTAAGAATTTAACGGGCTTGGTACCAAGGTGGTTTAAATTGTAAAAATTAACTTTCAAATTGAACTAGACATTTTTGCAAGTCATGCTGTAGCACCAAGTACTTGAACAATAATTGTGGAAGATCTTAAATATTGGTTACCAGTGTTCAGAATGTTGTCTTTTTTGACACTTCAGCTTCACAAAGTATTTCAGTATATTATTTTTAAATCAATACATTTTCTTTTTTTATGTTCAACAGATAGATGTTAAATGTAAATAAATGTACAAGCTTAACTAAGAACATACAAAAATAAGTAAAAAGGACTAATGTCAACATGAAAGCCAATATTTATTACAGGACAGGATGCGGTCTCAGACACAAATCAAGAACATAATGACCACAACACACCACAGATCTTGTGCAGTGAGAGGTAATGTCCATTATGGCACACAAGTTTGTTCAATACAAATACCAGTTGCTAGAAATGATCTGTTATTGACAGCCTTTGTTTCTGGTGGTCAAGCAGCTGTGACTGGCATCTGATGCACACATCATGACAAACAAACACACAACAGGTTGGACAAAGATTTACTTGGATCTGGAACAAACAAATTTTACATTAGAGAATTGAATGTAATGTTCATCATAAGAAAGAAATGCATAAATCATTTGGACCTTAATTATTTTAACAGTGCAGACATCGTTACTTAACCTAGACTCAATTTTTTTTTTGGACCAGCTTTATAATGTGCCATGAAAACATACATGCTCTCATATTTTGAACCTAGTTGATTTTAGCATTCCTAAGAGGTAAAACATTTACTTTTGGTACACCAAAAATGCATTTGAGTTATTGAAAAAAAAAAATTAAATGCTGTGTTTTTGAGAAAAGACAGAAAAAAAAGTTCTCAGTCAACACCTACGCGGTAAAAGGACATAGAACCTAGTTCTAGAATCTTTAAGACATTTAAGATACCAATACAGACCAAACGTACACCTAGAAATAATAAAACCTTGATTAGGCTTGGACTAAACTTAAAGCCATATATAACACAGCAATAAGGTATAGAGATCTAAAAGTCTTGACTCTCAACTATTCTAGATTTAGTGTTTTTAGTTAAGATTACTGTATTCATATTGTCGACTGGCACTAAACTAACGTCCTTTTTTACTTCTAGATCTTGTATGCTACATAGACCTAGTTAGATCTAAATCTAGTATACTTGTCTTTAGGTCAAGACTAGGAGAATTAGATCTAGATGTAAAATTTTGAAAGATTTAGATTTCTAAGAAAAAATTAAAACTCACAATATCATATCTACAGATCAAAGTCTTTTATGCAAAAAAAAAATGAAACTAGAGGAATTAGTGCATGCCCATAATACAAGAAATGTAGCTTCCTTGGTCTTTGATTATATAATGCTCACTATAACTGCATAGTTTGAAATGGTGAACCAAAAAGCTTGACTGTAAGACTGAAACCTTAGATCTAAGCATAAATCAAGTGAAAGTACTTACCTAGCCCTCATCTTTCTTCGCTTACGCTTCAACCTTCGCATGCGCTTCTTTCTCCACTGTAAAAGAAAAACAAAAGATATTTAGAACAGTATTTAATTGATTTATTTAAAATATTGAGTCAATGGAGTAACCTCAATATGATTACATCTACATCCCTAACGTACATTTAGAATTATTCGCCATTTAATCATTACTTTTAACCCATTTTTAACCTAAGGCTAAGCTATAATCCAGATCTATGACTATGTACCTGGTACTGATCAACAAATCCCAAGTAAAGGGCCACAAAAAATTAACGAGTCACAAATGCAAACCATGAACCACCGTGCTATTTAGCCCTGGTAAGAACATTGCATCCTTTCCATGGGACTAAGAAAAAGAGCTCTATCATGCTAACAGGACTTTGAGGCGAGATTTAAAATAAATGAATGTTCTCTTTTTACTAATAGATCTTGATCTAGTAACACTACAAGTGGCTTAAGTACAATTGGTGAATTAACAGGACAGAAGACTAAGATGTGTAACAATGCATAAAACAACCGCAATAAATTTACAATAACAACATACTCAAATTAAAAATAAAATACAAGTTGTTCAATGCACTAGAATAAGATGTACAATGCTCCTTCCCTAATGCCACTCTAGTACTAGATCTAGCTCATCTAGTCCAAACTATATCTAGGCATGAATAGGTTGCCTGAATCAGCCAGGAACACCAAGCAAGGCATAGCGATGTTACAATATCCGGTGACACACCCCTTTTTTTAAGTCAAAAAACTGTTTCGACTTTTTTCTGACATTTTTTAGATACACCTTAAAGGCGCACTTTGTTAACCTATTAATTGAATACTTCTCTGTAAAAGAGTTATAGTTTTTGATTGACCAATAAAAATGGCTTCCTGGAATGAAATTACGCTTTCCCACGTGGAGTAGAAGGTTACTAATTATTAGACTTAAAAAAAGGTTCGATTTCCCTGTGTACAGTTTAAGAAGCTCAACATTCCCACGCCTTTTGACTCTCCAGTATTGTAGAGCATTTTTCTGGCTAAATTTCAGTGCTTTACTTTTCACATAATAATGAGCACTTTGGATGCTATTAATTTTTTAATATTTAGCAGTTGAATCTAATGCTGGAGGCCATTGTTAACCATTGTAATTTTAGCCATCTTGTTTACATGCCAAGATAATAGTGATTGGTCAGATTGGTCATGTGACATCTAATAATTTTCTGATAGGTTGAATTATTATAGCAGTTTAAAAAAACTTAGACTGAAATGATGTCAAAATGGCTGACATTGATTTATTTCTGCAGTTACGCATTTTGAAATAGATGTAGAGTAAACCAGCGTCAACAAACAGCGACGTTTTGTAAGGCAAACCAAACAGACCACTTATTATCAATATAACTCCTTAATTTTAATGTTTATACCGGAATTGCTATATTGCTCCTGCGCAGGCACCATTTTATCCCACTTCCGACATGTGGTGCTTCCTTTTCCTTGAGAAAAAGAAGTTCATCCTCAGGTCAAAGTAGACAGATCCGAAAATTTTTTTTTTTCCCTCTTGGTAAACAAGGGGGAGGGTCATGGGCTTAAGGCTATTTTTAAATCTGATGATGCATCAGCTCAAGGAGACTTCTATTTTTGGCTTCTAAATAGATGAGGAAACACATGTAATTTATGAAATATGTTGTCAATTGAGCCTGAATTTTTTTAAAGGGGGGTGTTTGGTTTTCATGATGGATGTTAGTCTGTCAAGCTATCCGCACAACATAACTTTTCTATTGATAATAGAGCAACTAATGTATTGTAGTTTAATATAATCTGGATGTAGAGTAGATTAAAGTAATCTAGATTAGTTATAAAAGTTGTAAGATGCCAAATACATAAACTGAAGCATTTTTTAAATCTCCACTTAGGGTAACAAGCTACAGGTAAAAATAGTGTCTAACCACCTTGGTATGACATCAGGTACAAGCCAAGAATAAAGATCTGTGGACACCTCCCTCCCCCTAGATGCTCTATAAAAGTAAAAAAAAAAAAGAGAGAGAGAGGGGGAGGAGTGGACTAGCAATTATTGATAGTATCTGGTGTCAGGCCAATTATATGCTCTGAGCTTGTTATATGGGAACTTTACCTATGGAACCCCTCCTCCCCCATGTCCACTAAGCATGCCTGAACACTGGAGAGGGAGAAAGAGGGAGGAGTAGACTGCCAATGTGTAACCTCAGTTGTAGGGCTTGTAGGCACTGAGCATGCTTGTTAGATGGGGCATCTTACAACTTCTATAACTAATCTAGATTACCAATCTTACTCCTTGTAGATGGGCACACCAGTCACACATCCCTTTTGATGAGATGACAAAATCTGAGCTAGTGATGTTAGATTAGCAGACCCACAAAATCAAAGATTTCCTCATGATCTTCTGCAAAATGATTTGTCCCTCAGTAATCTGCCTGTTTAGGCTGTGGTACCTACGACCAAGGGGACCACTAGATTCTCTTGTGACTCTAGGTGGCACACTGTCTGCACACATAATGCAAAAAAAAAAACTTGACTAAAGCACAGAGTTGAAAAACTTTAAATGTGTGTGCAGCTGGTGTGGCCCCAGTCTTGCGTTGTAACAGTAAATTTAGAGGTTTCCTACATGCTGCTATATATTAAAATTTTAGTTTGATAATGAATTAATATGAATTAATTTAAACATATTGTTCAAAAATGTGAAGACCTTTATTATCATTTATTAATATTCTTATTTTTCTGTAATTAATAGCAGTGTGTATATTTCTTATCTTATATGATACAGACATTACTTCATTTATTTTATAAAGGTATATAAAATGTTCTTTTAGATATATCTTTCTTAAAAAAACTTTTTGTTTTCTGAATTTTGTTTTTAATTCTGTATACATACAGTCAAGGTGTTATGCATGCACTGATCTTTGTAGTGTGGCCAGCTACAGGTCAAACTAGAGTGTCTAACCTTGTTGTGACATCATTTACAAGCCTAGAATGGAGATATCTGAAATCCTCCCCCTAGGTTGCCTTCCCTTCAAGTTTATTGAGCATGCTAGAAGAATGAAGGTGCTTCATAATAAAAAGGGAGGGAGGAGGGGGGAGGAGTGGACTAACAATTGACTGTGGCAAGTTAGGTGACAATTTACCTATGTACCCCCCCCCCCCTGTCCACTAAGCATGCCAGAACACAAGAGAGGGAGGAGTATGCAATGTGTGAACCCAGTTGTACTGCTTGTAGCCACTGAGCATACATGTTGAATGGGGCACTTGACCTATATAAACCCCCCCCTCCCCCATGTCCACTAAGCATGGCAGAACATGGGAGAGGGAGGAGTAGACTACCAATGGGAGAGGGAGGAGTAGACTACCAATGTGTTTCCTCAGTTGTAAAACTGAGCATGTGGAGTAGTGTTATAGGCGGCCAGCTACAGGTAAAACTAGTGTGTCTAGTGACCTTGGTGTGACGTCAGTTACAAGCCTAGAATGGAGATACCAAGCGTGGGAAACCTGACAAAGGCTTGTGTTCTTACGCAGATGTAAATGAAAATGATTTATTTATTACTAATAAAGATTAAAATATATTTTCAAAAATACTTTGTGGAAGTTTTTGTTGACCCTTACACAGTGTTTGGTTTTCCTGACACGAAGAGAAATTGTTTGGTTTGCCTTACGCGCAACGATACCGACCCTACACCTCTTTGACCTTATATTTAATTTTAACAAGGTGTAGTGATACAATACGTCGTATCTATTTTTATTAAAAAAAGGACGAGGAATCCATTGATACTATTAGTTTTTTCATAGGTTAGACCATTACGGAGCTATAAAAATTCAAAGTTGAAAATGGCCGCGATTTGGCTTAGGGTGTGCGACGACCCTGTTTTACTCTAGATTTAGATCTAATGGGTATATAATAAGCAGCTTAGTGTTCAGAGATTTTAATAACAATAAACCTTCCTTTGAAACATATTTTTGGACTAGTTTAATATATAAGAAATGGCAAGCATATTTATTCAACACATTCAAATCTCCTCACATCGTGCCCATTGGTTGCTATGATAAGGACAAGCACACATAAAAAATTTATTTTCTTTCAACCAGGAATCACACAGACATAATTCATATAAATTTAGAAGGCTCATTCAAATCTACAACATATCAGACAAGATTCTTAAAATAATTTTTCTGAAAAAAATTGTAACATCCCTACAAGGCAAGAAGGACTTTTAGTTTTGGCAGAAGTGAACTATAGCTAGATCTATATAGAACATCTAACATACACAACAATATCTAGATCAGTAGATCTATAAAGAAGTTTAGAACGACATCTTTACTACACTGAAATGAAAACTAATAGGAGCATAGCGGTAATAGTAGGCACTTCAACAAAAAAATTTGTTTTGATCATATTGTTTTGTAATTGATATCATTAAATAGAGCTTGGTGTCCCATTTACAAAAATATCAAATTTATGTTTCTATGATAAGTAGAAGCAAAGTTATGATTTTTTTTGTATTTATTTTTTTTTCCTTCTTTGGCTTTGTATTCAATAAAAAATTTTGGTACCCGAAAAATGACTTTTTGTTATTAAAGCATGCATATCTTTCTTATTATTCAATATTTTTGGTTCAAATTTTCAGAAGACTTTATGTATGTTATTTAAAACGTAATACAACCCCAATCTTTCATCTAAACCGATTTTTCATACTTTTCCAGCCGGGCGAAGCTGAAAATAGAGACGACAAATTTGGTCGAAATTTGACTTAATTAATGCACAACTTTTTTATTTGTCAATATTTCCATTTCAAATTTTCAGGAGACTTTACATGTTCTTTATATCATTTTATAACCCCCAAATCTTTCATCTAAATCTATTTTTTACACTTTTACAGCCGGGCGAAGCTGAAAATAGAGACGACAAATTTGGTCGAAATTTGACTTAATTCATGCACAACTTTTTTATTTGTCAATATTTCTATTTCAAATTTTCAGGAGACTTTACATGTTCTATATATCATTTTTTAATCCCCAAATCTTTCATCTAAATCTATTTTTTATACTTTTACAGCCAGACGAAGCTAAAAATAGAACCGACAAATTTGGTCGGAATTTGACTTATTTAAGCACAACTTTTTTATTTATTAATATTACCATTTCAAATTTTCAAGAAACTTTAAACATGTTATTTGCTACAAAAATATATAATAATTTTAAAGAAAAAAAGCAATTCAAAATTGTGACATTTATTTTTAAAAATTGTACTATGGGAACAGCTAGATTTTTTTCAAATATTGACGAGAACTTGTTTTTATTTCTTAATATTTAATCATAAAATTAAAAGGAGACTTTAAACAGCTGGAGTATGAAAAAGTTATCTTTAAAAAAACATTTTTAAAATATTGACCTTTTTTTTTATTTTAAAAAAAATGCAGATGTAAAATTACAAATATTTGGATATTGGGGGGGGGGGGGGCGAGGCAAGAGGCAATAGAAATCAATACAATTAGTCAAATTGCCAAGATTAGATATCAGAATGTCTCTTTTATAAAGTTTAAAATATACTGAATCTATATATATATATTATATATACAGACATAATCTAAACAAACTTATAATAAAACATCTAAATTATCTAATTTATAATATATATTGAAAAGCTGTTTTAGTTTTTAGGCTATTTCTCAGATTTTCTCCCATTAAATTTCACATAAAAAAATAGATCTAAATTTAGTCCTCAACATTCTAGATCTAGAAACTAGTATTAGTTTATTAAGACAATTAAGTATAGACTAGACTAGTATATATCAAATCAATTAAAGATCTATCTATCTTATATCTAATTCTTATTCTAGATTTCATTCTAAGCATCTCTGTTCCTATTCTAGAAAATAGATCTAAGTCTAAGCCTAAATCTAATTCTAAGTATTAGACCTAGATCTACACTCTAGTGTATGATTAAAACAATAATTTGATTTTTCTACATTATCTGTTGCTTCTCTAGATCTATTACTAACTAAATCTAGATCTACATTAATACGAGTTTTTTTGCTTCATTATCTATATTAATAAACAAGGAAACTTCGTTTTTATTATATTTTATAAGTATTTTATTACTACTTCCGGTAGAATTGATAGCAAAATGGCTACTTTCGATTTGGTGGTCATTTTGGCATTCATATACCAAGAGTGCCATCCAAAATAGCTTTATAATCACACGTGATTCTTATGTAGATATGGATACTACAAATTACTAACCAATATAAATAATTACAAAACAAAAATAAAAAAGTAATCATATCTGGAACACACCCTAATTTTGGAATCTTAAAAAAAAACGATCTAATAAACCAATCCCGTCAAATTTGGTATCAAAAGAATCGCCATTTTCTCCCCGACAAAATGATACTCTAATCTAGAAGATCTGTTAAAAAATAATGACGTTTTACGCACTTTTCCGACGGTAACCGGGGACGCGACCGAAACCATGAGGACCAGAATTTAAACACACTTCCGGCGTACAAAAATAGCGATGTTGAAGTACCTAGTAATAGTGAGTCAAAATACTGCCACAATTTGAACATGTGCAGACCCTGTGGCTATCACTATGATTTTGTTATAATGAAAATATGAAACACGGGCGTGGTAATTGAACTAATCAGAAAACTACGCAGTTGCAAAATTAAAGCAATTATGGTAGGTATAGTTAACATAATTCTTTAATGTGGCACGCAATTTAACTGTTATTACGTATGTACTTCATTCACGACCACGCCATTTTTTTTTAAGATTTATTTACATTCTATTTTTAAAGCTTGTAAGAAAGTCAAAACTATATGCTTACCTTGGCTCTCATTTTCTTCAATGATACTGAAATAGAGAAATAATAGTTTATTGAAACATATGATGATTTAATATTGATGCGATGTTTAGTATTTATATTAGATTTTAGCTGATCCTAGAAGAGATATTTAGATCTACCAACCTGCAAAGCAGCAACCTAAAAGAAAGAATAGGAAGCGGAAACGATCGTTTTATCAAACTCTTAGGCCAGATTTCTGTGCATTCACAATGATTCTATTTTAATTTTAGTAGAAGGCCAAAAAATACTGTTACAGTTTGTTGTTGCGTTTGTCATTCTAAATAAAAATATTCTCTAAATTCAAGTGAAATTTAAACAAAAGTGTAAATGTGACGAGATAAGTAACTATAATTTAAAATATTATAAATTTAAGAGAACAACTCAAGAAAAAAGGAAACAATAGCACAAAATCCAATAATCAAATAAAGACCGAATAAATAAAGTTTAAAGCAGGAATAAAAAATAAAAAAAAATTGGGCCAACCTCTGTGCAGGATTCTTTTTTTTTTAAACAGGAATTCAAGTGAAATTCAAGTGAAATTTAAACAAAAGTGTAAATGTGACGAGATAAGTAACTATAATTTAAAATATTATAAATTTAAGAGAACAACTCAAGAAAAAAGGAAACAATAGCACAAAATCCAATAATCAAATAAAGACCGAATAAATAAAGTTTAAAGCAGGAATAAAAAATAAAAAAAAATTGGGCCAACCTCTGTGCAGGATTCTTTTTTTTTTAAACAGGATTCACCCCACCCACCAAAACAGGAATCACCCACCCGCCAAGCAGGAATCACCCACCCGCCTAAGAAGGTTTGGCCCACTGTTTTTGCCTAATGTTTATGACTACATTTTTTTTTTTTTTTTTTTTATAAAATAAGAACCACTCACCAATCAAGCAGGATTCGCACCAAGCAGAAATCACCTCCGTGCAGGAGTCACCCACCCACCAAAAAAAAAAAAAAATGAGCCAACCCCTGTGCAGGATTTTTTTTTTTTAAACAGGATTCACCCCACCCACCAAAACAGGAATCACCCACCCGCCAAGCAGGAATCACCCACCCGCCTAAGAGGATTTGGCCCACTGTTTTTGCCTAGAATTTATAACTACATTTCTTTTTTTTTTTTTTTGTATAAATAAGAACCACTCACCAACCAAGCAGGATTCGCACCAAGCAGAAATCACCTCCGTGCAGGAGTCACCCACCCACCAAAAAAAAAAAAAAAAAAAAATGAGCCAACCCCTGTACAGGATTTTTTTTTTAAAACAGGATTCACCCCACCCACCAAAACAGGAATCACCCACCCGCCAAGCAGGAATCACCCGCCCGCCTACGAGGATTTGGCCCACTGTTTTTGACTAAATATTTACTCTATAGTTTTTAAGCGTACTTCACAGAAAGCACATAGAAACTTTTTTCCCATTTATTCAATATTAGTGGGCACTGTATTATTGCGTAATTATTGCTTTACCTTTAAAAAATTCGCAAGAAACATATTCTTCTGCAATATAAATGTTTAAGTCCTGATGACTGACTTACTGACTGATAATCACAAATTTCCTACTGGTCAAAGACGATAAAACAGATAAATTTCACCTGCTATTACTTTACTCAGAACGAGACAGCTGGAGGTCACTTTCGAAGGCCGCGGGATACACATTTGAGACCAAAAGAAAATCTGCTGCCGAGGACAAACGCAGACGGCGAAAAGAAAATCTAAATCGACCGCCTGCGGACAATGGTTATGCTTGCCCTTGATGTGGCAAAATATGTAGGTCACAGCTGGGACTGCGCAGCCACGAGTATATATATATATACTATATTCCTCGTGGTTCGATGATGACCACTTTTGTCATCCAGGGGCTGAGGGCTTAGCACTGGGCTTTTTGGCTCCTTATGTGGCTGGTGAGACCTATGTGAGCCCGGAATGTTCGGCTGCACACTGGGCAGGTTATTCCAGATCTAGCTATTATCATTGGCCTTGCTTTTCTTCTCTGGCGCTTTTCATCTGCCAACGTTGTTCTCTTTTTCTCAGCAATTTGTGCCCCAGTTTTCACAGCGCGGCTCCACGATGCTCTGTCATATGCTTCTGTCTTCCAGGTGGCCGGGTATATGCTGAACACTTTCAGAGAAGCTTTGAGAGTGCCACTAAAACGTTTTCCAGTGTGAGCGCTTTCCTTCCCTTAATTGGCCATACAGGAGTCGTTTAGGGATGCTGCCGTCTTTCATTCTGCAGACGTGTCCTGCCCGTCGCAGCTGGGACTGCATCAGGATTATGTGGATGCTTTGCTGACCCGTAAACGGCTGAATTTAAGGAGTGGCGAAATCATTATTCCAAGATTCCCCTTTTAGCAGCCCCCGAAACGGGGAAAGACGCTATTAGTTTTGTGTGGAATGTGATTTTTACAACTATTCACTATTAATAGTAACAAACACATGAGGCTATTTAGTAAAGGAGATAGCTATTAACCATATTTTCAAGATATTTATGCAAACGGTTATAAATGTTTTGTCAAATCTTTTCTTTTAAAATGTATTGCTTAGAATTGTAAGTTCTGTCATAATAACTACTACATTTGCACACAAAAAATTGGTTACTATTTTTTTCAAAGAGAAAAAAATCTATTTAATATGCATGTAAGTGGAAAATTATTTAAAACAACAATTAATAAGTAGTTTTTCATATTATTACATGAACTTCAAGGCAGACTCTTTGCATGTCGCAGAGTCCCCCTTAAGAGGAATAGCCACTATTAGGTTTGTGCAAAATGTCCGATAATGATGAATACGTCCTACACGCCATGCATTCAGTCATGACCTAAATTCTGCCAAGTCATTGGTTTTCCTGGCTAGCTCTAATAGTGATTAATAGCACTAGGGAAGAAGTGCTACCTTACTTTTAAGTCTTCTATCATATTCTATCGTATTTCAAAAAGACATAATAGCTAGATTTAGATCTTATCTAGATTTTTAAACTAGATTTAGATTTTTTACAGTATATCTAGGTTTTTATTTAAACTAAAGAAAAGATCTATAATTATGTTTTAATTAAAATCATTATGGATTCGAATTTCTAGGTCTAGTTAATAATGATATAGGCCTAAAACTAGATCAAGATATAGAATTTCAATTTCTAGACTTTAAAGTGTAAATTTTGATTTCCAAACTTCTAGATCAATATTGCAATGCTATAATATACTAAAACTAATCTACTATCTTTAAATTTAATGTTGCATTCAGTCTATTGAAAGATTATCTGTGCTTTTTTTTCATAAATCTAATTAGGCCTACATTTAAATTATTCCAAATTTATATTTTATATCTAAATCTAGTAAGAGTGCTAAATCAGAAGTTTAGTTTAGATAGATCTACATCCACATTCTAGTTCCATTGAAATGAAAATGCCAATATCTCTTGTTAACTGTAGCCTACTGAGACATCGAAGTAGGCCTATAAGCACGATATCTATTCTTTTCTCTTTTTTTTTTCAATTACAAAGCAATGCTGAAATATCTAAAAATCGCCCGTCTGACATACTGTAGGCTACATATCCGGTAGGTGTCACGCGTAATGTGTAATGTATCTCTTTATCAATAATAGGCTATTAATAGTTTGTAACCAGTTTGTTAACAACAATGCCTGGTCGTGCGGTTAACGTGCTGGACTGCTTATCTCGACGGTCCCGGGTTCATACCCTGCTCGTTGCCATCCCCTTTAAACATTATTACTCATTGACAATGAAAATAAAATCAAGTCTAGAATATTCCTTGCGAATATGCGGATCCGACGGGGCCGTCTCTGAGTTTGTGTGATAACACAAACCCTCTTTGTAATCTTGTTATTTTTTTTTTACGAAATGTTTTTTTAATGAGGCTTTGAATAAGGGATTGCTCCTATACAGATCAATTAGATCAATAAGATAAACAGTAGGCCTATATGAAATCAGTTAAGCCAGGTTCACATCTAACTTCACCTTTATTTTCACCTATCCTGTGGTTTGCTGTACCGTTGGGCACCACACAAGATCTGTCAACCTTCTTTCTCCATTCTTCTTTGTTATTTGCCTTTGATAGAATTTCATTCTGATATTTTTTCGGAAAATATTGAAACTTGCCTGGGTGGACCACTCCTGGGGTCGATCTGGAGTTTGTGTTTCCACACAAACTGTCTTTGTAACATTGTTTATTTATTTTTTGTTAATAAAAAAAAATTACTTAGATTTTTTAAAAAAATTTGATGATTTCATAATCATGTGAAAACCTGGGGGTGGGGGTTGCGCGGAGAGACGATATTCGTACAATAAGAAGTTATTTTGAAAACTTAAAAAAAAAAAAAATGCGGCGCATGAGGATTCCCACGCGTTTTTACATAGGCGCAGACTCCACCTGGCCTTGAATTTTCGCGGATTGTTTGTAATATTTGTTTCAAGTCGAATAGCTCGCCCTGTAAGTAGATTAGATCTAGTGATTAGAAAGTCAATTTTAAAACATTGTCAATTTTATTTGAATAAAATACATTTTTAATTATCTTCGTTTCGTTGTAAAATCAGTTAAAAATGAAATCTGTTATAAATATTTAATATTAGAACTACTTAATATTTAATTATATATAACGGTATTTACATTTCTTTATAGTTTTTATTAAAAAAAAAAAACTTGTGAATTATTCCATTTCCGTATTGGATTTCTATTACTATTATTCTGTTTTGCATAATTGATCCTGTTGTCACGAGTCGAGCACTGGCGGATCCAGAACTTTGGAGGGGGGGGGGCGATTTTTTTTCCAAACCCTAACCCTAACGCCCAGTAAACCCTAACCCTATGCATAATCGTGCGTACAGCATATATATATATATATATATATATATATATATATATATATATATATATATATATATATATATATATATATATATATATATATTCGATATATGAGAATAAAATAAGACTGTTTCTCAATCTTCGGCGAAAAAAAACAGAAAAAAAACAGTCTTTCTCTTGCAAGCTTGGGGGTCTGGGAGAGCGCTTTAAGCTTCTTCACTGGGGTTCGGGGCGAAGCCCCGACGCCCAAAAGCGTTTTCTTGCATTTTTCTCTGAAGAAACGCATTCTTCTGACATCTACAGCTCATTATTTATCAGTGGGGTTCGGGGCGAAGCCCCGACGCCAAAAGCGTTTTCTTGCATTATTCACGGCTGAAACGCATTCTCATGACATGTACAGCTCATTACCTATTAGTGGTGTTCGGGGCGAAGCCCCGACGTCCAAAAGCGTTTTCTTGCATTTTTCTCTGAAGAAACGCATTCTTCTGACATCTACAGCTCATTATTTATCAGTGGGGTTCGGGGCCAAGCCCCGACGCCAAAAGCGTTTTCTTGCATTATTCACGGCTGAAACACATTCTCCTGACATGTACAGCTCATTACCTATTAGTGGTGTTCGGGGCGAAGCCCCGACGCCAAAAGCGTTTTCTTGTACGTTTCACGGCTGAAACGCATTCTTCTGACATGTACAGCTCATTATTTATTAGTGGGGTTCGGGGCGAAGCCACGACGCTAAAAGCGTTTTCTGGCATTCTTCACTGCAGTAACGCATTCTCCTGACCTACAGCTCATTATTCATTCTATTATAAAGTGCCTTTTGAATAATGAGAAAAATATTCTAATATGAATTTATAGTCCCTTAATACATTGTAAATAAAACTGATTTGTTCTTTGAAAAGATTAGATACCCCACATATTTAGATTAAGGCCTTGAGGATCGCCGCCGAAAAAAAAAATATTCGATTAATACAATTCAAGCATAAATTGTGAGTTATAGTCCTAAATTTATTTAACTAGAAAAATATGAGATAGAGTAAAGGTTGGAAAAAGTCGACTAGGAAATGATTATCTGGCTTTTGAACTCATCTCAACCGTGACTGTTATATTGAAAAATTTCGTTTGAATTATAACTTTTCCAAAGCAAAGTCTTTCTTAAAATAGTTATGATAAATTCATGTGAAATTACACAAACTCTGTCTGGAAAGGGGAAGGGCGGTAAAATGAAAACGATTAATCCTCGCTCCTTTTATAATTTCTGCTAATGATTGCATTTTGCATTAAAGAATAGGGGTTGGGCGACTCGATATAAGAATTTACTTTATAGCATATATAAATTATATTAGTGACAGATTTTTTTTATTTTGTAATTTCTTACTATAATACAAAAAGAAAAGGTATTGATTTGTCCAATGGGGGGAAGGGGATTGCATGTATCGCACTTCCACCTGTTTATATTATATAGATATTCGACTAATTTTGTTCACATACTATGATTTCTCCATAAAAGTAGGACCGCCCCCCCCCCCACTCAAAGGGTTTAGATGGGAAGGGTGGTGGAGGTATTCGCTCTTCCCCTTCCAATCGGCCAACAGGTGAACGAAATTATATAAAGACCGGTTAAAATACCAATAACAAGTTTTAATCATATAGATATTTAATTGATTCTGTTAGCAAGCTGTGATTTCTACAAATAAATAAGACCGCCCCCCCCCACTCGAAAGTTTATGGTGGAGGGGGGGGGCGGATTGATGCCATCGCCCCCTCCCGACCCTACCAAATCGGCCAAAATACTAGAAAGGGGGGGGGGCGAAATAATCTAAAAATAGGTTGAAATATAAATAATTAGTATATATTATTAACATAAGTAATAAATTCGCATACAAATTGTGTGAATTCGATACTATAATTCGTCCGCCCCCCCCCCCTGGATCCGCCAGTGGAGTCGAGTCTGTGACCTATTTCGACCAGTTTCTAGAAGCGAGTTCAAACCAGTGCAAGTGTGCAGCGTAAACAAGTTAATTTTAGGTACCGATATCCAATCAAAGAAAGCGGTTAAGGGAAAGAATAGCACACGTCAGCTTCTAGAAGGTCAAAGTTACCAAATTAATTATCGGAGAAGTTTCCATGATTCTGGATTGTACGATTAAGAAAGGTATACATTAGGGGAAAGTGAGTTAGACGGGGTCCTCGCATAGTAATAGTTCCTGTAGAGCGATGGTCCTCGCTCAGTTATCGCTTAAGTCCTCTCTTAGTAAAGGTTTAGTTAGGTTTTGTGATATTAGCGGGTCCATTTAATTAAAGTTTTAGTAGTTGAAGTTGAAGTTATACTAAGTGAAGTTTCATGTATCTTTAAGTTTTATTTATGAAGTATCAAGTCAAGTTGTTACTGAATTGAGAAGTTAATTTGATGTGAAAGTTGAACAAGTATTATTAAAGAAGTTTTAAGAAAATACAGAGAGATGTTTCTTTCTTCATTTCATTGAATTGTCAAGTTTGATAACATAATTCCCGGCAAGTGTGATCGTCACACTGTGTATTTTTAATGCAGCGTTTTTCAAACTTTGGGACGAGTACCTCTAATGGGGGGGGGGGGGGGAAGCAACTTCCTGACAAAAAAGGGTGTTATAAAGTGTGCGTGTTTCCTAGGTGACGGTAAGAAGAGGTTAAATGATTGATCATTGAGGATGATGAAATTAGTGAAACGGCAGACGATCTTCAGACATGAAAAAGTAAAAAGAGTAAAGGCGTTGTTTTGTGGTGAGCTACGTTTCGTTTTCATATCATTCATATCATTCATATCATTCACATCATTCACATCATTCATATCATTCATATCATTCACATCATTCATATCATTCACATCATTCATATCATTCATATCATTCACATCATTCATATCATTCATATCATTCACATCATTCATATCATTCACATCATTCATATCATTCACATCATTCATATCATTCATACAATTCATATCATTCATATCATTCACATCATTCATATCATTCACATCATTCATATCATTCATATCATTCACATCATTCACATCATTCATATCATTCACATCATTCATATCATTCATATCATTCATATCATTCACATCATTCACATCATTCATACCTTTCATATTATTCACATCATTCACATCATTCACATCATTCATATCATTCATATCATTCAGATCATTCATATTATTCACATCATTCATATCATTCACATCATTCATATCATTCATATCATTCACATCATTCACATCATTCATATCATTCACATCATTCATATCATTCATATCATTCATATCATTCACATCATTCACATCATTCATACCTTTCATATTATTCACATCATTCACATCATTCACATCATTCATATCATTCATATCATTCATATCATTCATATCATTCACATCATTCATATCATTCATATCATTCATATCCTTCATATCATTCATATCATTCACATCATTCATATCATTCATATCATTCATATCATTCATATCATTCACATCATTCACATCATTCATATCATATCATTCACATCATTCATATCATTCACATCATTCACATCATTCATATCATTCATATCATTCATATCATTCATATCATTCACATCATTCATATCATTCATATCATTCATATCATTCATATCCTTCATATCATTCACATCATTCACATCATTCATATCATATCATTCACATCATTCATATCATTCATATCATTCACATCATTCACATCATTCACATCATTCATATCATTCATATCATTCATATCATTCACATCATTCATATCATTCATATCATTCATATCATTCACATCATTCATATCATTCATATCATTCATATCATTCACATCATTCATATCATTCACATCATTCATATCATTCATATCATTCACATCATTCATATCATTCACATCATTTATATCATTCATATCATTCATATCATTCACATCATTCATATCATTCACATCATTCATATCATTCACATCATTCATATCATTCATATCATTCACATCATTCATATCATTCACATCATTCATATCATTCATATCATTCATATCATTCACATCATTCACATCATTCATATCATTCATATCATTCATATCATTCACATCATTCACATCATTCATATCATTCACATCATTCATATCATTCATATCATTCATATCATTCACATCATTCATATCATTCACATCATTCATATCATTCATATCATTCATATCATTCACATCATTCATATCATTCATATCATTCACATCATTCACATCATTCATATCATTTATATCATTTATATTGTTACGACTTTGGAGTAGGCTAAAGATAGTTAACTCACCGATTGTCAGGTCGCCGATATTCTTCTCGTTGCAGAAGCACAATCTACTACGAACAGTCAATAATCCGAATAATCGAAACAATTGCACAGTCCTCCTAATCAAAATGTACATACAACTCTTCACAAAACCGATTTAAGAAAAGAAACAATCCTCCGTTGAGAAATCCACGATCATAACTCTAGTTCCTTTTTCCTCAACACACTCGCTCAGGTCCGTTTCGCCTCCAAAACATAAACAACAATTCAAAAAGATCTCACGTGGGGAAAAATGGTCAGTCGGGGGGGGGGGACAAGTTTACAACACTGCCCCCTCCCTAGGTCTGTGCGTCCCGAACAGACTCTCCATCATCTCCACAATAACGGTTCAACCGATCTAGGTGCACTACTTTGCATTTGGTTCGAGGGCCCTTCTGGATCCGGTACACAACGTCGTTGATCCTTTTCACAATCCGATATGGGCCTTCCCAGTCTTTCTGTAATTTCGGCGATCTTCCCTTCTTTCTCTTGGGGTTGTATAGCCAGACAAGATCATGTTCTTCAAACCCCGCAGAGTTGGCCCTTCTGTCGTATCTGGTTTTCATAAGGTCGCTACTGTCTTTTATCCTACTCCTTGCAACTGCATGAACCTCTTCTAGTCTCCTTCGAAGTCCTGTGACATATTCGCTTGCCGTTGTTGGTTGGTCTCCTGGCTGTCCGAATAAGAGGTCTGCTGGCATCCTAAGTTCTCGACCAAACAATAATTTGGCTGGTGTGTAACCTGTAGTTGCATGAACTGCTCCTCTATAAGACAGAAGGAATAGGGGAATGTAGTCATCCCAATCATTTTGCTGTTCTGCTGACATTTTAGCCAGATGCTGTACCAGCGTACGATTGAAGCGTTCTACCATCCCATCTGATTGAGGGCGTAGTGGTGTGGTTCGCGTCTTCTCGATATTCAGGATTTTACAAATCTCCTGAAACAGATTAGATTCAAAGTTTCGTCCTTGATCTGAATGTAATTCCATTGGGACACCAAAACGACTAATCCAATGTCCTACCAAAATATCGACTATTGTTGTGGTTTCCTGGTTGGGCATCGCGAAAGCTTCTGGCCATTTACTAAAATAGTCCATTATCACGAGAATGTATTTGTTCCCTTTGTTAGTCTCAGGAAAAGGTCCAGCTACGTCCAGTGCGATTCTCTCGAATGGGACACCTACGTTGTACTGTTGCAAGGGTCCTCTAGTTCGACGTTGCGGGCCTTTAGTTGCCGCACACCGGTCACATTTCCTGCACCAATCTTCTACGTCTTCCTTGTAACGACACCAATAAAACCTTTGCCTGACTTTTTCTAACGTTTTGTTAACGCCTAAGTGACCACCTGTGGAGCCGTTGTGCATTTCATGTAGCACTTCTGGGATTCTAATCTTTGGTAAAACTAGTTGTACTCGTGTCGAAGTCCCATCGGTGGATTCCCAAATCCGTTTTAGGACGTCGTTGTCTATCACCAGAGAGTCCCATTGCGCCCAGTAAGCCTTGGTAATCTCTCCCGTACTAGAAATTTGATGCCAATCAGGGCGTTGTCCAACTTCCTTCCATTGCAAAATTGGGGCAATATCTTTGTCATCCTTTTGTTCTCTGCTTATCGTCTCCTCAGACCAAGACGCTGATGCACTTAGCTCCAACCGCCTACAATCCAGGGCACTTGTTTTCCCTTCTACTTTTGTGCAATGCTTGCACTCCTGCTTACAAGGTCGTCGTGATAAAGCGTCAGCATTCGAATGGGCTTGTCCCTTCCTGTGTTGTGTTTCGAAATCATAAGTCTGTAACCTTTCTAACCATCTAGCTACTTGTCCTTCCGGATTCTTGAAGGAAAGTAGCCATTGGAGGGCCGCATGGTCTGTTCTCAACTTAAATCTTTGTCCATACAGATACTTGTGAAAATGTTTAATGGAGTCCACTACAGCTAGCAGCTCACGTCTAGTCACACAATAATTTCGTTCAGCTTTTGACAAACTTCTGCTAAAGTAGGCTACCACTCTCTCGCTACCGTCCACTTCCTGTGATAAAACAGCACCGATCCCTGTATTGCTAGCATCCGTGTCAAGTTGAAACACATTACCTGGTAGGGGATAAGACAACATGGGCGATGAGATGAGAGCCTCTTTCAATTTCTCAAAAGCTTCTTGACAATCTGGCGTCCATTGAAATTGCGTCTTTCTCTCAGTCAATTGGTGAAGGGCTCTAGCGATAGTGGAAAAACTGGGTACAAAGCGTCTGTAGTAGCTGCAAAGACCCAAGAAGCTTCTGAGCTCATGAAGATTAGTAGGTGTAGGCCAGTGCTTGACGACTTCCGTTTTTTCTGGGTCTGTGCTTACCCCGTCTTTGGATACAATATGGCCCAGATATTTAACTTCCCTCTGAAAGAATGAGCACTTCTTCGGATTTAGTTTCATTCCCGCACTTCGAATACGCTGCATCACTTCCCTCAAGTTATGTATGTGTTCATCAAATGTCTGTCCGAAGACTATAATGTCATCTAGGTAGACCAGGCAAGCATTCCAATTTAAGCCCCGCAAAACTTGTTCCATCAGTCTCTCAAAAGTTGCCGGTGCATTGCAGAGCCCGAAAGGCATAACCGTAAACTGCCATAGTCCGTTTCCCGTGGAGAAAGCTGTTTTCTGTTTGTCATCAGGATGTAAACCTACTTGCCAGTAGCCGCTTTTGAGATCTAGGGTTGAAAATATATGAGCTCCAGAAAGAGTGTCTAATGTGTCATCGATACGCGGCAGTGGATAGCTGTCTTTTTGTGTGACGTTATTTAAAGCCCTGTAGTCAACGCAAAAACGCAGAGAGCCATCTTTTTTCTGAACCAGAACAACAGGCGAGCACCATGGGCTGTTAGACGGCTCTATAATTCCTTGTTCCTTCATTTGTTCCAACATGTGAGCGGCCTCTTGTTGCTTTGCTAATGGTAGTCGCCGTGGTGTTTGCCGGATTGGTCTAGTGTTACCTGTATCTATCCTATGGGTTACCATATTAGTCCGGCCACCTTTATTTTCACTGTCTTGCATGATGTCTTTAAACTCTAGCAACAGTTGTTTAGCTTTATTGTACTCTTCCTCTGACAGATTCTCGCCCACATCTCCAAGCATTAGATCAACTCGAGAGTCACATAACGATGCACTAGCTACAGGGGCCACCGCACCACACGTTGCAATAAGCTCCACTGGGCAACAGGTGGCGATAACATTATTCTTTTGTAGGTTGCAAGCTTGAGTGTCAACGTTCATAACGCGAACAGGTACTCTCCTGTCTTCTCTGTTAACAACCAATATTCTCCCAACAGGCAACCTTCTGTATGCTTCCTTTGACTGCTCTATGAGGCTTGTGATAGACATGGGATCGTTGCCTTCTATTGTTCCCCATATGATGGCTTCAGACTGTGGGGGTATGATGGTGTCTTCTGTTACTAAGACCCTCTTAATCTGTTCTTCTTCCATGTTGTCCCCCAGCAAGGGAATTTCTAGATTCCCATATTGTACTGTGCCACCCCCAATGTTCAACGTGAATCCAAATAATTGCATAAAGTCTAGTCCCAGAATACACTCATCCATTATATGGGCGACCAAGAATTCGTGACTAAAACGTTGGTTAGCTATCTCAAAATTTACAAAGGTTTGTCCTAAAATCGGCAACAGTTCACCACTAGCTGTTTTTAGTGAATAGCCACTTGTTTCATGAATCACATGGTTTTCTACGAGACTAGGGTGAATTATTGATCTTGATGCGCCAGTATCTAAGAGAAATCTGCAGAAACGAACTCCTACTTTCCCTTGTACACTCAGACTTCTATTTTTACCTAACACAGCCACTGGGATGATAAGTCTAGGGCTTCCTGTAAATCTCGCTGCCTGTCTCCGCCCCACGAGACCGGCAGAATCTAGTTTTCCTGGTTCTGAGATTGGGCGGTGGCTGCTTGCTGGTTACCCAATCCATCTCTTCCTCTCAGGCGGCCTGCATTTCTTCGAGTACAGTTCCTTTGAATATGGCCAGGGGCATCGCAATTCCAGCAGCGAAAGACCGACCTGTTCTGCCTGGGCATCTGCTGTGACCGCCGGTCCTCTATCGTGTCCACCACCTGTCTGATAATATGCGTGAGGTCCTCCTCCTGCACATGGAGCCCCCGAGTGAGATAGGTCGTTTTCGCTGTGCCTTTAGCTGCCTCAAAAGATAAGGCGTATATCAAAGCATCGCTCGCCTCTCGTTTCCCACTCAATCGGATGGCCTTCTTCAATTCGGGGTCATGAACACCATCGATAAACGCGTCCGTGACGAGAACGTCTAAGATCTCTTGGGTCAGGGTCGGATAAGCCAAGCGTGCCAGTCGTTCGATGTCTGCCATCAACTCTTGTAGTGTCTCTCCTGGTTTTTGCTGCCGAGTCTTCAATTGCACCCTATAAACCTCCTTCATGTGTTCGTCCCCGAATCGCAATTCCATAGTTCTAACAAGTGCCTCATAATCTTGCTGGTCGCTTACTATCTGGAGCAATTCAGTGGCCTTTCCTCGTAACGCAAGCATTAATCCAGTGGCTTTTTCTTCGTTTGTTCTCCAGTTGTTCACTTTTGCAGCCGCCTCAAATTGTCTTTTATAAACTGTCCACGAAACCGTACCATCAAAGATAGGTGGCTTGACTTTTCCAGTTGCCTCGCTTGACCCTAAATTTACTTTTGTGCCTTTAACCTTGCCCAGCTCAACTCTGACTGCCTGGACCTCGTCTCTAAGGACTTGAATCTTTTGCTCCATCTGCACTGTGAGCTCCGACTTCACTGCAGCGATTTCATCCCTTAGCTTACTTCTGAATTCCTCCATATCTGTTTTCTGGCTAGTCGCAATTGTTTGCATTGACCCTAGAAGCTCTTTTTTCATTTCACTCAATATTCCGCCGAGATCAGTCTTCACTTCGAACTCGTGAGTGTCCGGGTCGAACCCATCTTCTTTCAAGGCCTCTCTCAGACGGCTAACAAGGGCTTCTTTGTTTCCTGACGCTACGATGTCTCGCCTCTTTAGCTCTTTTCGGATTTCATTAATCTGGAGCTCGTGAAGGCGTTTAGAAGTAGACATTGTAAGTAGAGTGGGCGGGGTCCCACTTGTGACACCAGTTGTTACGACTTTGGAGTAGGCTAAAGATAGTTAACTCACCGATTGTCAGGTCGCCGATATTCTTCTCGTTGCAGAAGCACAATCTACTACGAACAGTCAATAATCCGAATAATCGAAACAATTGCACAGTCCTCCTAATCAAAATGTACATACAACTCTTCACAAAACCGATTTAAGAAAAGAAACAATCCTCCGTTGAGAAATCCACGATCATAACTCTAGTTCCTTTTTCCTCAACACACTCGCTCAGGTCCGTTTCGCCTCCAAAACATAAACAACAATTCAAAAAGATCTCACGTGGGGAAAAATGGTCAGTCGGGGGGGGGGGGGACAAGTTTACAACAATATCATTCAGATCATTCAGATCATTAAATAATTCACATCATTCATATCATTCACATCATTCACATCATTCATATCATTCACATCATTCATATCATTCATATCATTCACATCATTCATATCATTCATATCATTCACATCATTCATATCATTCATATCATTCATATCATTCACATCATTCACATCATTCACATCATTCATATCATTCACATCATTCATATCATTCACATCATTCACATCATTCATATCATTCACATCATTCATATCATTCACATCATTCACATCATTCATATCATTCATATCATTCACATCATTCATATCATTCATATCATTCATATCATTCATATCATTCACATCATTCACATCATTCACATCATTCATATCATATCATTCACATCATTCATATCATTCATATCATTCATATCATTCACATCATTCACATCATTCATATCATTCATATCATTCAGATCATTCATATTATTCATATCATTCGTATCATTCACATCATTCATATCATTCATATCATTCATATCATTCATATTAGATGTGTATCTCAAGTTAAATCTGTGAATACTGTAGTTACATTGAGTTTATGTTCATATAAGAAGTTTGTTTAAGTTATTTAAAGTTTATTTATTAAAAATATAAAATGCCTACATTGGTTCAGTTGTAGGCCTACTAGCTGTTTGGAGCGACAAGTCAACGACCAACCAACAAGGAGAGGGAGCGGTGAAAAAAAAAGTTTTATTTTCAGTTTAATTTATCTGAATACTAATAAAATTACTTGTTTAAAAATTAAAATATCTTCAGTCGTTTTATAATTATAGCTTTTGTATAGCGCTATAGTTTCATGCTTATAGCATGCTCAGAGCGCTTAGGTCCAATCTCATTTGTGGACCAGTGGGGGAAGGGGGTATCCAAGAGTAGGTTTTCCATGCTGCTTTAAAGCACTCAGTAAACACAACTCTGCCCGAGTCGGGTGTCGAACCTCGAGCCTCTTTCATAGGTAGCCAAGCCAAGCCAAGTTCAAGTTCACATGACCGAAAAAGGAAAAAAAAACGAAATGAAATCGACCTGAAACAATTTTATTAGAAATCTGTGGCTCTAATACTTGATTAAATAATGGGATGTTTGAAGTTTATCTTTTGTTTTTTTTACGGATCGGAAAATGTCTTCACGTCTCTTCTTAAAATGTGAATATCATTGTAGCTACCTTTGCCACCGACTCATTTTGTTGTCGCTTTTTGGTAAATATTCCCATCGATCCTCCAATCTCCAGTCTTTAACCATCTTTATTCACAGCTCAAATAAGAATGACGTCATATTTGTTTTATAATGCTTGAATGCCGTTTATATGTTGTTGTTTAAAAAAAACAACAGCTACACTTTGTTTACAAAACAAACATGGTGTATTATTATCATGTTCCACACACAAAAAATAAAGATCCGTTCACTTTCCCTGGTACATTCTAAAATACATAAATGTACACACATTAAAGGTAATGGTACCAATTCATTAGAGAAATGAATTTAGGTAGGTAATGTTAATTGGGTATTAAAGAATCCAGGCAACGAATGTCGATGTTGGGCCGTACACTTTTATTCAATCATCACTGGGCGCCATCTTGGGCAGAACCGCTTGTTCACAACCAAAGACGCACAACTCACAATGACTAAGGGCTATAACTTACATATATCAAGTATTAACATATTTATTACATATATATTTTATTTATTTATTTTTTTTTTATTTTTTTTTCTGAGGGAGGGGATTTTCTACACTTTGTGCCAACGGTTCGGAGGGCCGGATAGCACCACATCGTGGGCCGGGTCTCCCCCGCTGGCCGTATTTTGGGCATCACTGATCTAGATCTATTACACATTTAATGACATGACAGATCTAAACTAATTGATACAATTACACTTCGTATAGGCCTACGTTTTCTTTTTAAATAATTCTTTAGATTTTTCTTGATTTTATTGATTCCGTTTGATCGTCTTATGAACTGAGCCGAAGGCTCTTCGAGCTCAAAGTTTGAAAAAAAAACTATTTGGACGCCAAACAGTAAAAAAAAAAAAAAAAACTTGCGTGAACACACAGTTCTGATTTGAGAGAGACCCGAGTCAATGCCTATGTAAAGCATTGCTGTTTCCAATGCCTTTGGCCCCGGACGCATGCTTGGCTGCACATGGCCGAAGGCAGAGGACACTGGGAGCCTCCGTCATTTTCCTTCGTTAAACCAAGCTAACCGTGGGGGATTCGCCATTGAATGTGACGGTCCCTTGAGGAACAGCGCATGGATTATCGACTGGACCGTAAGGGCTCTCTTTCAACTACGCTCCGTGCAATGGGTTGACTCTCACCTACCCTTGGTCACCCTCACGGGAGTCTTGTGTTGCTACCCATTTAGCCTAACCACTTCCTCTAATGGCCGTTTCCACACGAGCGCCACGATGAGGCAGAGTAGCCGTGCTCGCATTTGTGGATTCCTGTTTTTTGTCTGGTACAAAAAATAATTGTGCAAACTTTCAACTTGATCCGAGAATGGTTGTGGGAGAAATAGCGTGTTCCAATCTTTTTCAGAGAGCTTTTCTATATCTAGAATTAAAATTTGTGGTGATGATGGGTCTATCAATTGAAGGATACTAAAAAAGAGTTTGGGGCGCTGTAATTGTAATAAAAATGGAGTGACAACTGTGAAACCTGGTGTGTGTGTGTGTGTGTTTTGTGTTTTCCGGTCAAAAGGCAAGCTAGAATATTATAATATTGAATTGTATTGCCGAAAAAAAGTCAAAGATTGGTACTTAGGACTACTTTTTTTTTTCGTTGAAGGGCCCGGGAGGAGCCAGGGCCGGCCTTATGCCACTGCAACATATGCAGCCGCAGTGGGCCCCACACTTTCATAGGCCCCGCGCTAATTCTAGTTGTAAATTATTAAATAAAACCATTATATCTTATATATAATAACAGTTTCCGCGGCCTCCTGATTTACCAGGGTCTCCTGGAAAACTCCTGAAATTCTAAAATATACGAACAAGTCCTAGAAATCTGAAATTTTTAAAATTGGTATTTTGGGATGTCAATTGTACACGCGATAAAAACATGGTTTGTCACCTTGCATTTAATAAAAATTTATTGCAAAGACGAATATATCTTCTAATACAAAATTTTAATTTTGACATTATGTTTATTCCTACCCAGGTTGGGCCCCGCGCTATCCGTTTCGCAGAGGGCCCCGCAATTTTTAGGGCCGGCCCTAGGAGGAGCGTATAAGTGATATCAGAAATCACAAGAACCGAAGTTGCAAAGGGAAAATGGCGTCTCCTGAAACGTAAAATGAAAGAAGATGTTCCTGCGATAATATACACTACAAAGCCTGGAACTATGCTAGTAGAATTATAGAAGTGTAGTTACTAGATTGCAGATGTAGGTGTCAGGTAATAAATAGAGCTACCAGATATCTGGACACATGGGCGCCCGCAGAGAGTGCTCGGTGGTGCACATCAGGATCGGACTGGGTGTCAAAATCGGCCCAGGCATTTCTATACATACCGGCCCATAAATTCTATATCATACGATGGGCCTCCAATTATAGGCTTACCTTTCCTCAAAATCATTATGTTAAGTTTAATAATGTATCGATAACTGTACGCAAGCTTTATATCTTTATAAGAAATATAGGCCTAGTCCTTATGTTGCTTTTTCATCGCTAAGTGTGTAGGCCCTAAAAGGATGAAGCCTACAGTAGCACTGTCTACTGGTGTAGGCTATTAAATTATTTCGGAAAATGTGTTAAATTAGTATTTTAGGACCTACAATGTAGAGTCTGTAAACGATTTTTTAAAACCATGACGCTCTGAGGGCCACTTTTATTAGAGAATACCATAAAACCTTTAACAATTTAATACGTGCCATAGTTGCACTCATGCGGCCCTTTAGGTCGCCCAACCGGCCCTTTAAGGTACCGGCCCACCGGGCATTTACCCGAATGCCCATATAGCCAGTCCGACCCTGGTGCACATGCTTACACTGGATACTGAGTAGCCAAATTCTAGGCAATTGTTTTCGCACCATCAAATCAATTAACTTCTAAGTAAATTAACTAAAAAAGTAGTACTTTCGCTGAAGTACAGTTATAAAGATAAGTAAATTTTGTAGTAGACTAGCCTAAGTGTTATGAAGTGTGTGTGTTTCTATGGTGACGTTGAGAATAGGTTAGCGATTGGGTGTGAATGATGCAACATAGGTGATAGTGTCGTCACTTGGTTTAGTTAGGACAGACGACTATTAAAAGTTTATTATATCTATATTATAAATAAAGTTCTATTTAGTTCCTTCACAAAAGGAAGTTATTAAAGTTATTTGAAGTTTTATTAGTTAAGATACATTACTCCTACAACGAAAGGTTGTCTACCAGCAGTTTGGTGCTTCAAGTCAACGACCGGTAACAACACTAGGCTTATCAGGTATAGATGACCAATCATGTACGCGCACCCCTCTAGATTCTGAGTAACCTAATTTTGATCTTTTTTTTTTTAAAGTCAAATCAATTAACTTTTTCTAATTAGCAACGTAACAAGTGGTGCTTCCATTGAAGGACAGTTGTAAGGGTAACTATTATTGTAATAAAAACTAGATTGAGTTGATGGCTGAACATGACCATTGAAGGTTTACTTTTTTTTTTGTCTTTTTCAATTTCAATTCGTATGAATATGTTATTGTATTCACATAATTAGTCTACGTTGACAGAGAATATACGAACATTCTTAACATTACATCTTCCGAGTGAAGACGTTGATTTGAATCAGCTGATAACTGAGCAAAAGAAACCAAAAAAAAAATACTAGCAGAGGCATCATGAATTAACTTCACTTGCTGGGTATTTTGGTGATGAAACTGCAGATATCTCAGGCCCTTTGGGGCTTTCGGTTTGTTGATTGTATTCGAGAAAATGTCATTGGTTTTGTCCCTGTAGTTAAGAGAGACGCAATATCTGCGTCTAACGTCATAGCCAGCGAATACATTGTGTATAGTCTATAAATGGACAAACCACGCGGCCAAGGCTACGATGGAGGCCCCGTGATGGCTAGCATTCAGAATTGTGTTCAGGCTAGGATTCATGAAAAAACAAATCCAAAAGCAGACCTTGTCCGTTGCGCGTCTCACAGGCTTTTCCTTGTTAACAATGACTTGAATGACGCTTCACATGTAGTTTATGATGTTAGCGACATCAAGAAGACTATCCATTTCTTCCCGCTGTTGGTGACACCAAGAAGACTATCCATTTTCTTCCCGCTGTTGGTGACATCAAGAAGACTAATTTTCTTCCCGCTGTTTTTGACATCAAGAAGACTATCCATTTCTTCCTGCTGTTGGTGACATCAAGAAGACTATCCATTTTCTTCCCGCTGTTGGTGACATCAAGAAGACTATCCATATCTTTTCGCTGTTGGTGACATCAAGAAGACTATCCATTTTCTTCCCGCTGTTAGTGACATGAAGAAGACTATCCATTTCTTCAGTAACAGTTCCAAGAGAAAGTGTTGGTGCTAAATTTACCTCTTTTTATGAGACATGATGGACTGAGAAATACGAACTAATTCTTACTTTCAATCACAACTTTGAGAAGATCCTTGATCCTTGCTTGGCGGATCAAAATCCGTCCATTACAGTGCGTCTCTACATAAACTAAAATCTTAAATCCAAGTCTAGGCTACTTAGAACAGGCCCTAAATGAGCAAAGAAAAAAAAATTCACTTAAACATTTGAATGAAAAAAAAATTATTGACAGTATAGTTCCCCTTTCAGGCCTTGCAATATATAGGGCAGATGATGTAAAGATCATCTGTTTCTATGGCTTATGGTTAACGAGGATGCCATGTGGCCAGCACAACGACCAACTGCCTTAACTTTTCCCAAATTAATGTCAGTTACCCATTAGAGCTGGGTGGACTCAGAGGTGCCCAAAGGTCCGGAAATCGAAAATCCCAGACTTCACCAGGATTTGAGCCCGGGATCCCTGGTTCAGAAACCACTCAGTCACAGTGCCTCCTTTATTGACAGTATGCCCAAAGAAAATTGAACTGTATTTTTACGAAGTATTTAACAATAATACATTTATTTTTGAATTTTCATACAATTTAATGTTATAATTTAATCAAAGTATAAATCGTTAAGGATGCACAGTCCATTTGCTTATTCAATAAAATGTTATGCTTTCTACGACAACCTTCACCCATTAAAGTATTAAACCACTGTTACATAAGATCTGAACGAAGTGGTCGTCTCCTTTCCATTAGGTCTAAAACAGGAAGATTTAAAAACTCCTTTATCCCACTGTCGGTCAGAGTGCTACAAGATCAGCTGTCGTCATCGAGAAGTACATAGAAGTCTAATTCATAAAGCGCTGGTTGTGAGTGTGAATGTGTTTCGTGTGTGAATGTTGTTCGTATTTGCATCTACATTGTTATTGTACAGTAGTTACGCTGAGGTTGTCAATTGTAGTCAAACTGAATTTCCATTTGATTGGATTAATAAAAATTATCTTATCTTATTTTTAGTGTCATTGATAGTTGTGGATTTAATTTGTATGTGTGTGTGAATTAACACTAAATCTGGGAGATTAAAACCACCGTCAAGCCAATCAACATCGTTCAATTATATGAAAGTATGCGTTCGATATTAGTTTAACACAAAAGTTATTGTAATTATGGCTTTAGTCGATTACAACGAGGTTTAGAATGTGCTTTTCAGGATTTTTAGTGACAAAGCCTTCTGTTTTCGGGGGAAAATTCCAGCCTATCACTATGAAGCAGCTTTCTTCATCTTATCACCAAAGAGTGTCTTGTCTTCCCATTGGCGAATCCTATGCCCTGTTCATCTAAATTAATATCAACATTAGCATTTCAGACTCAAGGGATTCGTATTTGCTAAGGAAGAAAACTAGTTCGTTGATAGAGACGTGGAGCTTTGACCTTATTTAACAAACAAAAAAAAACCACACACACACACAAAAACTCGCGTATTACTCAATAGTCCACAGCATCCATCTCTCCTAGGCATTACAACTGTCTGGTGGAAGACTTGGGGTTTAGGCAGATATGTATGGTGAAAGACTTGGGGTTTAGGCAGATATGTATGGTGAAAGACTTGGGGTTTAGGCAGATATGTATGGTGAAAGACTTGGGGTTTAGGCAGATATAATTGTATGGTGGAATACTTGGGGTTTAGGCAGATATAATTGTATGGTGGAAGACTTGGGGTTTAGGCAGATATAATTGTATGGTGGAAGACTTGGGGTTTAGGCAGATATAATTGTATGGTGGAAGACTTGGGGTTTAGGCAGATATAACTGTATGGTGGAAGACTTGGGGTTTAGGCAGATATAACTGTATGGTGGAAGACTTTGGGTTTAGGCAGATATAACTGTATGGTGGAAGACTTTGGGTTTAGGCAGATAAGTATGGTGGAAGACTTGGGGTTTAGGCAGATATAACTGTATGGTGGAAGACTTTGGGTTTAGGCAGATATGTATGGTGGAATACTTGGTGTTTAGGCAGATATAACTGTATGAGGGAAGACTTGGGGTTTAGGCAGATATAACTGTATGATGGAAGACTTGGGGTTTAGGCAGATATAACTGTATGGTGGAAGACTTTGGGTTTAGGCAGATAAGTATGGTGGAAGACTTGGGGTTTAGGCAGATATAAATGTATGGTGGAAGACTTTGGGTTTAGGCAGATATGTATGGTGGAATACTTGGTGTTTAGGCAGATATAACTGTATGAGGGAAGACTTGGGGTTTAGGCAGATATAACTGTATGATGGAAGACTTGGGGTTTAGGCAGATATAACTGTATGATGGAAGACTTGGGGTTTAGGCAGATATAACTGTATGATGGAAGACTTGGGGTTTATGCAGATATAACTGTATGGTGGAATACTTGGTGTTTAGGCAGATATAACTGTATGATGGAAGACTTGGGGTTTAGGCAGATATAACTGTATGATGGAAGACTTGGGGTTTAGGCAGATATAACTGTATGATGGAAGACTTGTGGTTTAGGCAGATATAACTGTATGGTGGAATACTTGGTGTTTAGGCAGAAATAACTGTATGAGGGAAGACTTGGGGTTTAGGCAGATATAACTGTATGATGGAAGACTTGGGGTTTAGGCAGATATAACTGTATGAGGAAGACTTGGGGTTTAGTCAGATATAACTGTATGAGGGAAGACTTTGGGTTTAGGCAGATATAACTGTATGAGGGAAGACTTGGGGTTTATGCAGATATAGCTGTATGATGGAAGACTTGGGGTTTAGTCAGATATAACTGTATGGTGGAAGACTTTGGGTTTAGGCAGATATGTATGGTGGAATACTTGGTATTCAGGCAGATATAACTGTATGAGGGAAGACTTGGGGTTTAGGCAGATATAACTGTATGATGGAAGACTTGGGGTTTAGGCAGATATAACTGTATGATGGAAGACTTGGGGTTTAGGCAGATATGTATGGTGGAATACTTGGTGTTTAGGCAGATATTACTGTATGAGGGAAGACTTGGGGTTTAGGCAGATATAACTGTATGATGGAAGACTTGGGGTTTAGGCAGATATAACTGTATGAGGGAAGACTTGGGGTTTAGTCAGATATAACTGTATGATGGAAGACTTTTGGTTTAGGCAGATATAATTGTATGAGGGAAGACTTGGGGTTTAGGCAGATATAACTGTATGATGGAAGACTTGGGGTTTAGTCAGATATAACTGTATGATGGAAGACTTGGGGTTTAGGCAGATATAACTGTATGATGGAAGACTTGGGGTTTATGCAGATATAACTGTATGGTGGAATACTTGGTGTTTAGGCAGATATAACTGTATGATGGAAGACTTGGGGTTTAGTCAGATATAACTGAATGATGGGAGACTTGGGGTTTAGGCAGATATTACTGTATGATGGAAGACTTGAGGTTTAAACAGATATAACTGTATGATGGAAGACTTTGGGTTTAGGCAGATATAACTGTATGAGGGAAGACTTGGGGTTTAGGCAGATATAATTGTATGATGGAAGACTTGGGGTTTAGGCAGATATAACTGCATGATGGAAGACTTGAGGTTTAGTCAGATATAACTGTATGATGGAAGACTTGGGGTTTAGGCAGATATAACTGTATGATGGAAGACTTGGGGTTTAGGCAGATATAACTGTATGATGGAAGACTTGGGGTTTAGTCAGATATAACTGTTTGATGGAAGACTTGGGGTTTAGTCAGATATAACTGAATGATGGGAGACTTTGGGTTTAGGCAGATATTACTGTATGATGGAAGACTTGGGGTTTAGGCAGATATTACTGTATGGTGGATTACTTGGGGTTTAGTCAGATAAAAGTGTGTAGTTGAAGACTTGTGGTTTAGGCAGATATTACTGTATGGTGGATTACTTGGGGTTTAGTCAGATATAGCTGTATGGCGGAAGACTTGGAGTTTAGGCATATAAAGCTGTATGGTGTAAAACTTGGGGTTTAGCCATCGAAATTCATTTGTTAAGTTTTGTCAGTATTGTGTAGGTCAGTGTCACTCCACTGGGGTGATCAATTTATTTCAGTGATGACGTTGTTTAGTGTTGAGAATTTTAGGTACTGCGTCTTCATGTCAGGGAAATTATTTTAGTTTAGGGTAAAGACTTGGGCTAGATGAGCAGAGATTTCTACGGCGTGATTCTTGAAAACACAGAGAAAGATAATGTTACTTTTAGTGTAAGTTTGTTTGTTTGACATGTTTCGGATGTTCCTTCAGAGTTGAAGATAATTCACTTCCTAGTCCAAACCTCCCGCAGGACGACGGGGGATGGGAGCGGGTAGGGTTTGAACCCGGGACCATCGATGAATCTGAACGACAGTCCAGCGTGGAAACCGCACGACCAGGCAGCCATCCTATAATGGTAGAGGTATAAAGTCTATAATGGTAGAGGACTGCTGACTTATTAATATTAATATATTCTATTTATAGTTTAAGATGTGCTTGATATAGACTAGAATAGTCTAGATAGACAGATATATATATATATATATTTATAAATAAATGAATAGATTGATAGACACATAGATAGACAGACAGATTGATAGACACACAGATACAGACAGATTGATAGACACACAGATAGATAGATAGATAGATAAAAATACATATACACACACACGCACATATATATACATACATACATACATAGTACATACATACATACATACATACACGCATTATATATTAGCCCAAATACATACATGCACATGTACTTGAAAAAATACTTGCACCTAACACATTTTCATATTAAAAAATCTCTTTTATTATATTCAAATTTTTTAAATGTCAAGCGTGTATAAGTGTAGTAATAAATATAGAAATAAAATGATATTTTAAAAAAGCACATTGTTTTTCCTAACATAAGCTATCAAGTCCGGACTAGTGTTACAAACATCTCATCATACCTGTCAAAACTTTTTTTAAAAATCAAAACATGAAGCACAATATTTGGATTGTGTTACATTAAATACCATTGTTTTTAATTAAAAATAAATTAGCATTACAGTTATCAACTTTTGGTTTTCCAATTTTAATTATATTTTAATGTACAATTTTTAATCAAATTTATAGCTCTTGAAAGTGACAACATTGTCAAAAATTGAAAAAAATGGAACCAGTTTGAAAAATGTAAGTATTAACAACTTTTTAATAAATATTTTCAAATAAAACTACTTGATTCAGAAACATAAAGTATCCTAGTATTATAATTAATGAATAGATTTAACATTTATAGCATGGTCTTTTCAAATTTTAATTTTTTGTAATGTACATACCACTCCCAGTGTAGCCTACATGGCAGGATATGCCACTGTAGGAATCAATTACTGGTATATGAATCAAAATAGATCAAGACTTCATTTAGAACATAGATTTGCTTGTTTTAACCAATATTATCATATATTATTGCTATAAAACACACATACCCTTATAATTGCAAATTATAGAACTAATTTTGATGATTATAAGGTTATTATTTAAAAAATATAAACAATAATATAAAAATTCCTTTTCTATATTTTGTTTTGTTTTGCTTCATGTAGTTCTCCTAGGCTATAGTATTTTAACTGACTGCTAAGAAAAATATTCTTATTGATATATGGTTATGTGAAAAATAAATATTATAATAATAATTATAGATATTTATAATTTTTTTTAGGGTCTCAAGTAAATATTAACAGTTTACAATGTCATCATTAAGAATCAAGATGAGAACCTGATATCTAATAGTAAATAAATGAATTAGACAAAAACATGATTGAGTTTTAGTGACATTGGAAACATATAATTTGTTATTAGGTCCTTGTGTTATATTATAACATATTATGTTTACCTCTTAGACACCGTTATTTATTATGTATAATTATTTTTACTATTTAGTATTACAAGATAATGTTGTATATTTGATGCCTTTTTTGTTACTATATTGTTATAATTTTTTAGTAAAAAAAAAGCATTAAAAATATGCATTAAAATGCTTAATTTGTGTGTTTTTCAATGTTATTAACTAATCTATTTTCACTTAAAGATTGTAAAAAAAATAAATATTTTCTTTTATATAATGTTCCTCACGGGGCCACTTCCTGCTACGTACACTGCCAGTGTACATCTCACAGAATGGTTACTAGGTGGAATTTTTCAAATAATCTTTTTGCAGTGTCTTAGTTTGACCAATAGAAATTGATATTTAATAAAAAATATATATTTAATGCAGTAATAAAGTTTTGGGGGTTAATGGGTTAAAGTTTAAAAGAAAAAACTAATCTTGAATAAACTTTATGTTTAAGAGTAACTAGCTCAGATTACTTTAAAAAAAAACACACCATTTCAGCCAAATAATGAATTCCATAAAGATGGCCTCAACATAAACTCCCTCTGATCCAATGTGAAACAGAGTTTCCTTGTCCGTAGACTGGTAACCATCTTGGTCACCTCATTCTCATCTTCTTGGCTGAAGTTCTTGTTTGTCATCACTTTCAGTTGTACTAAGGAGGCCATTCTGTTTAAAACAACAATTTAAAATAAAAAAAACAATTTTAAAAAGAATGTTCGAAGTAAGTCCATTGCTCCCAAAATAATATAAGTATAATAACAACAAAGCTTGTATTCAAGTCCAAGGGAATGCAGTATTTCCCGTGGCTACGCAGCCCCAGCTGTGACCTTCATATTTTGCCACATCCAGAGCAGACATAAAAATTGTCCGCCGGTGGTTGATCTAGATTTTCTTTTTGCGAGTGGTAAAGCGCTTGGCTCACGAACCGGGTTTTCCCGGGTTCAAATCCTGTTAAAGATCTATTTTTTATATTTTTTCTCATAATGGTAGCTTATAACTATAACTTACTTTATTACGCCTCGAGTGAAAGCTAGTAAGGCTACTATGCTGCTAGATTCAGTGACAACTAGTACAATCTCTTGTATCTATTTAATAAAAACAAATAACTAAATTACATAGGGAGCATTGTGAAAGAGATAGAAAGTTAGAGAGAGAGAGAGAGATAAATAGAGATAAAGTTATAGATTTAAAGTTAGAGATTAAAGTTAGAGAGAGATAAATAGAGATAAAGTTAGAGACATTTAAAGTTAGAGATGATGTTAGATAGAGATAAAGTTAATGAGAGAAATAAAGTTAGAGATAAAGTAAGAGATAAAGTTAGAATGAGATAAAGTTAGAGAGAGATAAAGTTAGAGATAAAGTTAGAGATAAATGTAGAGATAATGTTAGAGATAAAGGTAGAGATAATGTTAGAGATAAAGGTAGAGATAATGTTAGAGATAAAGGTAGAGATAATGTTAAAGAGAGATACATATAGAGATAAAGTTAGAGATAAAGTTAGAGATATAGTTAGCAGAAGTTTAAGTTTAGAAAAGTTAAAATTAGAGATAAAGTTAGAGATAAATGTAGAGATAATGTTAGAGATAAAGGTAGAGATAATGTTAGAGATAAAGGTAGAGATAATGTTAGAGATAATGTTAGAGATAATGTTAGAGATAAAGGTAGAGATGAAGTTAGAGATGAAGTTAGAGATAGATAGATATAGAGATAAAGTCAGAGAGAGAGCTATAGAGATAAAGTCAGAGATAAAGTTAGAATAAAGTTAGACAGATTTAAAGTTAGAGATAAAGTTAAAGAGAGAGAGATATAGAGATAAAGTCAGAGAGAGAGATATAGAGATAAAGTCAGAGATAAAGTTAGAAAGAGATAGATATAGAGATAAAGTCAGAGAGAGAGATATAGAGATAAAGTCAGAGATAAAGTTAGAAAGAGATAGATATAGAGATAAAGTCAGAGAGAGAGCTATAGAGATAAAGTCAGAGATAAAGTTAGAATAAAGTTAGACAGATTTAAAGTTAGAGATAAAGCTAGAGATAAAAGTTAGAGAGAGATACATATAGAGATACAGTCAGAGATTAAGTTAGAGAGAGATAGATATAGAGAAAGTCAGAGATAAAGCTAGAGATAAAGTTAGCGGAAGATTAAGTTAGAAAAGATAAAGTTAGAGTGAAAAAGGGGAAGAGGAGAAAACTATACAATTACAAAGGATCTTAAGAAATAAATGAATAGCATCCAAAGCCAACAAAATAATGTACAATAAAATACACACGTACTGAGCTGCAAGTGGCCCTCAAATAAGACCCTGAACTTTGAGCATCACTTTCTGAAAGTGTTTTATCCAGGTGGAGCTCCAGTTTTGTAAGTGGCATGGATTTTACAAAAATTCGGGAAAAATTCTGTGCCGCTAGCAGGTTCATTTTCTAGAATAAATATTGAAAGGTAAATATTATGTTTTATCTCTTTCCATTCTCTGGATACGAGGGTGGGAATTGCAAGACAACCACCAAAAAAAAAAAAAAAACTACAGTAGCAGTGTGCATAGCTCTAAACCAGTGTTAAATGAGAGGTCAATACGGTACAAGAAAAAGGCCCAGCCTAACTTGTATGATGACGCAAGGCTTTCTATCCTGACAACCAAGAAGTCATTTAATATGCGTCGTTAAAGGGTCGTGCGTATTGGCCACGACTCATTCTTTTGTAATTTAATCTTTTTTTTTTTTTTTTTTTTTAACATGTGCTCTTCTAGCTTTGAGAAACAAAAAGTGTGTTGCAGACGCCTGTAGAAAGAGTTTCAGAGGTTCAGAACTATTGTGTAGGAAGTTGTCTATTTCTGAAATTATTATGATGCCCAGGGGAAAAGGATGGAGTTTCAGAAAGAGAGAAAGAACAAGAAAGAGAGAAAGAGAAGAACAAAGAGAAAGATATACAGTGAGAGAGAGAGAGAGAGATAAGGAAAGAGAAAGAGAGCGAGACATTTAATTGTTTTTTTTTAGCAGATACAAATTTTACCGGCTAAAAAGTATGTTAGGATGATCGTTAAAATGTGGCCAGGTTATTGAAGTTAAAAAAGAAAATAAGGAGCAGATGTCACTGCCCAAATGTACATTACAGTGTACAAAGCCAGGGAACCATGCTAGTAGAATTATAGACGTGAAGATACTAGAACGTAGATGTAGGTTTTAGGTAATAAATAAAGCTACCAGATATCTGGACACTCTGAGGATTACACAAAGGAACACAAGGCATTACAAAGGATGGGCCTCGCGATCTCACTCTCTCTCTCTCTATGTCTTTGTCACTCTCTCTATATATATCTTTGTTGCTCTCTCTCTCTCTGTCTTTGTTGCTCTCTCTTTCTCTCTCTGTCTTTATTGCTCTCTCTCTCTCTCTGTCGCTCTCTCTCTGTCGCTCTCTCTCTCTCTATCTTTGTTGCTCTCTCTCTCTCTGTCTTTGTTGCTCTCTCTCTCTCTCTGTCTTTATTGCTCTCTCTCTCTCTGTCTTTATTGCTCTCTCTCTCTCTCTCTGTTGCTCTCTCTCTCTCTCTGTCTTTGTTGCTCTCTCTCTCTCTCTCACTCACTCTCTCTGTCTTTGTCGCTCTCTCTCTCTCTCACTCTCTCTGTCTTTGTCGTTCTCTCTCTCTCTCTGTCTTTGTCACTCTCTCTCTGTCTTTGTCACTCTCTCTCCCTGTCTTTGTCTCTCTCTCTCACTCTCTCTTAGTCTTTGTTGCTCTCTCTCTCTCTCTCACTCACTCTCTCTGTCTTTGTCGCTCTCTCTCTCTCTCACTCACTCTCTCTGTCTTTGTCGCTCTCTCTCTCTCTGTCTTTGTCGCTCTCTCACTCTCTCTGTCTTTGTCGCTCTCTCTCTGTCTTTGTCTCTCTCTCTCTGTCTTTGTCTCTCTCTCACTATCTCTGTCTTTGTCGCTCTCTCTCTCTGTCTTCGTTGCTCTCTCACTCTGTGTGTGTGTGTCTCTCATCTTTGTCATCACTTAATGCTAAACAAAAAACTTCTGGCATCCACAGTAAACGAAAAAAACAATAGAAATGTAACATGTATAAATATAGAAATGTAACATGTATAAATATAGAAATGTAACATGTATAAATATAGAAATGTAACATGTATAAATATAGAAATGTAACATGTATAAATATAGAAATGTAACATGTATAAATATAGAAATGTAACATGTATAAATATAGAAATGTAACATGTATAAATATAGAAATGTAACATGTATAAATATAGAAATGTAACATGTATAAATATAGAAATGTAACATGTATAAATATAGAAATGTAACATGTATAAATATAGAAATGTAACATGTATAAATATAGAAATGTAACATGTATAAATATAGAAATGTAACATGTATAAATATAGAAATGTAACATGTATAAATATAGAAATGTAACATGTATAAATATAGAAATGTAACATGTATAAATATAGAAATGTAACATGTATAAATATAGAAATGTAACATGTATAAATATAGAAATGTAACATGTATAAATATAGAAATGTAACATGTATAAATATAGAAATGTAACATGTATAAATATAGAAATGTAACATGTATAAATATAGAAATGTAACATGTATAAATCTGTCTGTCTCTCGCTCTTTCTGCCGCTCTGTCTATGTCTCGCTCTCCTGCTCTCTGTCTCTCTAAGATGCTCTTGGTCGCTCTCTGTCTCTCAGTTTTTGTTGCTCTCTCTCTCGCTCTGTCTTCGTCACTCTATCTCTCTCTCTGTCTCTCTCATTGCTTATTGCAAAAAAAAATTTTAACTCACGTATATTGTGTAGCAAACTGACACGTGACTCAATGTCTGCCACATTGTTGATCCTGGTTGATATATGCTGACGTCAGTAGCCAGCACTTCCAAAGACTCCAATGCCTCAAATTTGGCGATTTCTTTAATCACTTTCTCACATAAGAGGCAGTTGTCGAGAACTAAAACTAATATTGGAAAAAAACAACATTAAATTTAACAAGCTCAATGTTTGTAAGGTAGATACAGGATTGAATAAAATAGTGGATGCCCTCGAATGTGATTGAAAACCCACGATCATCAATTTGACTTATCATTATGTTGAAAATATGCATGGAGATTATTACCAACATACGTTAATTGGTGTACAGCAGTAAAACTAGAGAAATACATTATTTAAAGGAGTACAGAGTTTGTAATAGTTTGTATTAAGCGTAGCTGTTCAAATTAGTTTGGATCTGTCATGTGATTAAATTTGTAGACTCGCAATAATAAATCTGTGCGATTAAAAATAGTTTGTACCACTTGTTTTTGTTTAGCGCAATTTCATGTTTTTAGTTTAGCTTTCTCAGTGCGCTATGATCCTATCACTTGTCTGGACCAGTTGGGAAAATGGGGGGGGGGGAGAGAAAGTGGTATATGTGTGAAGTTTACTATGACTGCTATTTTAAAGCATTTATACGTTTGGATGATCTGAATTCGAACTTGAAGGCTCAAACCTACCTATTTAAGCCTCCGTCAAGCCAACACATTAACTGTTGTGCCAGCGATTTGCTCATGTAAATAGAAGTTATTATAGTTTTCTATTGTTAGCTTCAAATTTAAAAGTGGTGATATACAAAGTATAAAGGGGGCAAATTCAACAAATACGGCCACACCAGTCAAGTACATTTCCTTTCCCTTCTTTGATACCGAACAAAATAATGAATTACCAATAATTAATTAACTGATTGGTTAATTATTTTATTGATTCATGTATTGTCTAGTAAAATAAATAATTGTTCGAAATTTCAGCTTCATCCGAGACTGGGTGCAGGAGAAATATTGTGCACAAGCTTTGTACCTGACGACAGAGTTTATTTTTAAAAATGGAGTCGACTCTACTTTAATTAAAGTACACCGCATAACCATATAGTCTAATATTTAATTTGAACAAAGACTATCAAAACGAATTATTAGCCTTTTAGGATACAGTATCATGCCTTATGTAGAGATAAAGTTCAATGACTTTTGCTTAGTCAGTTCTTTGTTCGAAAGATACATATTTTTATTTTTTAAATCAACAAAACATGAAAAGATTCTGCTAGTGTTGAAGAAAGTATTTCTCACAAAGTATCTTGAAGTTTAGGATTTGTTTTTTTTTTGTGCTCCGACCTTGACTAAAACCCGCTTGTTCTGCTATCAGTAAGACCATATTCTTAAAAAAAAATTAGAGTAAAGAAAAGGAGACATTGCAGACAGCTGGTAATAAACCTTGTCTCGTGTCCCTCTTAGTATCTACGCACTACGCAAGCTCAAGTTCATCCATTACAAAAATCTAAATTTTGGAATACAAATTACTTACTCCTCAGATTTCCGAAATTTTTGGAGAACATCTGTGAGACATCATTGAGTTGAATGCTCTCAAATTTGACTAGCTCACTAATGTTCAAGGTTGAGAGACTGTGCAAATTGGCTATACCATCTATTAGATATGTTGCTAGGGAAAATAAAATATTTCATAGCTTTGAAGTCTATTGACTATTTGTATAAGCTGTCAGTTTTTAATAATTATTCCTCTTATTTCTCTTTTAGACCTTGAGATCTATAGGACAGATGATGTTAAGGTCATCTGTTTTCTTGGCCAAGGGTTAATGAGATTGGTGTCATGTGGCCAGCACAATGACCAACCGCCTTTACTTTCCTCAAACTTAAGTGATGTGCACAAAATAGAGCAGTGAGATTCATAACAAACGAATATTCACACTTGACTAGAGTAACACCTTTAGTAAAATCACTAAATTTAGAAAGCCTTCAGGACAGAAGACTCAAAAGTAAAGTAGCATATTCGGGTGCCTCTGAGTCCACCCAGCTCTAATGGGTACCTGACATTAGTTGGGGAAAAGTAAAGACAGTTGGTCATTGTTCTGGCCACATACATAGAACACTGAACCATAATCTTCAAATACAAAAACAAAATCTAATAAAATACTCAGAAAGACACAAAAATAAAGGCACATTCTTCATCCCATATGCTAGGACAAATGTGTACAAATACTCCTTCTTCCCTAGTGCTATTAGAGCATGGAATGGGTTGCCTGAGCTACCCAGGAAAACCAGTGACTTGGCAGAATTTAAGTCATTGGTTAATATGCATGACTGAATGCATGACGCATAGGACCTAATCATCTTCTTTGAAGTAACGTCTGTATTATATAAGATAAGAAGAATGGTGGACCCAGGAACGACCTAAAAATCACGCTATTCAAAATCCCAGTCTTCATCGAGATTCAAACCCGGGACCCCAACTTAAGTTAGCAAAGTAAAGGCGGTTGGTCATTCTGCTGGCCACATGACACCCTGCCAAAAAAAAAAAGTTGGTATTAACATCATCTGCCCTATATATTGCAAGGTCTGAAAGTGGAAACTTTCTTTTATGCTTATGTGTTATGGTGTTATCAACAAAGTGCAACATATTTCATATTAATAATAAAATTAAATTAACAACTCAGTTTAGGATGTTTTCTTAGTTTCATTGCTATTTAATTTTTCGATTTAGTTGATAATTTATGGTCTAGTAAAGTATAGTAATTAATCGTTAATGATTTTTTAATTATATTTTTTTATTTCTAATTTAATATATGAAAATTCCTAACCATGTTTCACTGAGATCCATGAGCCGCTTAAACTCAACCCTTTTAAATTTTTTTGTCTGCTTATAAAGTTGGCAGCTGTTTTTAAAAAATCATTCACTGCAGCGGTGCTAAAAACTGTAAACAGCCTCTCCGTGTTTACCAATTCAAGTGTTTGAATTTCAAAAAATTCAAAATCTATAAGCCTTCGAAGCATTTTCGTCAAAGCTCTGAAGCTCTCACAGTTTTGAGCATGTGTGCTACATCTTGCTGTCAAAATAAAAATATAATAATGAATGAAAAGCTTTCAATTAAAAATGATGCGAAATAAAGTAAGTGTTAAAAAAAAAATATTGAAATTATCAATCACAAACTATTCTGCATATAAGAAGTGAAACATATGTAAGTCTATAAATTATAGTAATGAAAGTCAGGTAGCAATTGACATGTTAACAAGGGACAGCAAAAGTAAGTCTTTTGAAAACTGCATACATGGCTTTATGAGCTGGATTAAGTGATAAGACCGATTGGCCCCAGCGTAAACTGTACCTGCATCAGCCCTGCTGGACATGGGGTATTTAGCTACATGCCCCTGGCAGGACACAGGACAATGGCCAATATTAGAGCAGAAGGAATGCATTGGATTCTAGGATAAAGGGCGCTATTGTAATGACACAAGATGCGTAGAAGTTGATGTGAATCGGGTTTTTCCTAAGTAATGTGACGAGTAAGAACAGAGTAGGATTATGAACAAGAAGAATAACGGACAAGACGCCTAAGAGGACGACGCTAGGCTAGCGACGACAGAGGACTGTGCCCTTTTTATTGTTTATTAAATTGTTGAAGTTACCAGCCTGCGTTATTAAGTATATTCTTGATTCATTCTGTTGTTGTGTCATATGGACTCGCATGCACCATTAACATATATATACTCATCAACAAAATAGACCATCAACAGATGTGGCGACCCCGACGGCCAGGGCGTCATTTTGATCTACAATCTAGTTAACTTCATGTTCTGGATATATCTATCTACAATTCTACACTTGGCGAAGTACACTGGAGAAGTACTGGATTAACATTCGTTTATTTCTACTAGATCTACCCTACGTCTGTGCTAATTATCTGGACTGCAGCTGGATTTTGGCATCTTTGTTCCAGTGGATCTAGACTTTCTATTAGAGAAAATTCGAAACCGTTACCAGCGTCTAGCTTTGTCAGCCAGGTTAGATATTTTTAGATTGAACCTGGATCTATATATAGATCTATATTGACTATATTGTGTCTGAATCCAGAACTATTTCGTCCGTGTAAGTGATCTAGGGCAGTCCGTCGTCAGTATATCTCTATCTAAATATATATACCTCAAGACTACTCAAGAGTGAAGATACCTCATTTTGTCAGGTTTATCTGTTTATTGTGAGTACGGAAAGTCATCTGAGTCTACATATCTAGTATCTACAAGCTGACCGTTGGATCGAGTCACCTTGTCAGGTTTGTTTTTCAAGCTATTAATTGACTGTTGCAGTGTTGCTGAGCTTACAATCTAATCTACACACGAGTGATGGTATACCCTACTACCACACTGCGTGACCATCTAATCAACTTGTAAAGTTGACTAATTTATATTCATCAAAAGAGAGAGTTGGACTTAGTCATTTTTTTTACCTCTCTTGAGACAGCACCACCAGCTTGTCTCAATATTGACTTATGTTCCTGACCTGAAGACAGAAGCCAGCACCAACAGATCATCAAGTGGAACCGGAACCTTGGAACCTGACCAGAGGACTTTATCTGAGAACCGTACCATACTGTGGCAGCAACAGGAGAGATTGGCCTAACTCAGTACTGCCTGTCGAATAGCCTTTGTGGGAGCACACCTTGCCTTGCCTAAGACTAAGACAGTGGGGAACTTGGGTGGAACTGACCGTTGTAGCTCCGTGGACTGAACAAAGGGGATCTAACTAAAGATAAGTTTATTTTTTCTCTCCATTATTATTAAATTAAGTCTATTAGGGACAGTAGATCTTTGTTAAGAGCAGGTTGCCTGATAAGGGCGTCATTATAGGACACATTAGAAAGTGGACCTGCTCCATTTAATAAAGTCTCGATGATTGTTTAGATTGTCTTGTTTTGTTCGTATCCACGTACATTTTATTTTTTTTTAGAAGTCAAGTGAAGTTATCTTTATTTGTCTCTTTCAGTGTATACTTCCTCTAAAAAGTCTCATCCCATTAGAATAGATTTATTTTTTTGTGTCTTATTACGTTTATTTTACATTATTCTTATTATATATTAGTAATTTTATCTTAAGTAGATAAGGTAAGCCACGTTTAATCTAGATTATAAATTCTAGATTGTTTCCAGGTAGTAACTAAATTGTTATACCTATGAGAGCCTTTGATCTATTTTATCCTGAAGACAACTGAGTCTAAGGAGTAATTATTTATATATAGATCTTTTGTCCCGATTAATCGGTTGACATTATTTTATAGATGTGTTTAAACACAGTCTAATTGGTCAGAATAAAATTTTTTGTCAGTATCACTGGATTGTGATTTACTGTTGGAGGTATAATATTGATTAATCTATTTGAAGTTGTATTGAATTTGTATTGAATCTAGACTAGTGACTAGAATAGTCCTGGGGGTATTTATTGGCAAGAAGTAAGTCCATTGAATTAAGTATTGAGGTATTGATAAAAGTATATGACATTTGTTTATGTGGCCTAAAGTAAGTCCACTGAATTAAGGTGATATAAAATTTGGAGTTGTATTCAAGTATTGTGGCTGTGAGTAAGTCCACTGAGGTAATATTTGTTGATATAACATTGAGCAAAGGTATTTAAATATATAAATATATATATATATTACAATCATCCATTAGTAAAAGGCTAGGTCAGTTTGGAAATGGTAAGTGGAGAGAAAATATACTTATTGGTACCCAACAAAAAAGTTAAGTAGAATAATTTGGAAAGCTGTTTTGACACAAATATTACATTTTGTCTGACAGGAAAAGTTTGGTGTGATGTGAGGCGACCAGCCATGAACATATAGCCAATGACAGTATTTACTCTGAAAAACTCTGATTTATGCCTATGGAGTCAGCAAAGGTATCTTCGTATGTGGACTATATACATGTGTATTTACTCTGAAAAACTGTTTTATGTCTGTGGAATCGACAAAGGCATCGTCGTATGGGGACTGTATACATGTCTTGATGGACTTAATACTATTGGTTGGTGAAACTATTACACTGTACTATACTATTTCATCGTCAATGACATGAGTGATGATTAGAACACTATATACCGGATATTTTCTTACCAATAACTGTATTGGAACTGTATTGTTTTCTTGGTGTCAACATTCAACTACAGTGTGAACTTTGTGACATAGGAACATGGACAATTTTACCAGGGAACTGATGAAGATGGGAAACATTATGATGTCCATCAAGATCAAGATATATGTTTGTTTTGTCTTTCCCCAAAATTTTGGCCATATATATTGTACAGACATGACAGTAGGGATAGTGTTTTAGACTGAAAAAAAAAATTGACAAAATTTTTTTTTTTGATAAAGGGGGGAGGAAATATGTAATGACACAAGATGCGTAGAAGTTGATGTGAATCGGGTTTTTCCTAAGTAATGTGACGAGTAAGAACAGAGTAGGATTATGAACAAGAAGAATAACGGACAAGACGCCTAAGAGGACGACGCTAGGCTAGCGACGACAGAGGACTGTGCCCTTTTTATTGTTTATTAAATTGTTGAAGTTACCAGCCTGCGTTATTAAGTATATTCTTGATTCATTCTGTTGTTGTGTCATATGGACTCGCATGCACCATTAACATATATATACTCATCAACAAAATAGACCATCAACACTATTGACACAAATTCAAAAGGACCGAAGGATGTCACTTATAAATTGAATGTCTTTATTCATTACGGTTGTTGTAACGTGTATAATGCTGATAATGTAGCTTTATAAGAGTTGATGATGTGATGTTTAGGTGTTTGTTATTAGATTCTCCTTCTCTGATGTTGCATCACTTTCTGCTACTGCTAATCTCGTGTTTCTGTGTAGAGTTTACAACTTGAGTAGCACAGCAGATATTAGAATTCACTAAGTAACACTCTTGTCAGCAGACGATATCTATAAATATAATCCTCTCCAGGCCCAACCATGCGGTATAGCACAATAGAAAATTCATGGAAAGATAATGCTTTTATTTCTGCAAGTCGGATTAGAGTTACCCCATGTACTTGACAGAGAGCGAGGCTCAGAAAAAAAAGAGGTGGAGGGTGGAGAGTATGATACGCCGCCGGTCAGCTCGTATTTATCAATATAAAACAACAATAATCTAGCGCTCCAGCCGTAAAGGCTCAATACACAGGTGAATAATATCTTTAAGAACAAATTATAACTCCAACATCAAATACACTTTATAAGGATGCTTAATAATACTTTTCTTCCCATTACAAAAAATATATCATACGTCCTTCCCCTCTCAGGACCAAGTAACAACTGCCATTCTACCTCGTGGGTCCAGCTCAGAACAAGTGAGAAGAACATGAAATATTATAAGTGGTCACAAGTCACTACCTGCCACAACGAGTCGCAAACAAGGCTATGACATTTGCCAGTGCCAATTCACCTATATTGCAGGCAGAGTGTAATGGCCATGAATATTTATATGGGGTAATGTTGTTGCTTCTTTGTGATCGAATTACCCCATTAAAAGACTTACCATCGCAATCAATTCTGAGGCATTTCAAATGTTCTTGTTCGAGTAGATATGGGAGAAGCCGATAACTTTTCTCGTGTCTATTATCAAAAAAAATTGACACGTCCTGCCAAGTTTCCAGATCCCGTAACGTTGAAAACAGCTTTGGAGCACTCAGTGTAAGATTAAATCTATCTTGCTTTTCCAACTTACTATAAATTAAGACAAGGCAGTCCGCTGGAAGGTCTTCTAGGGTAATAGGATTTTTCTTAAGTTGAAGAACAATTAAATATATTAAATATAAAGAAATTCATATTAATGGTGATATTTTTGTAACAAAAAGCAGACAAGAAAATTAGTAACTAAAACGCATGTAATTTACATGCGCTACATAAAAGCAATCAAATAAATCAATAAGATCTATGACAGCGTTTAAACACCATCCTTCATTCTTGTATAAAAAATTACCCCACCCCACTTTTTTTAGCCATCTTTGTTGCTTAGATTTCATAAGGTTAATATTGACAAAAGTTAGGGTTAGGGTTATCAGCAATCCACTACCTATAAAAGTCGTAGCGGCTGAGTAGTAAAGCGCTTGGCTTCCTCCAAGCCGGGGGCCCCGGTTCGAATCCTGGTGAAGACTGGGATTTTTAATTTGGGGATATTTGGGTGCCTCTTTGAGTCTAATGGGTACCTGACATTAGTTGGAGAAAAGTAAAGGCGGTTGGTCGTTGTGCTGGTCACATGACACCCATATAAACGGTAGGCTACAGTTTGAGTTTGAGTTTTTGGGCACATCGGCACACTTTAGGTCATGTTGTGCCCGTAATCCCTAAAAAGTTACATCATCTGCTCTATAAATCATAAGGTCTGAAAGGGGAAACTTCATCTATATCTATAAAATGATTTTTAATACCATGCATCACAAATAGTTTTGGACTACCAGTCCCATTCCTGGCCTTACTTATGGTTCAGATATTCAGTCCGGCAGAACTGTTTTCACTGACAGGAGCAAAGATCAATAACTGATGAGTAAATAAGCTTTGAGCAGCTAAGGCTCGTTGGACTTTAATTAGCTACCCTACTAAGATAAGGAGACTCTGAAACTCTGTTTCCATCTGGCTACACCAAAAAAAAAAAAGGGAATGGCTTCGAGAGACAACCCAGAAGAAAAATCAGGAGCAAGCGACCCTTAGGCAGTTGGTGGCACACTGTACTACATCCTGGCATAGTTCAAAGCCAAACTGCTTTGCCATTTGCCGTTCCTTAGAACTGTTTCATGTCAAATCATTCCCAGACATTTCATTAACGCGACAATCTGCTCACCGAACACATGGCTCACTAGAAATTAGGGGTGCACCAGATAGTACTTTTTGATATCCGGCCGGAGCCGGATATAACCGGATAGTACAATTAGATATTCGGCCGGAGCCGGATACCTACATGACTCAAACAGCTCGTTTTACTGAAGTTTTTGCAAATCTTCTATATAACATACCTATATTCATATTATTTTGTTATTTACTTTCTTACTTTAAACTCTAGCACTGATTGATAAATTAAAATGAACAGCATTTTTTTTTTACAGATATGCTTATCATAAACTAATCTTTGTAACATGAGATGGTGTGTGCGTATGTATTGTAAAGTAGAATGTGGGATAACTCATGCAGAATATATAAACTTATATGTAACTAATGTAAATCTTTCAAAGGTAAAGTTCACTCTTGGTTTTATAGCGTAAATCTTTCTTAAGTACAATCTAAGTTGTATAGTGGGTAGATGTTTGTGTTCATGTATTTGACACCATCAACTTTTTTTAGGCTCGTGTTTTAAAGGCCACAAACCGCTTCTGGTTTGTATCTAATACAGATAATGGCTTAGTAAATATCTTAAGTACAGCAAATTTGCAGCCGTATGCTGGCCATTAAATTTTGTACAATGCAAAACATAGCTGCTTCGGTCAAATGACTCATTCAACCAATGGGCAGTTAAACCAAAATATGATTCGGTGGTATTATCAGCTGTCCAAGTGTCCATTGAGAAAGCGATGCTTTTAGCATCAGATAGCATTTCACGAAGCTTTGAGGAAATATTGTCGTAGATATCTGGAATAACACGTTCTGTAAAATATTTGCGACTAGGCACAGTGTATCTTTTCTCCAGTACTTTTAAAAGTCCAATAAATCCAGGCTTCTCAACTACTTGGTAAGGTTCCATGTCAGTTGCAATCATCTTTGCTATGGCCAAGTGAATGCGTTTAGCATTATCACTATTAATATCCCACAATTTAGCTTTGTCTAAGACCTCTTTAATCCCTGGTTGCTGCTTGTGTGTGAGGCTTGACGAATCACTGGAGCTCGTAGACGTACTGGCACAGGCAATGATATTACTTGATGCTGATTTCAATGCAGTCATTTCGTTGAATAAGTCTGGGTGTTTCGAGCGTAGATGACTAATCATAGTGGTGGTTGAGAAGTCTTTAGGTTTGCCTGGTTTACCACGTGACATTACTATTTTACAAGCATTGCAAACTGCTTTAGAGTTGACCATTGTTTTGACATTAAAGTAACGCCATATAAGTGATGACTTTTTATCAGCCATTATTATTATTATTATTTAATTTACTAAATGCCCTTTTATACCCGTGGCTTGTGTAACAAAATACTTGTAGGGGTGTGTCCTGTAGTTCAGCGCTCTAATTTACATTTCTCTTCAAGTAAACAAACTTAGTGTCATCATCTAGTGACCTCTAGACAGTGTCAATATGTCTTAACAATTTGGTTTGTGGTTCAGACCCTTGATTGACAACCTATCTCATAATAAACAAACTCATACCAGATTAACCTTATAGAGATTTGGCTTGTAGTCCCGCCCCTAATAAAAATTCTACTCCAAGTAAACAAACTCAGTTCCCTCATAAGATGTGACCTCTAGAAAGTGTCAACATGTTGACCTGCCTATCCGTGAACTCAATGTTAGGGACTAAACAAACAAAAGGAGGTGGGGGTGCTCATCTCTACCTCTGGAGATATACTCGCACATCTAGACAGATTATCAGCGTGACGTAGTTAAGGAATATTACGTGTTTACAAGACCACTCAAAGGTCAAGACAAGCTTTTAAAATGTGCCAGACATCGTTGCTACGTATGTAATACGAATTTATAATGTAAAGTCTGGTCCACCCCCACCCCCCCAATAACAAACCTAGTTCCCTCGTGTGACCTCTAGAGAGTGCTTACGTCCATCGTATCTGACTTGGGGTCACCTGTCAATCAATGAACTCAATGTGATGGGCTAAACAAATAAAAGGGGGAGGGAGTTGTTCATCTAGAAATATACCTGGTTACCTTAGAGGTGTGGCTCTTGTAGTCCAGCCCCCCCTCCTAATAAAGATTAACTACTAAGTAAACAAACTCAGTTCCCTCGAAAGGTGTGACCACTAGAGAGTGTCAATACGCTGACATTAAACCTACGTCCATCGTATTTAACTTGTGGTTACCCACCCATAAAAAACTCAATGTGATGGACTAAACAAATAAAAGGGGGTGGGAGTTGTTCATCTCTACCTCTGGAAATATACCTGCACAGCTAGACAGACGTCTGGTCAGCATGACGTAGTCAAGGAATGTAGCATTTTACATGTTAACTAACTTACTCAAAGGTCAAGACAAATTGAAAAAAGTGCCAGCCATTGCTGCTCTGTATGTAAAGCGCATTTATGATGTAAAGTTTCATCTCTATTTATATTAAGTTATTAACACGCCTTGTCTTTATAATAAACGATGTTTGGTGCATATTCATAATGGCTCTATTTTTAAGCACATTATTTTGTTTTCATATAATCATTAATACATTCTATAACAGACAGTAATGGAACTAGGTCCACTTTATGCATATTAAATTATGTACTTTTTACTATCCGGTTTACTATCCGGTAGTGATATCCGACCGGAGCCGAATAGCACCGGATAGTAAAAAATGCCGGATATTCCGCAGAAGCCGGAGCGACTATCCAGTGCACCCCTACTAGAAATATCATTTATAAAAAAAAAAACAGGTTAACTGACAGTCAAGTTCCCCTTTCAGACCTCGCAATCTATGGGGCAGATGATGTAAAGGTCATCTGATTCTGTGGCCTACGGTTAACGAGGGTGTCATGTGGCCAGCACAACGACCAACCGCCTTTACTTTTTCCCAACTAATGTTAGGTACCCATTAGAGCTGGATGGACTAAGAGGCGCCCAAAGATCCTGAAATTAAAAATCCCAGTCTTCACTAGGATTCGAACCCGGGACCCCCGGTTCAAAAGCCTAGCACTTTACCGCTCGGCTACCGCGCCTCCGGTTCACTGACAACTTGTTCACTATTCTGAACATGCCGTCTGAGGTCTAAAGCACTTGGGGTTTTTTAACCAAGGGGTCTCTGGGATTTTTTTTTATTTTGGGATTCCTAGGACTCTTCCTGATTCCACCCAGCTCAAATGGGGTATCAGACATAAGTTTGGGAAAATATGGTCATTGTGCTGGCCACATGGCACTCTCATTACAACTTTATTGTAGATGTTTGTAGTAATTTGTTTTATAATACAGCTTAGTTTTAAACCACACATTGTTCTGTTACTCATCTCCCGCGTTCTCTCCTGTATTTTCACTATTAATCTCCTAACATTCATGGACTAAACCTGGTTGCATCATGACCTATTAATTCTACACAACCGAATTATTCCTACAATGATTACTCAAGAAAGACACAAACACTTTAATAAGAGGCACTACTTAATATTTGACAACTACACAGGGTAGGGCACCTATCAGGCATGGGGCACAACCGTAAGTTAAAGGCAACCTTTTTTTTTAGCAAGCTGTAAGAATGATAGCATATCAGAGGTGACGCCTCGGAGAACGCTGTCAAGGTCATCTAAGGAGTAGACCAGTGTTTCCTAAACTTTTTCCTTAACGGAACACTTCGCACATTCTGAGTATTTAGCATTTATTTTAGAGGGAATAATTCACGTGGTTGTCCACTAGTTAATTATTCCAGTAGTTCGTGGAACACCTAGTCAGGCGTCACGGAACACTAGGGCGCCATGGTACACAGTTTGGGAAACACTGGTGTAGATTGTTCTGAAGAACACCTGGAAGACACTTAAAAACTTCAAGGTTACCTTAAACTTTTTGGAACCTGCATCTTTTTCACTTGATTTCCTTTTAAACCCTAAAATTAACAATAAATGTTGAATAATAAATAAATGTTAATAAACAAAAAGCAACTTTTGATTGATAAATTGATAGATAAACAGTTACCATTTCAAAAAAGTGAATTATTATTAGTTTCAAAAAAAGCTTACCAGCTCTGATGGGTACCTGAGAATTAATCACCACTACAGTTGGCTCACTTTCCTCTACAGCCGTTGATCTATTCAAATAAAAAAAATAGTTTAATCAAATTGTTATAGAAGTATGTTCATCATTAACAATAAACTGCATGCCTTGTGGTAAGCAAGTTTTTATAAAGCTTAAGTCAACTCTGTCTGTCTGGGTAAAATCTTCTTAACCTGTTTCTTCCACACCCCATTCTCGGATCAAGTTAAAACTTTCTACATATATTTCATTTTCCCTAACAAAACATGAATCGATTTAAAAAAATCCTATTAATTAATTAATTAACCATAACTTATAAATTACATTAAAAAAGAAGAGCATTAAGACAAATTTGTCCTAGCATATGGGACGAGGAGTGTGCCTTTATCTTTGTGTCTTTCTGAGTATTTTATTAAATTTTGTTTTTGTATTTGAAGATTATGGTTCAGTGTTTTATGTATAATTGCTACTTTACTTTTAAGTCTTCTGTCCTGAAGGCTTTCTAAATTTAGTGATTTTACTAGAGGTGTTACTCTAGTCAAATGTGAATATTCGTTTGTTATGAATCTCACTGCTCTATTTTGTGTCTGTTCCAGTTTCTTAATTTTTTCTTGAGTTGAGGGGTCCCAAACGGAGGATGCATATTCTATAATTGGCCTAATCAAGGTTAAATAACATTTTTGTTTTATGTTTCTTATTTGATTTATAGAAATTTCTTTTAAAAAACCCTAATGCCTTGCTTGATTTTTTTGTAGTTTCATCAATATGTGGATTTTTCATTTCATTTTTCATTTATTATAACACCTAGGTATTTTGCTTTTTTAGTCTGTGTTACTGGTTTGCCATGAATAAGATAAGTGGAATTAATTTGTTTTAGTTTTTTTGTTACTCTTAACAACTGACATTTTTCTGGGTGGAAAGACATGCTCCAATTTGATTCCCATTTCTGTAATTCATCTGATTCTCTTTGTAAAATTTCTGTATCTTGTGTTGTTTTTATTGTTTTATATATTATGCATTCGTCTGCAAATAATCTGACTTAATGCAATTTGGCAAATCATTTATGTAAATTAAAAATAGTAGTGGACCTAAGACTGTTCATTGAGGTACGCCTGAGTTTATTGTTATTGGTGTGGATTTAGAGCCATTTATTATTACAGTTTGTTCTCTCCCTATCAGAAAATCTTTATTCCACTGATGCAAAGGACCATCAATGCAAAATATTTTAATTTTTTAAGCAAACTATGGTGTGAACTTTGTCAAAAGCCTTAGAAAAATATAATAAGATAGCATCTATAATATATTTGCTCACTATTATCTAAACCCTTTGAAAAATCATCAATTAGTCCTATTAGTTGTGTTTCACATGATCTATATTTCCTAAAACCATGTTGGTATGGGGTGAGGACATTATGTTTGTCTAAGTGGTTTATGGTGTTGCTACATATTATGTGTTCTAGGATTTTACATGTGATGCTGGTAAGTGGTACTGGTCTGTAGTTTCCTGGGTCAGATTTTTCTCCTTTTTAAAAAGGGAGGGGAGGGTGACGTTAGCTTCTTTCCAGTCCCTTGGTACTTTGCCCTGGTTAAGAGATGCCTGAAAAAGTAGTGTGCACTATATACAGACAGTAGGGCCTACCTAGTAAGTAAAAGGCAGCACTGAAACCCTATTCCTCCTCTTCCCAAAACATCCCACTTGTTCATTAAAATGAAATAAAAATAAACAAACTATAACTTTTATATAGCGCTACTTTCATGCTCATTTGTGGACCAGTGGAGGGAGGGGGTATCTGGGAGAAGGTTTTTCCATGCTGCCTTCAGGTGTTCAGTTAACACAACTCTGCCCGAGTCAGGTGTCAAACCTCAAGCCCCATTTCATAGGTAGACAAGACAGACATAGGCCTACATAGTCTTTCAACCACCCACTCATAATGCACTTAGCATTATATAAGAATGAAAGCTGCTAATTTGTTTTTGTTAGTCTAAATCTACTAAAAATCTTCAAGGTAAATTAACAAAAATAATAATACAATTTCGGTCAACATAATATTTATATTGCCAAAAAGCATGTTTTGTATTTAATTTGTGAAAAAAAAAAAAGGAACCCTGCTATACCAAACATTTGTCATTAAGCTTACATTGGTATCGTTGGCTCCACTTTGTTTAATAGGTTGGTCAAGACATTTTTTATCTCTTGTAATTCATTGCGTATTCTTTCATCCCTCCTAAGCCAGTTCGTATGGTGTCTCCCAAGCTTTTTCATATCACTTCTTACTTCTAACAACTCCCTTTTTAGCGTGCCAAAGTCCTGTTGGTGAAGCACACAGAACATATTCAATCTCCAATTTTATGTAACTTTTAGTTTAAGACAGTTAAGAAATTAAAAAACTAGTTACCTAACAAGAAAAACATTGTTTAAAAAAAAAAAAAAAGAATACCTCTGCGGTACAGCTTAGAGGCGATTGTTTTTCTCTTGATAACTAAAGAATATTAAATTTAAAAAAGGTTTGGATTATTTTTACTTCACCCAATGTTCTCCTTCACACCCTCGGGAAAGAATCCTGGTTAAGTGAATATATAGATCTAATACACTTTATAATATTCCAGTGATAGGCCTTTAGATCCAGACGTAGAAGGCGATGTGCACAATTTTCCTGAACATTATATTATTCAACTCTTTAATGAATGTTGACTTATGGTCCATGTTACAAATGAAATGACGAGCCTACATGTTTCAAATGAAATGAGGTTGCTTGTAAGAGTACCCCATGTTACAAATTAATGGGGATTGATTCTAAAAAAGCACCTAACTCAATATAACAAAATTTTGATTAATTTATTTACCTATTTGAGGGTATAGCTAAAAATATTCAATTAGAATTATAGCTAGACTTAGATATTTTAGATCAACAGATCAGTGTTAAAAGTATGCTGGCACGTTCGTCCAGAGGTGTACTGGTCCCTTCTTGTACTGCCTAGGTTATTAAGTATAACCTCCAGGTATACAATTCAACTAATGTATGCAACAAAAGATTTTACAAAGTCACAGGTAAACATATATACAAAGTTTATTTACATGATTAAAATAAATGTGTAAATAAATGGCCATCAATTCACAGGCCGACACAACAAAAAGTAAACAAAAGATACTCAAAAATAGTATGGCACACAGCCCTAGTCTTATGTTACATTATCGTCACATTCTGGAGAATACACATTTACAAGAGTAAAATAAAGGTCACAGGCTTCAGGTCAACACATGACCACTTTTGACCACTGGGTTACAAACTTCCGGCGTACACAGCCAACTGAAGGTCACAGGCCTCAGGTCGAAACACAACCACTTTTGGCTACTCTAGGGTTACAAACTTCAGGCTTACACAGCCAACTAAAGGTCACATGCCTCAGGTCGAAACACGACCACTTTTGGCTACTCTAGGGTTACAAGCTTCAGGCTTACACTAGCCACTTTTAGCCAAAAAACAAACAAAATGGTCATGATGAACTATAGGCTTCAGGGAAACCTTTGAGCCTACAAGCTTCATAGAATCCCACCTATAGACATCCGTTTGGTAAAGCCCATATGATGATTCAATACAGGTTGAATCCCTCAGAGACAAGGCTATAAAAATATGTAAAGTCCAACTGATGATTCTATACAGGTTGAATCCCTCAGAAAAAGATTACAAAAATATGTCACGTTTGGGAGTACCCCAGGATGCAGAACATCAGTGTAAAAATATACTGCCTGGAAATCATTTGAGGCTATATATTCTTATAAATACCTTATATAATATACAATAATACTAAAGATATACTTAGCCCAAAGATCTCCAGAGCAGGGCACACTTCTCCGAGTACCCCATGACACACGACCACTAATAGAAAAAAATACTATACACAACACAGGTCAAGTGGTCAAGCTGGTAACTCAGGAGCAAGTGGCAACTAAACACGGTTTGCAAGGCCTTATATTAACTTCCTAAGGGGAATCACTCCTAACTATACAAGTAATCAAAAATAGTTATTTCCCCATTATGTCACAGTCCAGTTCAAAATAAACATTTTCACGTTCTCTAGCAAAATTTAAATTAAATTCTTTTTTTTTTTTTACTTTAGAAAAATTATATCGGTCAAACTTGAGTTTTCCCAGTGTGGACGACAAGCTAGTCATTCTTTTCACAACGATGTACAACAACTATCGAATTTCTAGAAAAATCGTAAGAGCCGTTTTCGAGATCCGTGTCAACCTAGAAGTTTTTTCCCCACCTATAAGTTTTCACAAAGTTATGAGTAGAGTAGAAGTATTATTTTAAAAAGTATACAAAAAAGTCTTACATCATTCGTCGATCCCAGGTCCGCACCTAAAATATTCATTTAAAAAATGCATTGACTAAAATATTTACATGGAATTACAGACAATTAAGACATTTACCAAAAAAAACAACTCAATATAGGACCTTAAAAAAAGGCGGGAACTGTTCATGTATTTTTTTAAATTTTAAAATGTATTAACGACAACACTATTTTAATCTACTATGTCACATGATTAAATGTTTTATAGTTGTCAACATAATAGGCACATGGACATAATATATGGCTACGGAGATATTAAAGCTCTTCCCTTCTTTAGAAAGAAAACAACAGATATTATATCAATAAATGTATGAATTAAGTTAGTATATTGCTAATGAATTATATTAATTAATATTAAGTTTAAACATTACTCACTGCATTGACTTCCTTGAGGGTTAGAGTTAAGAATATCGGCGACTTTCGAAGACTCTGCCTCATCTAAGAAAAGAAAAAGCAATTTCATTTTCATAAGTCTTATATCAATCAATTCATTCTGTCAATCTGTTTATCAGTGTGGTTATCAATTCGAACACGTTTTTTCTCCCAGACCCATTCTCTGGTCAGGTTAAAGCTTTGCATAATTATTCAATGTCGAGGAAAGTACGTGAAACAATTTTAAAAAAATGAAACAATTAGTTTAGTAATTACCGGTAGTTTATTATTTTGATGGATATTAACAAGGGAAATTAATCCTTCAGTATTCAGAGATGCACCATTGATACATTTCTTATTCATATTAAAAATGAAATAAGTGCATAAGAAAGAAAGCAATGAACATTATATATAAATAAATGAATTAAGTTAGTATACTGCTAATGAATTATATTAATTAATATTAAGTTTAAACATTACTCACTGCATTGATTTCCTTGAGGGTTAGAGTTAAGAATATCGGCGACTTTCGAAGACTCTGCGACATCTAAGAAAAGAAAAAGCAATTTCATTTTCATAAGTCTTATATCAATCAATTCATTCTGTCAATCTGTTTATCAGTGTGGTTATCAATTCGAACACGTTTTTTCTCCCAGACCCATTCTCTGGTCAGGTTAAAGCTTTGCATAATTATTCAATGTCGAGGAAAGTACGTGAAACAATTTTTAAAAAATGAAACAATTAGTTTAGTAATTACCGGTAGTTTATTATTTTGATGGATATTAACAAGGGAAATTAATCCTTCAGTATTCAGAGATGCACCATTGATACATTTCTTATTCATATTAAAAATGAAATAAGTGCATAAGAAAGAAAGCAATGAACATTATATATAAATAAATGAATTAAGTTAGTACACTGCTAATGAATTATATTAATTAAAATTAAGTTTAAACATTACTCACTACATTGATTTCCTTGAGGCTTAGGAATATCCACGTCTTTCGAAGACTCTGCTACATAATAGAAAAGATATTAAAAATTTATAAAATTATAAGAGGATAAAGAATTTGTTTGCAAAATGAATATAAGCCTGACATACATCTGTAAAACCCATAGGCCTACTATGGTCCTCGCCGACAAACTGGGCCGCTCCTGTTTACAGCATATTATTGTATACTGGTCGATTTGAGAGGCGGGGGAAACTGCATCTACTCCTCCCAATTCTATCTCGTGGTGGAAGTTTTTTCATTTTTATTGAAAAAGCTTATATCAACTCTGTCTGTCTGGTAAAAAGTGTGTACACGTTATTTCTCCCACACCCAATCTTGGATAAGGCTGCACGGGTACGCTATTTTGCCTCAACGTAGCAGCCGGGTGGAAACGATCACTAGAGGAAGTGATAAATGAATAGCAAAACAAAACTTACGTTTACAGAATCAGAAAAAATGTAATAATTTTCGATATCATGATATTTTAGATCTTACAAAGTTGTTGTGCATCAGCCACCTTTTTCTTTTCTAAAAGCGAACCGTTGAATTTTTATAATTAAATATGTAAATTTAAAAAAAAATAAAATACACTACTTTTAGAATGAAAATTTTAGGGAAGATAATTTTTTTTTATGATACGTTACTTATCAAGGAGGCAGAATTTTTTTTTTTTACTTTTGTAAAGGCAGCACGGAAACCTTCCCACACTGATCCGCAAAATAAATAAACAAAATAAATAAACAAAAATGGAGCATTGTTAAAAAGCATGACTTTTGCGTCGTACAAAATCGATTGAAAAAAAAGCCTATAACTAAATCCAGTTGAAGCGGAGAAATGTCCAAATTTATTTCACAGTACAGTGGCGTCACGCCGTTGCTTGCATGGCGTGTACACGGTGGGCTACTTTTGTGTCGTCTGTCTGTCGGTCTGTCACATTTAGATCGAAAACCTGTAAAGCTATTGAAAGGCTAATTTCTCCTTTTGGGCAAAAAAATTCAATGTAAGTCATAAAAACTCATCATCACTAATAGGTTGTTCAGTTTGGTTTCAAGTGAAAAAAAAAACGCCAAATGATTTTTTAAAATTTAATTAATTTAGACAATGTAAACTTATCCATGAATGGAATATTCCTTGCCCATAGACTGATCTGGGGGGGGGGGGGTGCCTCTGAGTTTGTGTGAAATCCTAATCTCTCTTTTTAATCTTTTTTTTTTTTTATTTTAAATCGATACTGACAGCCCTGACAAAAAAAAAAAAAAAAAAAAACACTGTAAAGGAAAACGCTATTAGATTGAAGCCTACAAGTCTTGATGCGTTTCTCGGGTGTCCCACTTAGTGGGCGGCTCATGAAAATATGTCGGGGGGCTTCAATGGATGTAATTTTGAGGAGAGCTCTATTACGTAAGTGTAAATCAATTTCAAATCCTAACTCAAGAAACACTGCTCTAGATATATATTTTTCTCAAGTTTAATGCAATTAAATACCATTCAACTACGTAACTAATTTAAAACAGAAATCCCAACAATAACATTAATAAAGTAGTTAAAAAAAAAACACAATAAATATGAGGGCAAATACTTATCTAATAGTGAAGAAGCCCATTAAATAATCAACATAATATAATACGGTAACTGGTAACCCACTCTTGCGTTAGCTAATTTCACATTTATGTTGTATGGTATAGTATCTTTCTAGATAGTTTTCAACACTGATAGAATGTACCATCGCCTTGCCAGAGATTTCATTTTTCTTTACCCTAAATATAGTTTATGCAAATTAATGTTTCATCTATAAACATTTTTTCTCTTTTATCTTCTGCTTTTTATATAATACAGACGTTACTTCAAAAAAGAAGATGATTAAGTCCTACGCGTTGTTGATGGTCTATTTTGTTGATGAGTATATATATGTTAATGGTGCATGCGAGTCCATATGACACAACAACAGAATGAATCAAGAATATACTTAATAACGCAGGCTGATAACTTCAACAATTTAATAAACAATAAAAGGGCACAGTCCTCTGTCGTCGCTAGCCTAGCGTCGTCCTCTTCTTAGGCGTCTTGTCCGTTATTCTTCTTGTTCATAATCCTACTCTGTTCTTACTCGTCACATTACTTAGGAAAAACCCGATTCACATCAACTTCTACGCATCTTGTGTCATTACATATTTCCTCCCCCCTTTATCAAAAAAAAAAAAATTTTGTCAATTTTTTTTTTTCAGTCTAAAACACTATCCCTACTGTCATGTCTGTACAATATATATGGCCAAAATTTTGGGGAAAGACAAAACAAACATATATCTTGATCTTGATGGACATCATAATGTTTCCCATCTTCATCAGTTCCCTGGTAAAATTGTCCATGTTCCTATGTCACAAAGTTCACACTGTAGTTGAATGTTGACACCAAGAAAACAATACAGTTCCAATACAGTTATTGGTAAGAAAATATCCGGTATATAGTGTTCTAATCATCACTCATGTCATTGACGATGAAATAGTATAGTACAGTGTAATAGTTTCACCAACCAATAGTACTAAGTCCATCAAGACATGTATACAGTCCCCATACGACGATGCCTTTGTCGATTCCACAGACATAAAACAGTTTTTCAGAGTAAATACACATGTATATAGTCCACATACGAAGATACCTTTGCTGACTCCATAGGCATAAATCAGAGTTTTTCAGAGTAAATACTGTCATTGGCTATATGTTCATGGCTGGTCGCCTCACATCACACCAAACTTTTCCTGTCAGACAAAATGTAATATTTGTGTCAAAACAGCTTTCCAAATTATTCTACTTAACTTTTTTGTTGGGTACCAATAAGTATATTTTCTCTCCACTTACCATTTCCAAACTGACCTAGCCTTTTACTAATGGATGATAATGATTATATAAAAAAATAATGACTGTAGATGATCATACTTACTTTAATTTACACCTTTGACTTCAATTATTGAAATTTTATAGTTATCTCCCTTGATTTAATAAAATTCCCAAGTTATATTTTACTGAGTTATCTTCCTTTAAAGGAAATAAAATATATAGTCCATATATAAACAACTTATTCATACCCATTGACTAAAACATATACATATATATACATGCATAAACAAATCAAAATGAATAATCATTATTTACAACAGTTTATCTCACGGTAACTCTTGACAACATGTCAGCTACAATATTAATTTCTCCCCTAATAGCCTCCAATTGAAAATTATATTCTTGTAAAATTAGAAACCACCTGTATAATCTACCATTTTTAATACTTTTTTCTTGCATAAACTTTAGAGGCCTGTGATCAGATAACAATATGAATTTGTTTCCCAGTAAATAGCTTTCCAACTTAGTTACAACCCAAACAACAGCTAAAGCCTCCTTCTCTATGACACTGTATCTCTTCTCACTATCAGATAATTTCCTACTTACATAAATTATTGGGTGTAATTTATCATACTGTTGCATCAAACAACCTCCTATAGCACTACCAGAAGCATCAGTAGTGACATAGAATATTTTAGAAACATCTGGTAATCTCAATATCAAATTTGTAGAAAAAATATGCTTAACTTTCTCTATAGCTTCTACACACTTTCTATTACAAGTCACTTTTCTAGGCTGTCCTTTCTTTAATAACTGGTTTAATGGATCAACTATCTCTGCTAAATTTGGTATGTATTTTCTATAATAGTTTATCATCCCTAGTATTGATTTAATCTGTTTTTGTGTTGTTGGTATTTCTATTTCTAATATCTTCTTTACATTATCTTCAATGGGACTGATAGTATTATTTTTAACTCTATGTCCTAAAAATGTGATTTCTTCTAAGCCTATCTCTACCTTTTCTGCTTGAACTGTTAGACCATTTTGTTTAATTAACTCAAAAATCTCCCTAATTCCTTTTAAATGTTCTTTCCAATCCTCATGAAAAATGCATATATCATCTAAGTAACAGATTACATTTTTTCTATGACCTATAACTGATATCATCATCCTATTAAAGGTAGCTGGAGCATTTATAAGCCCAAAGCTCATAAAGTTCCATTGGAATATTCCATAAGGAGTGATAAATGCAGTATAAGGTTTAGCTCTATTGGTTAAAGGAATTTGCCAATATCCTTTTGTCAGATCCAATTTTGTAAATACTTTAGCATTGGACAATTTGTGTAATATGTCATCAATGTTAGGCATAGGGTAAGGATCAAATTCAGTTATCTTATTTAACTGTCTATAATCTATGCATAACCTTATATCCCCATTCTTTTTCTTTGCTATAACTATTGGTGAAGCATAAGCTGAATTGGATGGTTCTATTATTCCTAGTTTTAATAAGCTGTCTATTTCATCTTTAACTTTTCCCTGTAAGTGTAATGGAATCCTATAAGGCTTCATGAAAATAGGTTTGTCACTATTTAACTTTATGTCATGCTTTATGATATTTGTTTTTCCTGGCAAACTGGAAAAAATTTCTTTAAAATCACTGATTACATTTATTATGTCTTTTGTTTTTTCTGGAGATAAATTTTCTAGATTCAGTTTTTCCCATGTTTGGTTATCTTTAGTTTCTAGTATAGGAATATTTTTAATATCATTTTCATTAGTTTCCTCATTGATTAAAACAATTAAACATTCATCTACCTGATTTTCATTTTCCACAGTTTCTGTATCTAACTTTTGAGTTTGATTTTCATTGTTTACTTCTGTATCCAAATTTTGAAATTGATTTTCATTTCTCTCATTGTACAACTTCAAATTATTTATATGATATGTTTTTATTTTTCCATTCATATTAATCTTATAGTTTACTTCACTTGTTTTATTTGTAACAACAAATGGACCCTTCCACTGTTTTCCTAATTTGTTTTTTAAGTCAATTACCAAAAGTAATACCTTGTCTCCTACCTCCAATGTTCTTAATTTTCTTTTTTCATTTAAGTTCTCATGTACTGTTTCTTTATATTTCATGTTATTCTCAAAAGCTTCCGCCCATATTTGTTTTAAATCTAATGCTGTTTCATTGTCATTTTCCTTTTCTATTTTATTTAAGATCAAACTTTCTTTAAAAATTTGTATTTCATCTCTAGGTTTCCTTCCATGTACTAACTCATATGGTGAAAATTGAGTTGCCTCATGAATATTATTTCTAATAGAAAATAGAACAAAATTAATATAGTGATCCCAGTTTTTCTGATTATTTTCTACAATTTTAGCTAAGGATCTTTTTATAACACTGTTTAGGCGTTCACAAAGCCCGTTGGCTTCCGGGTGGAATGGCGATGATTTAATGTGTTCTATACCATATTTTAATGTCCATCTTTTAAATAACTCAGATGTAAACATAGAAGCATTGTCTGATAGTAATGTTTTTGGTATCCCATGTCTGACTATGAACTTTTGATCTAAAGCATTAATAATATTTTCTGTGTCTATATTGGATAATACCACTGCTTCAGGATATCTACTGAACATGTCTACTATTGTCAATATGTACTTATTATTATGTTCTGTTTTAGTTAAAGGTCCTATGATGTCTATTGCTATTTTTTGAAATGGTTTATTTGGTTCATCCATTGACTGTAATGGAGCTTTACCTAATTTACCCTTAAGTCCCCTTCTTTGACACATATCACATGATCTTATGTATTTTGATATAGTTCCTTTCATTTTAGGCCAAAATACTTGAGTTGCTAAATTTCTAAAACATTTCTTTATACCCCTATGTCCACTTAAATTACTGTCATGTGACAGAATCATGACATCCTTCCAATACTTTTGTGGTAAGACTAATTGTTTTATTTCTCTATCATTTATTTTTGTTTTCCTAAATAGTATTCCTTCTTCTATGACATATTTCTCCATTGGGTTATTATTTCTCCTATCACTAATTCTGTCATATGTTTTCCCAATGATGTTATCTTGTTTCTGTTCTTGAGCCAATTTGTTTATTCCTTTCAATTCTTCTGTTTTCATTTCTTCAGTTCCATCTTTCTGTTTTTCTGCTTGCGTTTCATCTTGTTTTTGACCTTGTATTTCAACCTCTTTCTCTTTATCTTCTTCACCATTAACTATTTCATCATTCACATCAATAAATTCCTGAGTTTCTTGTTTTGGCTTGTTCTTAGATCTGGTTATTACCATATTACTAATGTAATTTTCTGTTTCAGTATTCCTATTCTGCTGTAACCTTTCATATTTCTTTTCCCATGCTTCAATTTCCTGTCTTGAACATTCCTTCAAACCCGTTAGGTTTCCAATTAACATATCATGTCTCATGTTAGGCATGGCTACTCCCTCACAATGGCCAGTGTAAAAAGGTGTCTCAATAAACACTTTAAATACTTTAAATTCCTTTATACTGCCATCTGCCAACTCCACTTTCCTTGTATATCCCCTATAATATTGCGCCTCAATGAGATCAGCCCGAACCACGAGTGTGTTACAGCCACTATCTTGGATTGCCTTTATTGGAACATTGTTAATAAAAGCTGGGTAGAAAGCAAAATTGTTTTTATTTTCCCTAACAAAAAACACTCTGTCAGAATCTCTATTTTTATATTCCCTGCTTTTACTCCTATTGTATGTGTTATTATTGTAATTGTTGTTGTAATTGCTGTACCTATTCCTACTGTCTGCTCTGTAATTATTTCTACTATCTGTCCTATTGTAATTATGTGTACTACTTGATCTATTATAATTATTCCTACTGTTTGACCTGTTTTGTGTTCCCCTGCATCTCATAGCCATATGTCCTTTTTTCCCACATCTATAACATGTAACATCCCTGTTGTTTGACCTATCTCTACTATTGCTATATCTAAAATGTTGGCTATCCCTACTTCTATTTCTACTTCTTTCATTGTTTTCCTGTGTATATCCCACTAGATCAATATTCTTTTTATCTTTACATGAAAAAAGGTTGTTGGGATAGGCATTTTTATATGTTCTTATTATCTCAGTAACATCATCCAAAACTTTGGGATTCCTTTCTTTGATAAATGATTGTAATTGCGGGTCACACTTAGCTACAAAATTATCAAGTAATATAAAATTTTTTAATCCCTCAAAGGTACTGTCAATCTTCTCAAATCCCAGCCATTTATTAAAATAGTCTTTTTCCAAATTTATAGTGGTTTGTGGTTCTATCTGATTGGAAGGTGTGTTTTCAAAATATTTTTTTCTGAATGTGCTGGCATTGTGTCCATATGCATTCAGCAATTCCTTTTTTAAAATTTGGTAGCTATTTTGTACAGTATGATTATGGTTTTGACAAATTGTAAGAGCTTGCCCTTGTACAAAGTCTAACAAAATTTGAGACCACTCTTCCTCCCTTATATTGCAATTAACCATTTTAATTTCATATCTCTTTAGGTAGTCTGAAATACAATCTCTAGCCTCCTGAAAGGGTTGTAGTTTTTTCCTCAACCAATGGTTGTTATCACTTGAAATATTAGTGTTGCTTGTGTGATTATTACAATTATTGGTTTCAATGTGATTGTCTGGGGCATTGGTAGTATTAGTATTAGATCTATCATTAGTATTAGTGCTATTAACTTTTTGTTTATTTTGTTCAGCTTCAATTCTCAATTTCTCAAGATCATATTGTAATTTCCTATCTGCTTCTTCTTTTATTAATTGTGCTTCCCTATCCTTTTCTTTCTCTCTACGCTCTGTTTCTTCTCTTCTTTCTTTATCTATTCTATCTCTCTCTATTGTCACCATTTGCTGCACATAGCTAGTTAGGTCCTTCCCTTTAAGTTCTAGCTGTTTAGCCTCAGCAATAATTTGCTGGCGAAAAGTCTCCATATAATCAAAGTTTGGAGCTGTTGCCATTATGCTTATTTTATTTTAAACAATGTCTCAATATAGTTTTGATATGACCTCCCTATTGGCCTAAATATCACAATTTAGTTTTCACAAAAACTTTCTTTCAAATACTTCTTGTAATATATATATATATATATTTATATATTTAAATACCTTTGCTCAATGTTATATCAACAAATATTACCTCAGTGGACTTACTCACAGCCACAATACTTGAATACAACTCCAAATTTTATATCACCTTAATTCAGTGGACTTACTTTAGGCCACATAAACAAATATCATATATACTTTTATCAATACCTCAATACTTAATTCAATGGACTTACTTCTTGCCAATAAATACCCCTAGGACTATTCTAGTCACTAGTCTAGATTCAATACAACTTCAATACAACTTCTAATAGATAAATCAATATTATACCTCCAACAGTAAATCACAATCCAGTGATACTGACAAAAAATTTTATTCTGACCAATTAGACTGTGTTTAAACACATCTATAAAATAATGTCAACCGATTAATCGGGACAAAAGATCTATATATAAATAATTACTCCTTAGACTCAGTTGTCTTCAGGATAAAATAGATCAAAGGCTCTCATAGGTATAACAATTTAGTTACTACCTGGAAACAATCTAGAATTTATAATCTAGATTAAACGTGGCTTACCTTATCTACTTAAGATAAAATTACTAATATATAATAAGAATAATGTAAAATAAACGTAATAAGACACAAAAAAATAAATCTATTCTAATGAGATGAGACTTTTTAGAGGAAGTATACACTGAAAGAGACAAATAAAGATAACTTCACTTGACTTCTAAAAAAAAATAAAATGTACGTGGATACGAACAAAACAAGACAATCTAAACAATCATCGAGACTTTATTAAATGGAGCAGGTCCACTTTCTAATGTGTCCTATAATGACGCCCTTATCAGGCAACCTGCTCTTAACAAAGATCTACTGTCCCTAATAGACTTAATTTAATAATAATGGAGAGAAAAAATAAACTTATCTTTAGTTAGATCCCCTTTGTTCAGTCCACGGAGCTACAACGGTCAGTTCCACCCAAGTTCCCCACTGTCTTAGTCTTAGGCAAGGCAAGGTGTGCTCCCACAAAGGCTATTCGACAGGCAGTACTGAGTTAGGCCAATCTCTCCTGGTGCTGCCACAGTATGGTACGAATCTCAGATAAAGTCCTCTGGTCAGGTTCCAAGGTTCCGGTTCCACTTGATGATCTGTTGGTGCTGGCTTCTGTCTTCAGGTCAGGAACATAAGTCAATATTGAGACAAGCTGGTGGTGCTGTCTCAAGAGAGGTAAAAAAAATGACTAAGTCCAACTCTCTCTTTTGATGAATATAAATTAGTCAACTTTACAAGTTGAATAGATGGTCACGCAGTGTGGTAGTAGGGTATACCATCACTCGTGTGTAGATTAGATTGTAAGCTCAGCAACACTGCAACAGTCAATTAATAGCTTGAAAAACAAACCTGACAAGGTGACTCGATCCAACGGTCAGCTTGTAGATACTAGATATGTAGACTCAGATGACTTTCCGTACTCACAATAAACAGATAAACCTGACAAAATGAGGTATCTTCACTCTTGAGGTATATATATTTAGATAGAGGTATACTGACGACGGACTGCCCTAGATCACTTACACGGACGAAATAGTTCTGGATTCAGACACAATAGATATAGTCAATATAGATCTATATATAGATCCAGGTTCAATCTAAAAATATCTAACCTGGCTGACAAAGCTAGACGCTGGTAACGGTTTCGAATTTTCTCTAATAGAAAGTCTAGATCCACTGGAACAAAGATGCCAAAATCCAGCTGCAGTCCAGATAATTAGCACAGACGTAGGGTAGATCTAGTAGAAATAAACGAATGTTAATCCAGTACTTCTCCAGTGTACTTCGCCAAGTGTAGAATTGTAGATAGATATATCCAGAACACGAAGTTAACTAGATTGTAGATCAAAATGACGCCCTGGCCGTCGTGGGTCGCCACATCTGTTGATGGTCTATTTTGTTGATGAGTATATATATGTTAATGGTGCATGCGAGTCCATATGACACAACAACAGAATGAATCAAGAATATACTTAATAACGCAGGCTGATAACTTCAACAATTTAATAAACAATAAAAGGGCACAGTCCTCTGTCGTCGCTAGCCTAGCGTCGTCCTCTTCTTAGGCGTCTTGTCCGTTATTCTTCTTGTTCATAATCCTACTCTGTTCTTACTCGTCACATTACTTAGGAAAAACCCGATTCACATCAACTTCTACGCATCTTGTGTCATTACAGCGTCATGCATCTAATCATCTATTTTAACCAATGACTTAAATTCTGCCAAGTCACTGTTTTTTTCTGGCTAGCTCAGGAAACCCATTCCATGCTGTAATTGCTCTATGTAAGAAGGAGCATTTTTACAAATTTGTCCTAGCATATAGAACGAGGAATGTGCCTTTATCTTTGTGTCTTTCTGAGTATTTTATTAGATTTCGTTTTTGTATTTGAAGATTATAGTTAAATCAAAAGCAAACATTTTATTTATTGTTTCCCTAACTAATATAAATTTTTACCGCTTGAGAAGCTCGAGGTTTTTTTATTTTTTTTTATAATAAAAACGAAAGTAGCCGTTGCAAAAGATCTTTGATTAACCTAGAAAAAAAAAATAATGATATCGGATTATTAATAACTTTTATAGTTTTTACGATCAAAACGGGACGAACAGACAGTCAGACAGACAGAAAACACAAAACTAGTTAGTGGCTTTTTACCTTTCGGTGGGACGCTAAAATCGATTAACAGTATATATTGTATATAAAATAATTACCTGCAGGCGAATGTTTGGTAGGCAAGGTCACATGATGGCTTGCGCTTCCAGAGGTAGAAGCCACTAAACCTCTGTTATTTATTGCGAATCTGCCCTTACTGGTGTTGTACGACTGAACAAAATGACTTCCTTAGAAAACAATCAAACAAACAATTTTTTAAAAAAGTCAGTTTGAACGATGTTATCTAGATATTCTATTGCAAAGACTGTTGATCTCACATATTCATACAGGCATGGCTTTATTATTTCCTACTTTGCCTAGATATTATATAGAGTGACCAGTTACGGAATGTAGAAAATAATTCGTTTAGAAAAATATTTATACTAACAATATAATTAAATATTAGGCTGTAAATATCTGTCTTCCTTTTTGTGATAGTATGTGTGTGTGTTTTGAGTGGCTAGTAGTGCAGTGTGTGTGCCTGTGTATCAAATGACCAGTTGACCTTTACTGTACATGGTTGAGTGAACAGCAAAGAAAGTGGGTATGTTAGGACTGTGTGTAAAGGTGAGGTCAGATTCACACCAAGATGCTGGAGTAAAGGAGACGAATGGAAAACCAATAAAAATCAATGGTTTTTCATTGAGACTCTTGTTGTTTCAGTGTGTCCATTAGTCTTCTTCTTTTCTTGACAGTGTTTCCTACTAGAATGTCTTTGCTAACCATGAGCTCTCGTGATATGCTTATATATTTATGATTCGCTGTAAACGGGTCATTTGTGATGCAGTCTTTTGCAGGTGATACATAGAGTAATTCCAATTCCATAGCAACTCAATTTCATTGATAGGATCTTCCTCTCTGCAGCCAGCGTCCAAGATTAAAAAGCATGTAAGAAGCGTATCATTCTAATTTTAGTGTCGAGAACTATGCCTTTGTCTTTCCAGATTGTTTTGAGTTTTGGAAGTAAGTTCTGGCCAGTAGTTCAAGTTTGGTTTATTTGCTTTTATATAGTCAAAAATTTAAGGATGTAAAATGTAATGAATTAGCATATCTTTCAAACATGTTGTCTTATCAAAGAAACATCTGGAAGTTTAAATTTGTTAAGAATAGACAGAGAAGCAGAATTTGGAGAAAATCACTGTTATTCGTATAACTAACCAGGCTACCTATATGTAGACATAGGCCTACATTATCTTACGTTAACCCAACCATGCATGAGAACAGTTTTTCAATATATCATCGAACTTTACATGATGAGTTTGAGGACAGATATAATTGGTTGTATATCATCAAACTTTACATAATGAGTTTGAGGACAGATAGGCCTATAATTGGTTGTCCATATAAGTTTGACTGTAAAGCTGGCTGTAAAGCAGTATTAAGTATGTCATGTTTGCTCATGCATTGAGTTGCTTAACGAATGAGTTTCACTATTTACAACCATTTTGCAGCAAAATAGTAAATTTTGCTATTTTTTTCTAAAGCTTATGTCAACGTAATGCCTCGCAGCCCCCCCCCCCCATAAAAATTGGTAAATCACAGAAAACACCTCCTTACTAAATAACCTTATAGAGACCCTATAACCCAGAGAGGACATGTTAGGACAGGGAACTTATAGTGACGATATAACCCAGAGAGGACATGTCAGGACAGGGAACTTATAGTGACCCTATAACCCAGAGAGGACATGTTAGGACAGGGAACTTATACAGACCCTATAACCCAGAGAGGACATGTTAGGACAGGGAACTTATACAGACCCTATAACCCAGAGAGGACATGTCAGGAAAGGGAACTTATAGTGACCATATAACCCAGAGAGGACATGTAAGGACAGGGAACTTATACAGACCCTATAACCCAGAGAGGACATGTCAGGAAAGGGAACTTATAGTGACCCTATAACCCAGAGAGGACATGTAAGGACAGGGAACTTATACAGACCCTATAACCCAGAGAGGACATGTCAGGAAAGGGAACATATAGTGACCCTATAACCCAGAGAGGACATGTAAGGACAGGGAACTTATACAGACCCTATAAACCAGAGAGGACATGTAAGGACAGGGAACTTATAGAGACCCTATAAACCAGAGAGGACATGTAAGGACAGGGAACTTATACAGACCCTATAAACCAGAGAGGACATGTAAGGACAGGGAACTTATAGAGACCCTATAAACCAGAGAGGACATGTAAGGACAGGGAACTTATACAGACCATATAAACCAGAGAGGACATGTAAGGACAGTCTGTACAGTCACAGTAAGACGTAAAAGACTCTGTTCAGAGTCGGTAGAGTTCAGTATTACTAGGAAAAGTGAGTTGATTGAAACATTGGTCGAGACAGTTGAGAGGAGTTGAGTACAAATTTGCATCGAACTGGTAAGAAACACGAAGAAGTGCAGATATTGTACATCTTATAGGCTTCTTGAGTTTTGGGTTTAGGCACATCGGCACAATTTAGGCAATGTCGTGCCCGTAATCCTTTAAGGATCACTCTCCCTTTACATAACAAGATATTGTAAACTAAATTTAGAATTGTTAAGTTCTTTGCATTGGTCATACCGATGTGCCTACATATGCAAATGTGTAATATTAGTAGTAAATATTTTCTTTCTATTTATGGTTTATCTTATTTGTATACCTTCAGGCTTTAGTGTAAATTTGGATTACTTTGGAGTAATCGAAGTTCTAAAGGGGAAACTCCCATGGTTTTGACAATTTTATTTATATATATATGTATATAATATGTGTTTTGATTTACAGATAATGAGTGTATTGTTCTTTTTTCATTGATGTTCAACTGGTGTAATTTTCCTGTGCATCCAAAACGATAAGACCACTCAACACACAACAACACTATCGCTTGGTTGTCTTGTCAAGACCGACTACACGTAGTCTAGACTAGCCTTACACTGACCAGTTTGTTAGAATCAGACACACGATCTATTTACTTTTTAGGTTATCCTAATGCTTAAAGATCTCTCTCCCTCTCTCTTTCTCTCTCTCTCTCTCCTCTCTCTCTCTCTATATATATATAATATAATATAATATATATATATAACTGTACCATAGCTCTGGTCTAGACCGTCAATAAGCCTAACAGCCTAACAACTACTGTATGAATGAAGCAATACGATTGGTTAAATCTGGTTTCCCTTTTAGTATTGTTGAGGAAAGTGACGTATGCCTAACCTAAAAATAAAACCTCAAGGAACCCCGTTTTTTTTTTTTTTGGTGTTTTTCTTTTTTTTTTTTTTGGAGATGTCAAGAATTTACTGACCAATTTATTAAATAGAAATGTTTCTAAGCATTTAAATACCAAATGGTAACATTTTCACTACAACAACTTTTTACGCAGAATTCAAATATGTTAATAATTCAAATTTGAAAAACTATCGGAGTTTCCCTTTAAAGAAAGTTTTATTTTCTGTTCTCGGCTATCTAACGAGTACTATTATTATATAACTGGTAATAGCCGTCTTATTTACATTAAAAATATGGTTTAAACCATTTTAATTACCTGCTGGTTTCGTGAAGCGAAACAATCCGGTGCCTCTAGCAGAACGTATATTATGATCGTCCATTGAGCCTAAAACAATCAAATTTCATATTACTAGCAATAGGTGTAACAAGTAAAAAAAAAAGGAACATCTAGCAAACTAAAATAATTGAAGAGTTGAGAAACATTGGATGATTGAAGAGTTGAGAAACATTGGATGATTGAAGAGTTGAGAAACATTGGATGATTGAAGAGTTGAGAAACATTGGATGATTGAAGAGTTGAGAAACATTGGATGATTGAAGAGCTGAGAAACATTGGATGATTGAAGAGTTGAGAAACATTGGATGATTGAAGAGTTGAGAAACATTGGATGATTGAAGAGTTGAGAAACATTGGATGATTGAAGAGTTGAGAAACATTGGATGATTGAAGAGTTGAGAAACATTGGATGATTGAAGAGCTGAGAAACATTGGATGATTGAAGAGTTGAGAAACATTGGATGATTGAAGAGTTGAGAAACATTGGATGATTGAGGAGTTGAGAAACATTGGATGATTGAGGAGTTGAGAAACATTGGATGATTGAAGAGTTGAGAAACATTGGATGATTGAAGAGTTGAGAAACATTGGATGATTGAAGAGCTGAGAAACATTGGATGATTGAAGAGTTGAGAAACATTGGATGGCTGAAGAGTTGAGAAACATTGGATGATTGAAGAGTTGAGAAACATTGGATGATTGAAGAGTTGAGAAACATTGGATGATTGAAGAGTTGAGAAACATTGGATGATTGAAGAGTTGAGAAACATTGGATGATTGAAGAGTTGAGAAACATTGGATGATTGAAGAGTTGAGAAACATTGGATGATTGAAGAGCTGAGAAACATTGGATGATTGAAGAGTTGAGAAACATTGGATTATTGAAGAGTTGAGAAACACTAGATGATTGACAAGTTGAGAAACATTGGATGATTGAAGAGTTGAGAAACTTTGGATGATTGAAGAGTTGAGAAACATTGGATGATTGACGAGTTGAGAAACATTGGATGATTGAAGAGTTGAGAAACATTGGATGATTGAAGAGTTGAGAAACATTGGATGATTGAAGAGTTGAGAAACATTGGATGATTGAAGAGTTGAGAAACATTGGATAATTGAAGAGTTGAGAAACATTGGATGATTGAAGAGTTGAGAAACATTTGATGATTGAAGAGTTGAGAAACATTTGATGATTGAAGAGTTGAGAAACATTGGATAATTGAAGAGTTGAGAAACATTGGATGATTGAAGAGTTGAGAAACATTGGATGATTGAAGAGTTAAGAAACATTGGATTATTAAAGAGTTGAGAAACATTGGATGATTGAAGAGTTGAGAAACATTGGATGATTGAAGAGTTGAGAAACATTGGATGATTGAAGAGTTGAAAAACATTGGATAATTGAAGAGTTAAGAAACATTGGATTATTTAAAAGTTGAGAAACATTGGATGATTGAAGAGTTGAGAAACATTGGATGATTGAAGAGTTTAGAAACATTGGATAATTGAAGAGTTGAGAAACATTGGATTATTGAAGAGTTAAGAAACATTGGATTATTGAAGAGTTAAGAAACATTGGATTATTGAAGAGTTGAGAAACATTGGATGATTGAAGAGTTGAGAAACATTGGATGATTGAAGAGTTGAGAAACATTGGATGATTGAAGAGTTGAGAAACATTGGATAATTGAAGAGTTAAGAAACATTGGATTATTGAAGAGTTAAGAAACATTGGATGATTGAAGAGTTGAGAAACATTGGATGATTGAAGAGCTGAGAAACATTGGATGATTGAAGAGCTGAGAAACATTGGATGATTGAAGAGTTGAGAAACATTGGATGATTGAAGAGTTGAGAAACATTTGATGATTGAAGAGTTGAGAAACATTGGATGATTGAAGAGTTGAGAAACATTGGATAAGTGAAGAGTTAAGAAACATTGGATGATTGAAGAGTTGAGAAACATTGGATCATTGAAGAGTTGAGAAACATTGGATAATTGAAGAGTTAAGAAACATTGGATTATTGAAGAGTTAAGAAACATTGGATGATTGAAGAGTTGAGAAACATTGGATGATTGAAGAGTTGAGAAACATTGGATGATTGAAGAGTTGAGAAACATTGGATGATTGAAGAGTTGAGAAACATTGGATGATTGAAGAGTTGAGAAACACTAGATGATTGACGAGTTGAGAAACATTGGATGATTGAAGAGTTGAGAAACTTTGGATGATTGAAGAGTTGAGAAACATTGGATGATTGACGAGTTGAGAAACATTGGATGATTGAAGAGTTGAGAAACATTGGATGATTGAAGAGTTGAGAAACATTGGATGATTGAAGAGTTGAGAAACATTGGATGATTGAAGAGTTGAGAAACATTGGATAATTGAAGAGTTAAGAAACATTGGATTATTGAAGAGTTGAGAAACATTGGATGATTGAAGAGTTGAGAAACATTGGATGATTGAAGAGTTGAGAAACATTGGATAATTGAAGAGTTAAGAAACATTGGATGATTGAAGAGTTGAGAAACATTGGATGATTGAAGAGTTAAGAAACATTGGATTATTGAAGAGTTGAGAAACATTGGATGATTGAAGAGTTGAGAAACATTGGATGATTGAAGAGTTGAGAAACATTGGATAATTGAAGAGTTAAGAAACATTGGATTATTTAAAAGTTGAGAAACATTGGATGATTGAAGAGTTGAGAATTATTGGATGATTGAAGAGTTTAGAAACATTGGATAATTGAAGAGTTGAGAAACATTGGATTATTGAAGAGTTAAGAAACATTGGATTATTGAAGAGTTAAGAAACATTGGATTATTGAAGAGTTGAGAAACATTGGATGATTGAAGAGTTGAGAAACATTGGATGATTGAAGAGTTGAGAAACATTGGATGATTGAAGAGTTGAGAAACATTGGATAATTGAAGAGTTAAGAAACATTGGATTATTTAAAAGTTGAGAAACATTGGATGATTGAAGAGTTGAGAAACATTGGATGATTGAAGAGTTTAGAAACATTGGATAATTGAAGAGTTGAGAAACATTGGATTATTGAAGAGTTAAGAAACATTGGATTATTGAAGAGTTGAGAAACATTGGATTATTGAAGAGTTGAGAAACATTGGATGATTGAAGAGTTGAGAAACATTGGACAATAAAAGAATCGGTATATGTACCGGGCAATATGTACATACAAGTCTGCAAAAGTTTGGTACTGTGACCTAGGTAGCATTGAACCAGTTAATGACCTTAACAGATATTTTGGCCAATCAGCATCCATTGTTTGGCGATGACGTATTAAATTATTTGCCATTAGGCTATGTGCATGTACATCGGGTGGTCGTGGTAAATCCGGTGTTCCCGTGTTTAAAAAAAAACAAAAACGCCGTGGTATTTTGTTCCTTTATTTTCTTGAAAAACCTTGGGATAGCTCTTCTACGAAAGTCATATTTATGAAAGTCAAGGGACCCACTGCGTGGATGCAAATCTCACACTTTGTTCTTATTGCATAATATTAGTAGTTCGCGGGTGTTTTCCTTTTTATTTGCTTCTGTTTGTTTGCTTTAGTTTTTTTTTTATTTATTTAAAAGGGGGTTTAAATTTCAAAACCCCCAGGAGCAGTGGCGTAGATCCATGGCGCGAAGGGGTTCAATGTACCCGGGCCCACGACCATAAGAGACCCACAACTTTTAGCTTTTATATAGCTCTACTTTTATGCTTTGCTATTAGCATGCTCAGAGCGCTATGGTCAAATCTCATTTGTAGACCAGTTTGGGGGGGGGGGGAGTAGTGGGTATCAGGGAGAAGGCTTCCGTGCTGCATTTATGCGTTTAGTAAACACAAATCTGCTCGAGTCGGGTGTCTTGTCATACACTGAATCCTATTGGGGGAGGCCCCCCCCCCCCAAGATATTCTTGAATCCGTGACCATGGGTACTTTGCGACGCCACTGCCCAGGAGTGTAGTTTTAGACTCATAGCAGTCTGTAGGGAGTTTAAACTCAAAATCCCACTTCAGTTTGCTCAATCTTGTGACCTTAGTTTTGTAGTTTGCTTTAGTTTTTTTTTTTTTTTATTGTGGAGTAGTTTTTAACTTCAAACGCCCCTTTGGCAACACTGGAGCAAGTCATGATTTAACCTAAAATCTCCCGTGAAAAATAAAAGTCACTGATTTCCACCACCCCACTACGTAGGTAGGTGGGATTTTATATGGGTGGGGGGGGGGGAGAGAAGGGGAGACTCACCACTCAACCTCATTCCTCTGGCTACGCCCATTCTAAGTCTAAGTCTCTACCTAACATATTTGACAAGTTAACTCAACTATTAATATGCATGACGCGTAGGAGTAATCATCTTTTTTTTTTTGAAGTAACGTGTGTGTTATAGATCTATAAGGTAGATAAAATAAGAATAATTAGATCACTGCCGGAATAGCATAGATCTAGATGTAAATTTTTGGTCCATGTTGTTTAATTAAAAAAAAACACTCACAGGTACGAAGTGCTTTTAAGATATATACAAATTTTAAAAAATTCCACTTAGTATTCTAGTTAAAAGAGATTTAACAACAACTTTCTTTTCAATTGAGATATGAATGATACTCAGCACCTTGGAAACACGAACTTCCTTTTTTTTATTTTAAGAATTTATTTGCAAATTTGCGCACCGTGTGAATTAACCATTAGCGGGATATATTCAAATATCACTCTTTTATCAGCTTAATCTAAAGGACTGTGTTTTGATTTTCTACTAAGTGTTATTATTATTTTTTTGTTTGTTTTGCATGTCCCTAAGTTCAGGTGTGCAATTATAGGACCTTTTTGTTTTTTTCCATTCTTTTTTTTTTATTAGAGAAACTTTCCCAATGAAAGCCAACAAATTAATTCTCATCTTTCATCATTCTTACATTATCAGGTAGTAGAATTTCGAGACCTGTATCCACCCCCAAACCAGAAGCTTCCAATAAGCTACAAGTTGAATATAGGTATTGTACAAACAGGAAAATGTTTTGGCAAAATGTGTGACTGCTGGAAAGGGGGGGGGGAGGCGTTGTAATGCTATTTCATTGAATGTATAACAGCAAAGCACACAGATCAGCTTCTAGATATTGAATTGCAAGGTGGAAGAAATGACAGATTTTATTTAGGACTTTTAAAAGTGGTTGTGTGTATGGCTGGGTTTGTGAAGCGTTTTAATGCAGACCGGTCCACTAGGAGATAAAAGTTTCTCGCCAAAAATAAACAGTAACTATTTAGTGTAACAAATCATGAGTATCGTAGATGCTCGAATTCCGGTGTAAAAGTTTTGATTAATTGTGTGGCATTTTAGACTCTCTCTCTCTCTCTCTCTCTCTCACTCTCTCTCTCTCTCTCTCTCTCTCTCTCTCTATCTATCTATCTATCTATCTATCTATCTATCTATCTATCTATCAGCAGAACCCCATACACCCTAGTGGGGTTCTGTAGGAGGAGCAGTAGTTCTGTCAACTGGGCAGTAGGGCTCTCTGAGCAGCTCATTGACCTTGGTCTCCACTCAGAGCCCAGCTCTCACCTGTGGCTCCAAGCAGTTGTCTGCATGCGGCAACGGCCACACCCCGGCAAACTTTCTCGACTGACGTGCCAAACCAGGTGAGGGTTAGCCAGAGCTAGTGTCTGGTGAAACTAAGGTCTCTGTTCACCACCAGCATGTGAAGTCTAGTTGCGGCTGCATGGCGCTCAAGTCGAATTGGACTACCAGGGCCATCAGGCGTCATCTAGTAAACGCCGTGGAACGTTTTGGAGCACTGTGGGACATGTAGAGCACACTGGTCATCCACTGCACCCCAAGCCAGCTCCAGTTGTCTGGACTCTGTTCTGCTACTGATCCAGGTGGCAAGGGGCGAGAGAGTGAGGCTGATGCAGCGCAAATCTCCCTCACTTTAATAAATTTTCATCGCGCAAGCCACATTCTCATCTCCCATGTTCATCAATCAAAAAGCCCAGCGGCGATAGGCAAGTGGCGAAGTGGTAGGTGTGGATACACTGGCAGCCATAGCTACAAACCTACACGTAGGCGGCCCAGACCTTGTGGTCGCTTGCCAGTGACTGGGACAGCACTGGAACTCGGCAGCCGTCTGAGCGTCTAAGCAGCTCATTTTAGGAATGCACTGCTTACCTCCTAAGCACGAGGAAGGGGCTAGAAAAGGTGCCCTAAACATTGCCTGTCCCCCATGACCCTGGCCAGTTTCCCGCGACTGGCGGGGATCCCACTAATGCGGAAGAAACAAATCAGCAATACCAATGTCATATTCTTTGTGTACTGTCACAGTGATTGTGACTTCATTTTATGACTTTTAGGCTATATTTAAACCTTTGCGCAATGTGAGAATTAACGTGTAATATTTGTCATCTTTCAGTCACGAAAGGTAATTGGAATGTCGCATGGAAGTAAGATGAATGCCTGGGCATTAGCTATGGCTGGAACGATGTCGTCCACGCAGCAGTGCTCGCACCCCTCTCCTCTTTTCCGCGCAGCTGATGTTTCAGAAGGAACGGCAATTGTTGACAGTTTGAGATCAGCTGCTTATCAGTTTCTGCCAGGGTGAAATAGTGTGTGCTACCTAACGGATGTCTGCTCAAGCCGTTGTCGGGGTCTGTACTATACTTTTGAAAAAATCCTATGGCTTAAATTCTTAAATAATCTAAATATCATGGTTAGCTTTTAACTGTTTCTCTATTCAGCTTGTTAATTCATCGGCTCAACAATCAAAATATAAAAAAAAAAACTTAAACAAAAAGCTTATCAAAAGTGGATGAACTTCCCCCTTAAAACCATATCCACCAATAATGTACACATTATTTCCCATATTCGATATCAAACAAAATAATTAATTAGTAATTACCATTAATTAATTGACTAATTGAGTATTTTTATTTATTGATTCATGTTTTGTTAGATACAATAAATAATTGTTTAAGGTGTCAACTTGATCGGAGAATGCGAGAGGAAGAAATAGCGTTAATAAGAATTATTTAAGGGGACTAAACCCTACAAATTTAGCCCTATCAGTGAATACTGAAGTATTAGTTTCCCTTGTGCTATTATTTACCAGTAATTAAAAATCTTATAGGTATCTTTTTTTTTATTGATTCTATGTCAATGAATAATTGTTTCAGTTTGATCCGAGAATGGGTGTGGGAGAAATAACATATACACATTTTTTACCAGACAGACAGACAGAGTTGATAGAAGCTTTGTAACAAAACAACTCTTTACCCAGTTAGCAGCTGTTCTTAGCAGGGTATTAAGAGATAGGCTGTAGGATCTTTAATGTCACATGGAAAGAAAAAGTGTGCAATACTGAGATCCTTGCGCGATCAGGTATTCCCAGCATATTTACAGCCCTCAGACAACGCCGTTTGCGCTGGCTTGGACATGTTCGCCGGAAGGAGGACAAGCGCATCCCGAAAGTCATCCTCTATGGTCTATTGTTATAAGCAATAAAACAATATTAGAAAACCATGTCTGTTTTCTATGTATTTAATGTTTGTTTGTAAAATGTTTTACATGTTCCTTCAGAGTTGAAGATAGTTTACTTCCTAGTCCAAACCTCCCGCAGGACGACGGGGGATGGGAGCGGGCAGGATTTGAACCCTCGATCATCGATAAATCCGAACGACAGTCCAGCGCGCAAACCTCACGACCAGGCAGCATTGAATAACTAGGCATTACACATTTCTGATATTAATGAACACATTATCACGGACGAGTTACAAGTACATGTAAACATAAGAACGACAACCGATATAGTAATTTCTGTAGACACATATGTCTATTGTAAATCCAGGACCTTTCTATCCTGAGCCAATCTTCATTAGTCCTTACATTTTCTTTATTGATGCCATAATTTAACTTCTGATAGGTACAACAAATATGAATCTTAGAAATATGGTTCCCAATCGGAAGCCTAGATTCAAGACCACATTACAAAGTTAACTAACAAGACTTAAGAGATATGACCGCCCCTTTTTGTAGAACGAAGAAGGATCACCT